>NW_006796605.1:61053-92447 GCF_000442215.2 Lipotes vexillifer | reverse complement strand
AGAGCGGTTAGAGTCTTATAGGCACACCGGAAAGACAAGTAGGATTGCTATAGGCCCAAGGAAGAGTATTCTTCCAGCAATAGATACACTAGATTGTTTTCTCACATTTCTAAAAAGAACATTAAGGCTCCATGTGAATTAAGGTCACAAAGTAAACAACAGAGTCAGGACTAAAATCTAAGCATTCTGAAATGCCCTCTATACACCATCATTAAAGAGTGAACTGGAAGAAAATTAACTTAGCAGCACAGGGAGGTGACAAGGAAGCTTTTCTCTGACTAAGATTTAAATGTAGGAGAAAACAAAAAATTTTAATCATGTGCTTGAATCAAATGTGACTCAACACTTCAAATTTGCATTATGAGTATAATCGAGAAAATCCCAAGATAAAATTTATGCATTCCTAAAAGAAACAAATATAAAGCAATTATAGAAAACCACAACTCTATTAAGTGTCACAGAATTACTGAGATTCAAGTCCCAAGAAATATTAGTATATATGTGAAAATTACAGAATATACAAGGAACTAATTCATCAGAAGCAAGAGACAGCAGTCATTACAAGAACACTAGTTGATAGAGCAATTTGATAGAGACTATAGTGTAAGAATATTTTAAGTGTTTAAAAAGAAAGCTTCAAAAGTATAAGAAATTACAAAGAGACATGAAAAATAACTATTTGATAAAACACTAAAACTTTAAAAACTAAAAAACAATCATGAAAAATAAAATCTAAAATAATGGGATCGTTTCAGATCAGACAAAACTGAGAATTAATAAACCAGAAGGTTAACAACAACAACAAAAATTCTCAAAAGTCAAAACAGTAAGATAAAGAAATGGAACATGTGAAAGAGAAAGTTACAGGCATGGCCAATGGGATAGAAACATCCAATGTTCCCACGATAACAATTTGCAAGAGATAGGGCAAAGGATAAAAATTTGTCTAGAGTTAATAAAACAATGTGAATACTCAAATATATGAATCCCAAATAAAAATAAATCCAAACCTAGACAAATCATACTGACATAAGAAAAGAGATTTTTAAAAAGGCAACCAGAAAAGAAAGATTACCTATGAAGGAATTACAGAGAAACAAATATATTCATCAATAAAAATTGATGTCAAAATACTGTAGTATCTTCAACTTGCTAAGATAAAAATATTAAAATAAATTTTATATGATGCTTCCCAATCATTCAAAAGTGAGAGGAAAAAGATATTTATAGTTTGTTTGTTTTTTTTTAAGTAAGATGTTATCAGTAAGATCCCTATTGAAAAAACAATGGCCTGGAAGAAGAAAATTAAACCAGATGGAAGCACACAGATCCAGTCATTTATTTACTCCTTCAACAAATATTTATTAGGCACTTCCTTTGTGCCAGGTATTTTTTCTTGCTACTGGGATTATAACTGTTCAAGAAGCAATAATGTCTATCACATTATTTTCTGTCATTGAAATTGGATGAAATCACATAATTATCACATAATACGGATTGTTTTTCACAGTTTTGATATCATTTTATAGCATAATTTAAAAGCAGTCAATATTTCTCTTTCCTTGACCTCTTAACCATGAACTTTACCTCCCATGATGAACCAATGTACTTCCTTTTATGTAACAATAAATGCTATGCAATCCAACTATTCAATCCCTTAGAACCACAGACTCAAATTTCTGGTATGAGTCTCTCATCCTCCCAGCATTCAGCGAATACTTATAAACTGAATTCAATTGAGTCTAGTTGAACTGAATTAAACTGATCCAAGTATATCTGTGCTTAATCAATGCCAAAAATAAAGTCAGTGGGAGCAAAAGGAACAGTAAACTGTATAAACAATACAGAGTTGAATTGGGGTCTAAAGAAAGACAAAGACATTTCCCAAGGCATCCACCTGCCCTACACTCTTTTGGTATTCTTAGAGAGAATCTTAGATGGATAGCACATATAAAAATAGCTCACACCTGAAGGGTTAGATCACAAAGAACGAACAGATCAAAATCAGGATGTGGCTCTGCATTTTATAATGTCTAAAGTGAGAAAGACTCTGGTTCATTAACTGTACATCACTCATTACTTCTAAATATTACAAGTGCATCACATCATCTTTGTCCTTGAAAAAAAAACAGCTGTAATTTGACTAAATCTGTCATCAATGTTGCTAATTGACAAGTGAGAAAATTACACAGCAGATGTAACTGTGTAGCCTCTTTTTAAAGTAATAGTCGTTCCAGAATAACAGTGCAGCTGTTTCATTATGCGGAAGACAGGATCTTAGGACAGAGGGATGGGGCTTCAGATGGTCAGAATTTACCCACCCAATCCTGAACCCCGGCTATTAGGCGGTAATGGCATTCAAATATTATGATTTATGATGACCAAGCTGGAGGAGACTTTGGAGGTGTCTTCTCCAAACACCTCGCTTTACAAATGAGGAAACTGAGGACTCAAAAGGCACATGCTGGTGAGAGAAATGGGCTGACTGATTTTTACAAGTGACTGTTGCTTATCATTTTGTTACAAACCTGCTATTTAAGAACTTTGTTTATAGCAAAGACTTCTTTTTATACTAATTCTCCAGAAGAATTTATAGTGAGAAAAGTATTTAGCAACCAGCTACCAGTTGTCTCAACAGCAGGGAAATTCACTTAGTGATATTTCTACTGCTAGAAGGCTGACTCTCAGCCACAACATGATATATTAAGGAGGAGTCTAATGAAAACTCACCCACCACATAAAACAGGCATGGAAATAAACCAGGGTCCATAAGCACATAGTGTGAAAGTACTTTAGATATAATGAAAAGCCGGCAGAGGGGTTAACCAGACTCAGTTCTAACAGAAACCTAAAAAAACAATAGATTTCCTAACAAATCTTTTTGTATTTTCATTTTATTTTCACAGGGACAGTTTGTGTGTGTGTGTGTGTGTGTGTGTGTGTGTGTTTTGTGTGTGTGTATGTGTTGAGTCTCTGATTTTATCCATTTAGGTAGATGCTTAGGTTCTCTTCATTCTGTATTATGACTTGGACACAAGTATTCATACCATTAAGTAAACAATTAGTTATTTTTGACTTACACATATACTAACCTAGTATTTTGGAATATTCTGATCAGTCTTATCTATAAAACATATATGAATATATGGCAATTAATACAAAATATACCTAGTATAATTCCTGGAACTATGTAAGAAGCCAACAAATGTTTACTGAATTGAAATATTTATACCCATAAATGCCCACTGCATTTCCAAGTGAGAAGGCTTATCTCTGGAGCACTTGAGAGCAAGAAGTTTTCCTTGAACTTCTATATCCTCCATACTTATGCTGCACAAAGATATGACTGGGAGGAAAATTATTTCTGAGCCTCTATTTTTCTTTCTCTGTGTTTGCTGAGTAACCAACATAGCTACAATTGGGGATGCAACTGTTCCACAGGCTTCCATGTTTCCTTCTCAGCAAATTTTGAGAAAAATTGTTGGAACTGCCATTCAGTGGTCAGAACAGCTTGTAATGTTTTATCCCCTTCCTGATTTAATTGAATACATTGTTGTCCATAAAGGAAAATTACATGCTTTTTATGTAATGCATTTTACTACGGGTTTCAAAAAATGCAAAATTGGAGCACAAGCCATTTGGTAAATGGAATATTTCATATATTTAAAATATGAAAAGAAAACAATGTCTCCAGAGAATGCTGACTTAACGTGTCCTTGACTGAGATGCTACCCTCCATGTTCTCACTCTTGTTCTGGATAAAGCTTTATCAATGTGCTGCTCCTGAAAGAGTACAGTTGTGTTTTATGTATTATTTAGTCTTATAAAAATGAGGCAGCAGGTACCTGGCTCTGTCAGAATGATTACCTGCAGGTTCCTAACACTGGACCACATCCATGTGTTGGAAATGAAAACAATATTCAATTTGATAGACTACATAGGGTAAATCTAATTATCCCTAAGTGATTTTTTTCTCATAGTTTAAACTAATTAATTAATTCTATTCAATCATCTCAATGTCCATCTTTTCACACTAGAAGAATGGATTCACTAGAGAAGAGTCCAAATTTTCTAAATGATACCAGGTCCAATGTGTAGCCTCTCATCCAAATCTGCATATAGTCTATTCCAAAAGAATGTCTTTTATAAGAAAGAGAATGATCAGATATAACACGCTGAAAATAGTTTATGCTGCATTCACCTGAACTCAATTCTCATTAGATTCCCTTCAGTGAACTTAAATTCCAGCATTTAAATCTATATAAATACATAGTGTGATATAAGTAGTAATTTTAATGATATTTCTGTTGCTCTCAAATTCTAGAAGTGGAGGTTTTTATTTCAACTTTATCATAGTAGTTATGCTTATAGACCCTCACATAAAATCTCCTTCCTATGATAGCTCAGCATGTAGCTCACCTATGAAACTTAAATGTGAACTATTAATTTTTAGGTATGATATATAAATATTACTGAAATATCCCAAGTATTTTGGGGTTTTCCAAAAAATCAATATGAAATAAAACAGCATTAAATTATTTATTAGTAACAGCCATATTAAATTTGGTAGCATAGCAGAAGAAGGGTAGAAAGAGAAAGAAAACAACTCAGCAAACTCAATCATGTTCTCAATGTACTTCAAATTACTGGGGGGTTAAAACAAAATCACTTTATTTTATTTTGCATTGTGCATGAAAGTTTGGGGACTAGAACCCAGTTGGTAATTGCTGAATATGCTTATCAGCACCACTGGTGCCTACTTGCCACAGGAGGCTGCTGGAAAGGAGCCCAACACTTATCTCTGATATGCCCTCCACATTGATAAAATATAAATTTGCCTAAGATATTCCACCAGTCTGCAGTTGCCTACTGCTTCCATAATTACTAACAGCCCTACAGGAAAAATTTAACATTTCTGAACAACTGTGTCTAAATACTTTCTTTAAAATTCTAAATATTACTAACACCTAAAAAAATAATAAGGAAAAAGAACTAAACATAATGCCTTCCCGAGCCTACTCCATTTTAAAACTACAGCATATAAGGACCTCACTTCAGGCCAATCAGAACAAGATCTCTGGTGACAGGACCTGAGTATTTGAAGTTGTATGCTCTGGGTAACACTAATATGTGTCTAAATTTGAAAACAACTGGCTGAATGTATACAAAGATTCCTAGAGTTTCTCATCTCTTGCTGTTTTGAATACAGAAGGAGTTTTTTTCATGTTCATGATTGAATGATATTACAGACAGAATAGGTCTCCCAGGGTAGAAGGTTGGCAGAGAAAGGCACTGGATTAGAAAAAAACCTTCAAAGTCGTAAGGATTGAATTATTATTTATTAATAATAACCATTGGTATTTATTGCTAACCATGTCCCAGTCACCGTTTTAAATGTTATATATGCACTGTCCCATTTCTCAAGTACCCATAGCTAATAAAATAACTAGGATTTAAGTTGGGGTTGATCTGATTCTATTTTTTAAATTTTAACCACTCCACTTCACTATGGTATTTCTCAAATAGAAATATGCAGAACTCTGCAATACCCATGGATTATTATTGATTGTGATCCACTGTAAAGTTGATTTTTTGAGTAAATATTTCATATCAATTTATGTCAATGTCCATGTTCATTCTGAATCACCTGGAAAATTGCTTAATAATTAAATATTAGGCACCAATGTAAATACCCATGTTTGTGTTTAGAATCACATTGAAAAATAACACTACTTACTTGCCCACATCTAATGAATGAGAAAGGAACACAGCGATTAAAAATGTAAAGGTCTGATTCCATCAAGTGAAGGCCAAATGTCATCATGGTTCACAGTAAAAATGAATATTAAATATAAATACACAGAGAAAAATTGGCACATGAATTGTTATCATGTGACACATAGAAGAATGAGCTTGCCCAAATCAGAACTTGACATCTGCATCCTTCCCCTTAAAAGGGGGTATCCAGACATGCCCCACACCACTGAACCCCCAGAAATCTTACTGAGGTAGAAGGTCCCTGAACTTTTGTAGTATTTATTTCCCACCCTCGGACATGCAAACGTTTTACAATTAAGTCTAGAACAGTTGCTACTTCTCACTCATTAGGGCCCATCAGCATGAATGTCACCAATGTAACGAACAATTATAATACCTTGTGGAAGAGACAGATGATCAAGATCTCTCTATGACAAAAATCATGACACAAAGCTTGAGAGCTGATACACCCCTGATACACAGTGAAGGCATACTGCTAGCCTTGCCAGCTGAAAGCAAACTGCTTGTGGTGTTCCTCATGACAGAGTTAGAGAAAAAAGCACTTGCCAGATTATCAGCTGCATATCAGGTACCAGGAGATGTGTTAATTGGCTCAAGTAATAAAATCAAACCCGGCACAGCAGCTGCAATTGAACTCACCACTTGCCTAAGCTTACAATAATCCACTGTCATTCTCCAAGCTCCATCTGTCTTCTACACAGACCAAATAGTTGAGTTGAATAGGGATGTTGTGGAAATCACCACCCCTGTGTCTTTCAAGCCCTTGATAGTGGCACTAACCTCTGCAGTCACTCTAGGAATTCAGTAGTGCTTTTATTTTACTATTATCCTTCATGGAGGCAATTCTAGTGGCTTCATACTTGGACTTTCCCACAATAGTCATCACTATACAGGTCAAGGAACCAATATGGGGATGCTGCCAACTACTGAATATTTCTATTCCAATTACGCATTCCAAAACCAGGGAAATAACCACAGGCTGGGTTCAGGGACCCACTGAGCTCACTGTGCGATGGATCCAAGCCAAAACTCCATTGGGCATCTGACCTCCATAAGCCCCTACTCTGACTGGTAGACCACAGTGACATTTTGAGTCTCCTGGAATCAGTGTCAGTTTAGAATCAGTGTCCAGTAGTACCTAAGATATCTTATTTTCTTTTCCTTAATGCATACTTACCCTAGTAAAAGGTCACAGGTCCCTTTGGTGAAGGTCGGGAAAAAGACTAAAAGTATAAATTTGGGGCATTGTATCAAGATCTTTCCACAAAGGGACCTGGCTTCCCCTTCATTCAAAGGGTTCTGGACCTATAAACTGGTTCAAGACTAGGAGCTGATTGAGAAGACATGCCTCTCTGTATTTATGATTCAGGTTAGACTTTTGTTCACTCGACCTAGAATTTCTGTGCTCATACAGATCAAGTAAGAATTTAGTAGGCTTCCTATTTATTTCACTTCTAGGAATACCATGATCAACTAGGCCACAGGACTGCATTAGAGTGTTCTGACTGCTTCTTTGACTGTGCTATGAAGATAAGGTAACCATACCCACCTGCCTTTGGTGGTTGAGTGCTACCACTTAGCCCCTTCCACCTCAGGATCTAATTACTCCCATTGCATTTAGGCTTCCTGATTCAGTGACCTCAGTTTTCACTGTAAAGACTGGCCTACAATCATACATCTTTTCAGGATGCTGGAGCTCCCCTCATAAGTTTATTTCTCACAGTTGTGGTGAAAATTGTTTCTTTTGGATGTACCCAGGGTGGATGGGTAAGTCTTAAATGACAAATCTACACTAACATTCTAATCCCCCCAAGCCTTTGAACCCCTTCCTCTGCATTAAACCAAGGCCCATATGACATCTCTAACTCACTCATTCTGGACCACTTTTTGGACCATATTTCAGCTAACCAACCAAACACACTGTTAGCGTCCTATCAGACTCCTCCAGCTGCAACATTTCATGCAGAATCTGTTTAGTAAACCCCCATCAATAAATTCAGCCAGATCCAAATTTATGTTCCTTCCACCATTAACCCACACCTTATATATCCATTACCACACATGTTCCCTAGCAGCTTTCTGCTGTATAAATTAGAAAACTCAAGTAGTTCTTTTGGAATATGGAGCACCTCCTCATGGGCTACAATTTGTTTCTTATTGTTAGGGGCCCGATAGAATTTGAATCCATCTATAAATCTAGAAGTAAAAAAGGGTAGTCAGGAGAGGACCCTGGAGGGAATTATACTGTCTCAATGTCAACTGCCTCAGAGGAGGCAATTATGTTTCCCTCAGGCAATGCAGGGTTATTTCCATCAAAAGTAGTTGGAGAAGCCACTTCCATTAGGGGTGGGGAAACTGCTTCCATTGGCAAAGACAACTTATTAGGATTTAGGGGCCCAACATCCCCAGCTTCATCAGTGTCTTCTCACACATCCCCATTCCAACTTTAAGGATCCCATTCCTTTCCAATCAGTACCATCACTTTAATAGTAGACACCCTTCAAGGCTAAGACTTTAACTTGTGTTGTAATTCAGCCAGTGGCAGGATGAGATTCCAGGTTTGATTTTCAGCAAACTCAGCCCTGCAGCTATAGAAGATAAGAGGATTCTTCAGGGTTCAGGTAGAAGTTTTCAGGTCATTTAAACAGCACTTGAACTAGGAATTCAAATCCTTGAGCTCATCCTTTTCTTTCCCTACTTCGTCCATCAACACTAGGAGCAACCAGCCAATCCATTTGTTTAACAAAATATTAGAAAGTATCACATACACAGTTACCCAGATCTTTGCCTCTTATAAGTAGGTGATTAAAAGTATCCAATGGAAATATCGTGTATTTCTATTGCCAGATTATGCCAAGGACTATCAGTGTTCTCTTTACTACTAGAAATGGAATCATTAGCATCTTTAAATCTAATCATATCAGAGAATCAACTCCAGAAATCTCAGAACCAAGTCAGAAAACTCATCAAAATTCTGCTCCTCTAGAATCACTCTTGGTACCAAAATCTCTATGATTTTAGGTTCTTTAGAAAACCAGAACCAATAGGATGTATGTATGTATATATGATATTATTCCTTATTATAAGGATTGACTCACATAATTAGGGAGGCCAGTAAGCTCCAGAATCTGTGGGGTGGGTCAGCAAGCTGGACACGTAGGAGAGCCAATGGTATAGTTCCAGTCCAAAGGCTGGTAAGCTTGAGAACCAGTAAGAGCCAATGTTTCCATTCAAATCTGAAAGCAGGAGAAAAAGAAAATGCCCCAGTTTAACATCAGTCATGCAGGAAGAATTCTCTCTTACTTGGTAGAGGGTCTGCCTTTTTATTCCAGCCAGGTCTTCAACTGATCAAATGAGGCCCACCCACACTAGGGAGAGCAATCTGCTTTACTCAGCCTACCCATTATGATGTTAATCTTATCCAGAAACACCTACACAGAAACATCTAAAATAATGTTTGACCTAATATCTGGGCACCCTGTGGCCCAATAAAGTCAATACATAAAACTAACCATCACACTGTCTGTATTCATAGGATATTGGGGATTTAGAGTTGGGAGGACTATCATCCATCACATTGAGTGATAATTGTAATGTTAATTTCATCAATGTTTGACTTCAATTTGTAAGTTTATTTTAGCTTTACATCATTAATTAAAAGTTTCTGTGTAGTTGTACTGTTACACATATTTAACTAACATTGTAATTAAAATCAGTTTTCTAAACTGGGGCAGTGAAAAAAAGTTTTTTTCATTTAAAATTGGCCCTAAGTTACATAAACAAGATTGAGGAACTATATTACATAGAAAGACAGCCACTGTCTCAAGACAATAATTTAATAAAGTATAGATATTGTTTAAGGGAGAATTTTGGTATTGAATATGGGATTCATTTTGTCCTCAACTGAATCCTACTGTTGTAATGATTTTTGAGATCCTACCTAGCACCCACTGTGCTACTCTATTTATGCACTGCAGAATGAGTTGAGACTAGAATGGCAGCATCCCCGAGCTTGTCAGTTTGTGTCCCAGCTTTAGTATTCCACAAACAAGCTAATATCCCATGAGAATGTTATGAGAGACCTTTATCATGTGCATAATGTGTACCATGTGGTTGTAAGTGACAGTTTCATACAACAAATTTGGTTTAACTAATATTTAAATAACTTCTAGAAGATTTATCTGCACAAGCTGCTGAAATTTTGCTTCACAATCCAAAAACATTTTAGAAAACAGAAGTGTACAAAATTTTTGAGTTGGTACATATACTATAGATTATATCCATCTTAAAGTCTTTCTCTAATACTTTCATTGTCACCATTCCTACTCATGATGCATTAATTGTTAGAGTTAGAAGTATATGCTCACATTTGGTCTAGTATGCAGAGGTAGGGAGATATTGTAAGACTCCTTGGAAGTGCTCAGAGAGCATCATTTCCCTCTGGTTCCCATTTACTCATGTTTTATTGTGCAATATCCTCCAACCCCACCTCCATGGACACATTCTCTCTGGATTTCCACTTGGAAATGATTTTTTTCCCCACCTCATTCTGTGCTGAAACTGACCATTCCTCAGAATAACACCTATCATTTAGAGACCCAGTTTCCTTTTTTACATCAGAATATCCTTAAAATAATAGATTATTTGTGCACAAAAGTCCTGTACACTCCTAAAAGTCAGGAGGCAGTGTTCCATGGGAAACCTTCAGGGATATAATTTTACCTAAAATTCTTTAGGAATACTACCTTTTTATATAAAACACTAGAGACACAATCCATAAAAGAAATAATTGATAAACTAGACTTCACTAACGTTTAACACTTATGTTGCAGCTAAAAGGTAAGTTCTGAAGCTCTAATGCACAGCATTGTGATTTAAAGAATAAATTAAAAGTTTTGCTCTGCAGAAAACAATATCAAGAGAATGAAAAGACAAGCCACAGACTGGGAGAACATATTTTCAAAGACACATCTGATAAAGAACTGCTACTCAAAATATACAAAGAACACTTAAAACTCAACAATAAGAAAACAACCTGATTAAAAATGGGCCAAAGATCTTAACAGACATCTCACCAAAGATATACAGATAGAAACTAAGCATATGAAAATATGCTCAACATTGTATCATCAAGGAAATGCAAATTAAAACAACAATGATATACCACCACACACCTATTAGAAAGGCCCAGATCTGGAACACTGACAACACCAAATACTGGCAAGGTGGTGAAACAATAGGAACTCTCATAGATTGCTGGTGGGAAGGCAGAATGGTATAGCTACTTTGGAAGACACTCTGGTGGCTTCTTCTTTTTAATAAAATTAAACATACTCTTACCATAAAATCCAGTAATCACATTCCTTGGTATTTACCCAAAAGAGTTGAAAATTTATCCCTACACATAAAGCTGCACAGGAATATTTGCAGCAGCTTTATTCATAATTGCCAGATCTTGGAGTCAACCAAAATGTCCGTCAGTGGGTGAATGGATAAATGAACTGTGGTCCAGGCAGATAATGGATTACTCAGTGCTAAAAAAGAAAAGAGCTATCAAGACATGGAAAGACATGGAGGAACCGTAAATGTATATTACTAAGAGAAAGAAACTAATCTAAAAATGCTACATTTTGTATGATACCATGCATGATATTCTAGATAAGACAAAACTATGGAGGCAGTTAAAAAGATCCATGGTTGCCAGCAGTGTGGGGAGTAGAGATGAGTAAACAGTACAGAGGATTTTTAGGACAGTGAAACTACTCTGTACGATATTATAATGATGGATATATGTCATATGCATTTGTCCAAACCTATAGAATGTGTGATGCCAAGAGGGAATTCTAAGGTTAACTATGGTTTTGGGTGATTATGATATGTCAGAGTAGTTTCATCCTTGGTGAAAGTTTTAAAATGTACCGTTCTGGTGAATGAGGTTGATAACGGGGAGGGCTATGTGTGGGAGCAGGGCATTTAGGCGAAATCTATGTACCTTCCTCTTAATTTTGTTGTAAAACTAAAATTGCTCTAAAACTTAAAGTCTTAAAAAATCTCTGGGAACAAGGTGAACATTTGTCTTTACAGGAAAATGCAGGGGTCAGTTGTGTTGTAGTGAAGGTTTGTTTTTTGTGTGTGGCTAATACTTACTGACGCCATTTTTTCATATAAATTTATTTGTTCAAAAATATTTATCAAGTTCAAAAATATTTATCAAGTGCTTATATGTATATAAGCAGTTGAATTATCTTTATAATAACAATTATTTGATAATAGAGATGATTCTAACTTATTGGGTTCCTATTTACATTGTATAACATCAGACTAGTTTCTTTTTTTTTTAATAGTGCAGGTAATTTCATCTAAGGTGATGAGTCCCCTTGCCAGGTCCTGACTGGGAATCAGGAGACTGGCATCCTATTTCGGGCTGTATCAGCTATTCTCCAAAGAAACTTTGCTGTTCAACTCACTTTGCCTGCCTCAGCCTCTAACGTTCAAATAGTAACCATATTTTTTGTCTATGTAAAAAAAATTACAAAGTGTTTTTCATATTTATGATTTCATTTAATTTTTACATCTATCCTGAGAGAAGGCATTATTATCATGTAAATGTTACAGATGAAGAAACTGAATCTCAATGACTATATGAATTTTCTAAGGTTTCTGGGGCTTGAACCTAGCTCCTTTCTACTATACTCCACTGCTTTCTATCATGAATTCTAAAAGTCTGGGTAGCTCCCATTTAAATAAATTAAAGAGTTAAGTGCTTATTAACATATCAAATATTTATAGTAAGTCATATATTCAAAAATCATTTCTACCAAATGTAGAATACTGTGAATAGCTACTTATAAGCCCAAGAAATAGAAAACATAAATATAATCATGACTTCAATGGGCTTAAAGTTAAGTGAATGAGATCAACATATAAACCTAAATATAAGTGATACAGATATATATGTTTAAACAGTCTTAAGCTGAGTAATGATGACAAGAAAGCATACACACACCTAGGGTAAAGACAGCAATATTTATAACTGGACAACAGATAGAGACACGGACAGAAAGAATTGATAAGATTGTTGTCAGAAACGTTTATGCCAGAAGACTTACAGTGGTTGGAAAACTGTGCCACTTATTAGAATATATCACATGGAATTAGACACTGGGACAACAATGAATTATGGGTCTGAGAGAGAATGAGTATGGATGTTATTTATTCTAGGAGTTATAATGCAAGAACGGATGCATTTCCATACAGGGTCAGGGAAGGTGATCCTGTAATTTTCCACATCAGCATAATTCCCCTGCTTTCAGTATGAAAACTGAAACAACACACGTCTTGTTATTTTCATAATGTCTTGTCAACCCAAAGTAGAGCAAATAACATACTTTAAAATGTTACATGGTCCCATCAAAATACACACATCCGACTGAGAACACCACGAGGGTGAGCAGACAGCCATCCTCCCCAACCAAAGTACCTGTCCTCACGTGTGCTGTGTTTTGTGGATATTTTCACGAATAACATTGATATTCTTCTCAGGGATGATGGCAATGGCTAGTTCCCTATATTTTGTTTAGCTATCCCTTGGGCCAATGGAATTTCTTCTTAAAAAATAACATACAAAATATTTAGGGCTTGAAATACTAAGTTAAACATATTGATTTATAATACACATGGTGAATCAGATATGCAAGCCAAGATAATTCATTTCCATTTAATAAATGTAATAAGCTTCACAATCTCTCTTACACAACATTCTTAGACATTTGACAATTTTTTTTAGGCTCTAAGGGTTAGCTACTTAATATTCTTCCCTTACTGAAGTAAAACAGGCAAATTTTGTCTGAAGTTAATTTTCACATTTCATTGTGAGAAAAACTGTCTCCTCATCAGTGTTCACATTTTACTTGCTGCAGCTAGTTTTTAGCAACTACGAGTAAGTGAAATGTCATCTATTTAATCAATGCCCAACCCAGTATCTTAAAGATATGTATTATGGGTCCAACAAAAAAGTCCAAATAAAAGAAAATATTTAAAGGGCCCAAATTATGGCAAGTCTCAATTTTCCTATTATACCCCTAGCTCTATAGCCAGCTAGGCCTTCTTCTGGCATATTTACCAGTCTTTACAATATTATACAGCAAATGCACCCTGGATTAGGCAATGCAGAGGCAAAATAACCTGCCTTCCAGTCTTCCAGTGTGCATTCAGTTATTCTTCCATAAGGCAGTTTTGCACTATTTACTATCAGTGGGGAGGGAACAGTCATGCTTTACTGGTAAGTTTCCTGGCCAAAATGCAACACAGCTCAGTACTTTTAATGAAAATAATCACCCTATCAGGCATGGTCATCAAAAATATTTAGCAGCAGGAACAGTGATCAACCAGAACAACCTGAACTACACCGGTGTGAATGGGCTGAAGAGACACAGACTTATCCAGAGGGTCAAGATGGAGCTTCAGTGGCCAGATGCTGGAAATGCTCAGCAAGTTGCCTTCAAGATGACAGATTGATCAAACACAGTTAATTTTATTCCCTCCTGCCACCCCACTAAAATACATTATAAGAATTTTTTTAAACAAAAATCTAAATTTACTGAGAGCAGAGGAAACTGAAGAAGTTTGGTAACAACACTTGGAAGCCAGAAAGCAAACGGATGAGTGGTGCCTATTGTAGGATACCCAGGGAAGCGAACTCCCAAGCACCATTGAAGAAAGCAGAGAACCAACCCAATTTGCTCAATGGAATCCTCAAAAGAGACAGGAATAGGCATCATCTGTCACTTCTAGTAAGAAGGGGTTGACAGAAGAGGGTCTACAAAAGAAGGACTAGTCAATAGCTGTACCATTCCATGATTTCTTCCTCCACTCCTGACCAATAGGTGTATGTCTCTTCCATAAGTCAGTATGCTACAGGAAGTATAATCTGGAAAGTGTCTCTGGACTGGGGAATGCCAGGCACAGTTGAAAGCAGGAGTATTATTCTCAAAAATAATACTTGGCAAATATATATATCTATATCTACCTACCTATCTACCTATTTACCTATAATGAATGTTGAAACCTATACGCTCCCCCAACCCTGCTCCCACTTGGCTCCCAGAGTTCTTGCAGGCAGGGAATTACTCTTAGGCAGGATATTGTAAGGTCTCTGCTGAGAAGACCTAGCTTAAGAAGAAACAAATAAAGACAGTTAAAGGGGACCTGATAGACATGACTTCTGGTCTGCAATATTTCTGTGTCTTGTCCCCTTTGTGCACACAGTAGGACTACACATACCTGTCCCTTGAGGTTAGAGACAGTCATATAATTAGCTTTGTCCAATAAACTTAGTGAGCAGAAGTGCCATGTACCCCACCCAGACGGAGGCTTATAATCGCCAATTTGTTTCTCCACCCATTTCCCCATGTTGTGGTGATCATGGAAGGATGTGTCGATATGGAGGTGAGGTACTAAGTTACAATGCAGAGTTACCTCAACTGGCAGTAGACATTGCTACCAATACTTCGGAGGCATTTGTTTTTTCACCCTGACCTACCCTATCCTACTGACAGGTAGTTTCACCAACAGACATGTAAACAAGACCACATTTGTCTACTAATTACAGAACCCCATTCACACACTCAGAGTTCTAACTAAATTTTCACTTCCTACTCTTAAATATTAGCACATAACCACGAATCATTACCACTTATCTAAGTGAGTAACATGAAAAGTCATATCCACAGCAAGTAATTTGTATTAAAGACTGCAGAGAGAAGAGAACTTTGAAAAAACTTTGAAAGAACTTTGAAGAGAACTTTGAAAAAATACTGTAATTATCATCTTAATAAGGTCTGAGGAGACAAACAAAAACAAAAGGGATATTTAGAGGAAAAAGTATCAAGTTTAGTAAATCTAAAATCTGAATACAAGAATGAAAACCTCAAAAAAAGACTTAAGTTTAAGAAATCTCCTAGAAACTGGAGTAAAATGATGGAAACTGGAAGAGGGAAGCAGAGGACACCTTCTAGAAATCCAACATTTAAATAATGGGACACCTAGACACAACAGAGAAAATGGTAGACAGGAAATCATCAATAAAGAATTCAAGAACATTTCCCCAGATGGACATGAGTTTCTAGGTAGAAAGGGTCACTGAGTGCCCAGAACAATGGATCCAATAGACCCACACCAAGGGACATCATGATGGAATTTCAGAATATAGTGAAAGAGATACAATATAAACTTAAATCTTCTCAACTGTGAACTTGATACGTCTGTTTATTTAGGTCTTGTTTTATGTCCTTAGATAAGGTTTGCTGTAGGGATCATGGTTCTCCTTTAGTTTTTTTTTTTTTTTTTTTTTTTTTGCGATACGCAGGCCTCTCATTGCTGTGGCCTCTCCCGTTACGGAGCACAGGCTCCGGATGCGCAGGCTCAGTGGCCACGGGCCCCGGGCCCAGCCGCCCCGCGGGCTGGCCCGCGTCTCCTGCATCGGCAGGCGGACCCTCAAGCACTGCGCCACCAGGGAAGCCCCTCCTTTAGTTTTGACATTTAATTTTATTGTGTTATTGTCAAAGAATTCATATTGTTTAAAATTCCTTGTTAGTTGTTGATATTTGCTTTGTACCCTGCTGTGTGATCACTTTTATTAATGTCTTAGGTATGTTTTAAAAGAATATTTACACATTATATCCACTAGTCATTAACTACATGATGCTATCTAATCTGGCTAGCTAGCTGTATTTATTTGTTTATTGGACCAAGCTTGTGAAAGTTTGTATTTGGAGCTAGTGTAATAAATAATACTCCTTTATTCTTCTTCTGAGATTAGAACCAATTAAAATATAAGCACACATATCAGACTGATAAAAACATTTTCTTGTTAAAAGCTAGACTAGAGAATGTCCTGACATATGACACCTATTATTTCATCCAAGAATTACTGTCAAGTCAGAAGCATAGCTAGAAAATTACAGGTCCTCCCTGCAGCAAAAGGTGACTTCAACTTATGCCACTGTGAAGAGCAGGAAGAATGCATCCTTACTGTGGGCAAGCAAATCCAAAAGAGGATGAGAAATCCAAAAGCTCAGCATTCTGGCTCTTCTCAACTTAGGAATCAGGGCAATCTGTTCTCTTTGCATGTGAAGGAATGGCGATGTAGGGCAAAGAGATACTAGTATTGTTACTAGAACCAAGGCTAGAAGGCAATGGAGTTCAGCTTATCTTGCACCAAAGATTCTGATGACTAAGTCATCCATATCTTCACTAATTTTCATCTGCCTGAGCTATTAATTAATAAGATAGTATGGTTAAAATCCCCCACTGAATGTGTATGTGTCCATTTTGCTTTATTATTTTACCCAATTATTTTCCTTTATTAATATCGATTTATTTTGAGAATATGCTAAGGTAAGATAGGCTCAGAATTGTTATATCTATATGTCAAATTATTTCTTTTATTATTATATAAAGACCTTCTTTATCCTTTTTAATGCTCAAAACCTATTTTATCTTTTATTAATATAATGACATCAACTTTCTTTTGGTTATTATTTGCTTAAAGTGTGTTTTTGCAAACATTTACTCTCACCCTTTATGTATCATTTTGTTATGCTGCTAAATTTCTTTTGAAATCCAAACTGAGTGTCTCTTTTCTAATTTTATTCAGTTCATTTCATTTAGAGATTATTAAATTATTTGCATATTGTTTTAACATCTGATTTTGTGCTTTCTATTTGCCAGGCATATTTGTTTGTGTGTTTATTCTTTTCTGACTTCCATTAAATTTTATTAATCCTCTTTGCCTTAATGGATTAGGAACATATATATTCCATATGAATTTTTTAAGTTCTTAGGCTTGAGTTTTTAACATTCATTAAAATACATAGTGGTCTTGACAAAACCTTAAGTTGATATTTCTCATTTCTTCCCAAACATACAAATACTTTAGAATGTTTTAACAATTGCTTTCAAGTATTTTAATTATATCTCTTAAAATTATAATGAAATTAACCATTTTGTTGTTGTTTTCTTAACCAACACACTTATACACAGTAACCAAGATGTTTGCCAATTATTTTGAACACTATTATAATGTTCATCCCACTCCTTTATTTGTGCTTATTTTCTTATATTTTTACATATATTCTTTAACAATGATTTTAGGATTGTTTAGGGAGTATTATAAAGACTTTTTGTTAAAATACCTTTACTTTTACCTTTATTTCTTCCATATAGTTTAACTCTTTATAGAATTATATATTCTTTCATAATTAGAAAAAATTTTAAATTTTAACTTCTGTTATTGCTCTTGAAAATTAATGCAATACAGGTATTTTGTTCTGTTCAAAGGAACCTGTCCTTTCTCTGAGTGCTTTAAAATCTTTCTATTTTTCATACCATTGACTATTACTACTATGTGTCTAGGTATAGATACTTTATTATCTTAATTTTTAGTAGTGTTTAACCCCATATTATTACTAACTGAAGAACTACAAATATTTTGTAATTAACTAGGAATATTTGATAAGTCTTACACTCTTTAAAAATAATTTTCAGAAGCATTAATTATAATAGTTCCAATACCTGTAAGTTCTTATAACTAAGGTCTGTAGTATATAAATGAGAACTAGTATATTTAATAGACTTGCTTTTATTATTTGGTTTTTATTACCAATTGCACAAAGAATGGCATTTTAAACTTTCTATTGAAAAATTATTTCTAGAAGAAATTTCACAATAATCGTTTAAAAAACCCACAATAGTAATATTATAAAATAGCTTAAAATAATTTGGCTTTTTATCATATGATATGTATGTTTCCTTTCTAAAGTCTTCAAAAATCAATAAAACAAACTGAGTAAAAAGTTCTGGATGATCATTATGGAATACAAAATAACATCAGGGGAAGAGGACCTTCAAAATGGTGGAGGAGGGCTTCCCTGGTGGTGCAGTGGTTGAGAGTCTGCCTGCTGATGCAGGGGACATGGGTTCATGCCCCGGTCTGGGAAGATCCCACATGCCGTGGAGCAGCTAGGCCCGTGAGCCATGGCCACTGAGCCTGTGCGTCCAGAGCCTGTGCTCCGCAACAGGAGAGGCCACAGCAGTGAGAGGCCTGCGTACCGAAAAAAATAAAAAATAAAAAAATAACGGAGGCGTAAGAAGTGGAGATCACCTTCCTCCTAACAAATACATCAAAAATACATCTACATGTGGAACAACTCCTACAGAACACGTACTGAACACTGGCAGAAGGCCTCAGAATTCCCAAAAGGCAAGAAACTCCCCACATACCTGGCCATGTGGCTGATAGGGTCTTGGTGCTCTGGTGGGGTGTCAGGCCTGAGCCTCTGAGGTGGGAAAGCAAGTTCAGGACATTGGTCCACCAGAGACTTCCTGGCCCCACATAATATCAGTTAGCGAGAGCTCTCACACAGATCTCCATCTCAAGGCTAAGATCCAGCTCAACTCAACAACTAGCAAGCTCCAATACTGGACACCCCATGCCAAACAAGTATCAAGACAGGGAAACAACCCCACCTATTAGCAGAGAGGCTGCCTAAAATCATAAGACGTTCACAAACACCCCAAAGCACACCATCGGACGTAGTCTTGCCCACCAGAAAGACAAGATCCAGCCTCGTCCATAGGAACACAGGCACTAGTCCCCACCACCAGGAAACCTACACAACCCACTGAACCAACCATACCCACTGTGGGCAGACACCAAAAACAATGGGAACTACAAACCTGCAGCCTGTGAAAAGGAGACCCCAAACACAGTAAGTTAAGAAAAATGAGAAGACAGAGAAATACACAGCAGATGAAGGAGCAAGGTAAAAACCCACCAGAACAAACAAATGAAGAGGAAATAGGCAGTCTACCTGAAAAAGAATTCAGAGTAATGATAGTAAAGATGATCCAAAATCTTGGAAATAGAATGGAGAAAACACAAGAAACATCTAACAAGGATATAGAAGAGCTAAAGAGCAAACAGACAGTGATGAACAACATGATAAATGAAATTTAAAATTCTCTAGAAGGGTAAATAGAATAACTGAGGTAGAAGAACGGACAAGTGACCTGGAAGATAAAATAGTGGAAAAAACTACAGCAGACCAGAATAAAGAAAAAAGAATGAAAAGAATTTAAGATAGTTTCAGAGACTCATGGGACAACATTAAACACACCAACATTCGAATTATAGTGGTTCCAGAAGAAGAAGAGAAAAAGAAAGGGACTGAGAAATTATTTGAAGAGATTATAGTGGAAAACTGCCCTAATATGAGAAAGGAAAGAGCCAGTCAAGTCCAGGAAGCACAGAGAGTCCCATACAGGATAAATCCAAGGAGAAACATGCCAAGACACATATTAATCAAACTATCAAAAATTAAGAAAGAAAATGTTAAAAGAAAAAATATTAAAAGCAGCAAAGGAAAAGCAACAAATAACATACAAGGGAATCCCCATAAGGTTAACATCTGATCTTTCAGCAGAAACTCTGAAAGCAAGAAGGAAGTAGCAGGACATATTTAAAGTGATGAAAGGGAAAAACCTGAAACCAACATTAGTCTACCCAGCAAGGATCTCATTCAGATTCGACAGAGGAATTAAAAACTTTACAGGCAAGTAAAATCTAAGAGAATTCAGCACCACCAAACCAGCTTTACAAAAAAGCCTAACGGAACCTCTCTAGGAAGGAAACATAAGAGAAGGAAAGACCTACAATAACAAACACAAAACAATTAAGAAAATGGTAAGAGGAACATACATATTGATAACTAACTTAAATGTAAATGGATTAAATACTCCAACCAAAAGACACAGGCTCACTGAATGGATACAAAAACAAGACCCATATATATACTGTCTACAAGAGACCCACTTCAGACCTAGGGACATATACAGACCGAAAGTGAGGGGATGGAAAAAGATATTCCATGCAAATGGAAATCAGAAGAAAGCTGGGGTAGCAATTCTCATATCAGACAAAATAGACTTTAAAATAAAGACTATTACAAGAGACAAAGAAGGACACTACATGATGATCAAGGGATCAATCCAAGAAGAGATAACAATTGTAAATATTTATGCACCCAACATACAAGTACTTCAATACATGAGGAAAATGCTAACAGCCATAAAAGGGGAAACAGACAGTAACACAATCATAGTAGGGGATTTTAACATCCCAACTCACCAATGGACAAATCATCCAAAATGAAAATAAATAAGGGAACACAAGCTTTAAATGACACATTAAAGAAGATGGACTTAAAAAATATTTATAGGACATTCCATCCAAAAACAACAGTGCTCATGGAACAATCTCCAGGACAGACTATATCTTGGGTAACAAATCAAGCCTTGGTTAATTTAAGAAAACTGAAATCATAACAAGTATCTTTTCTGACCACAACATTATGAGGCTTGATATCAATTACAGTGAAAAAAAGAACTGTAAAAAATACAAACACATGGAGGCTAAACAATACGCTACTAAATAACCAAGAGATCACTGAAGAAATCAAAGAGGAAATCAAAAAATACCTAGAAACAAATGACAATGAAAACATGACAACCCAAAACCAAAAGCAGCAAAACAGTTCTAAGAGGGAAGTTTATAGCAATACAATCCTACCTCAAGAAACAAGAAAAATCTCAAATAAACAACCTAACCTTACACCTAAAGCAATTAGAGAAAGAAGAACAAAAAAACCCCAATGTTAGCAGAAGGAAATAAATCATAAAAATCAGATGAAAAAGAAATTAAGGAAACAACAGCAAAGATCGATAAAACTAAAAGCTCATTCACTGAGAAGATAAAAAATAATTGATAAACCATTAGCCAGACTCATCAAGAAAAAAAGAGAGAAGACTCAAATCAATGGAATTAGAAATGAAAAAGGAGGGCTTCCCTGGTGGCACAGTGGTTGAGAGTCCGCCTGCCAATGCAGGGGACATGGGTTCGTGCCCCGGTCTGGGAAGATCCCACATGCCACAGAGCAGCTGGGCCCGTGAGCCACGGCCATTGAGCCTGTGCATCCGGAGCCTGTGCTCCGCAATGGGAGAGGCCACAACAGTGAGAGTCCCGCATACCACAAAAAAATGAATAAATAAAAAAAATGAAAAAGGAGAAGTAACAACTGACACTGCAGAAATACAAAGGATCATGAGAGATTACTACAAGCAACTATATGCCAATAAAATGGACAACCTTGAAGAAATGGACAAATTCTTAGAAAAGCACAACCTTCCAAGACTGAACCAGGAAGAAATAGAAAATATAAACAGACTAATCACAAGCCCTGAAATTGAAACTGTGACTAAAAATCATGGAACAAACAAAAGCCCAGGCCCAGATGCTTCACAGGCAAATTCCATCAAACATTTAGAGAAGAGCTAACACCTATCCTTCTTAAACTCTTCCAAAATATAGCAGAATGAGGAACACTCCCAAACTCATTCTACGAGGCCACCATCACCCTGATATCAAAACCAGACAGAGATGTCATAAAAAAAGAAAACTATAGACCAATATCATTGAAGAACATAGATGCAAAATTCCTCAACAAAATACTAGCAAACAGAATCTAGCAGCACATTAAAAGGATCATACACCATGATCAAATGGGGTTTATCCCAGCAATGCAAGGATCCTTCAGTATATGCAAATCAATCAATGTGATACACCATATTAACAAACCGGAGGATAAAAACCATATGATCATCTCAATAGATGCAGAAAAAGCTTTCGACAAAATTCAACACCCATTTATGATCAAAGCTCTCCAGAAAGTAGGCACAGAGGGAACTGACCTCAACATAATAAAGGCTATATATGAAAAACCCACAACCAGCATTGCTCTCACTGGTGAAAAACTGAAACCATTTACACTAAGATCAGGAACAAGATAAGGTTGCCCACTGTCACCACTATTATTCAACATAGTTTTGGAAGTTTTAGCCATAGCAATTGGAGAAGAAAAAGAAATAAAAGGAATCCAAATCGGAAAAGAAGTAAAACTGTCACTGTTTGCAGATGACATGATACTATACATAGAGAATCTTAAGATACTACCAGAAAACTACTAGAGGTAATCAATGAATTTGGTAAAGTAACAGAATAAAAAATTAATGCACAGAAATCTCTTGCATTCCTATACAATGATGATGAAATATCTGAAAGAGAAATTAAGGAAACACTCCCATTTACCACTGCAGCAGAAAGAATAAAATACCTAGGGATAAACCTACCTATGGAGACAAAAGAGCTGTATGCAGAAAACTATAAGACACTGTTGAAAGAAATTAAAGGTGATACCAACAGATGGAGAGATATACCATGTTCTTGGATTGGAAGAATCAATCAATACTGAGAAAATGACTTTACTACCTAAAGCAATCTAGAGATTCAGTGAAATCCCTATCAAACTACCAATGGCACTTTTCACAGAACTAGAACAAAATATTTTCACAATTTGTACAGAAACACAAAAGACCCCAAATAGCCAAAGCAATCTTGAGAAAGAAAAATAGAGCTGGAGGAATCAGGTTCCTGAACTTCAGACTATACTACAAAGCTACAGTAATCAAGACAATATGGTACTGGCAAAAATACAGAAATATAGATCAATGGAAAAGGATAGGAAGCCCAGAGATAAACTCACAGACATATGGTCAACTTACCTTTGGTAAAGGAGGCAAGAATATACAATGGAGAAAAGATAGCCTCTTCAATAAGTGGTGCTGGGAAAATTGGACAGCTACATGTAAAAGAATGAAATTAGAACACTCCCTAACACCATACACAAAAATAAACTCAAAATGGATTAAAGACCTAAATGTAATGCCAGACACTATAAAACTCTAAGAGGAAAACATAGGAAGAACACTCTTTGACATAAATCACAGCAAGATCCTTTTTGACCCACCTCCTAGAGAAATGGTAATAAAAACAAAAATAAACAAATGGGACCTCATGAGACTTAAAAGCTTTTGCACAGCAAAGGAAACCATAAACAAGATGAAAAGACAACCCTCAGAATGGGAGAAAATATTTGCAAATGAAGCACCTGGCAAAGGATTAATCTCCAAAATTTACAAGCAGTTCATGCAGCTCAATATCAAAAAAAACAAACAACTCCATCCAAAAATGGGCAGAAGACCTAAATAGGCATTTCTCCAAAGAAGATATACAGATTGCCAACAAACACATGAAAGGATGCTCAACATCACTGATCATCAGAGAAATGCAAATAAAAACTACAATGAGGTATCACCTCACACTGGTTAGAATGGCCATCAACAAAAATCTACAAACAATCAATTCTGGAGAGGGTGTGGAGAAAAGGGAATCCTCTTGCACTGCTGGTAGGAATGTCAATTGATACAGCCACTATAGAGAACAGTATGGAGGTTCCTTAAAAAACTAAAAATAGAACTACCATACGACCCAGCAATCCCACTACTCGGCATATACCCTGAGAAAACCATAATTCAAAAAGAGTCATGTACCACAATGTTCATTGCAGCACTATTTACAATAGCCAGGACATCTAAGCAACCTAAGTGTCCATCGACAGATGAATGGATAAAGATTTGGCACATATATACAATGGAATATTACTCAGCCATAAAAAGAAATTAAATTATTTGTAGTGAGGTGGTTGGACCTACAGTCTGTCACACAGAGTGAAGTAAGTCAGAAAGAGAAAAACAAATACTATATATGGAATCCAAAAAAAAAAAATAGTTTCTGAAGAACCTAGGGGCAGGACGGGAATAAAGATGCAGATGTCGAAAATGGACTTGAGGACACGGGGATGGGGAAGGGTAAGCTGGGATGAAGTGAGAGAGTGACATTGACCTATGTACACTACCAAATGTAAAATAGTTAGCTAGTGGGAAGTAGCCACATAGCACAGGGAGATCAGCTCGGTGCTTTGTGACCACCTAGAGGGTTGGGGTAAGGAGGGTCAGAGGGAGACACAAGAGAGAGGTGATATGGGGATATATGTATACATATAGCTGATTCACTTTGTTATACAGCAGAAACCAACAATGTAAAGCAATTATACTCCAATAAATATGTTAAAAAAAAATAGCATCAGGAACTGAAAACAGATCCAAACAATATTTTCTCTGCTACCAAGTCTATCCTGAAAAATAAAATCTATTTATCATTAATTATTGGAGAATAACCAATAATTCATTTGATGCAGTAACAAATAACAATCCCCAACATTACCCAGAGCTGAAATATCTTAATACATCATACTACTTTAAAGTAAACTTTGGTTTATAGTCGGAATCTCCCATTAATGTTTTAATCCATTGTTTAATTTATTAGCAATTAGAATTACTTCATTATTCTTACACAACTGTCAAAACAGAAGACTACTCATGGCTATAAAGGGTTGACCAATGGGACTGTAAATAAATCTCAGACATTTGCCCGTAGAGAATGGAAGAGGTTGTCACGCAAATAGCCCCATTTACTAGTCAGAGTGTCTGAAAGTCAAATATATAATCACAGAGACCACCTTCAGTTAGGGTGTTCATGATTACCATGGACAGTTTCTCTTCAAAAATACAATTACTCTGCTTTTGTTATTGGATTACATGGAAGCCCCCAAGGAAAACTGGAAAATTACTCAGCATTTTTCAGGATGTATCCTAGATTCAAGTGACTCAGTACCCTGGGTGGAACTATCAATCATATTTCCTGGGAGATAAGAGTGGAGTAATCACTAATAAAATTGGTAAATTGTTATATAAGCCATATCAGATTTATTAGACTCCTAAATGTCCTGCCAATATGACTGATTTGGGTATAAATGACCATCTAAGTCCCGCACGTAATGACCAAGGGTAATAGTTTTTATTTAACATAAGATCCATAGCAACTTTATTTAACAAGTATTTGCTAAGTTAATATTCTCATACTGAATCTTTTCCATTGCATTCACCACTTTTCTTCTTAGATGAAAATTCTAAGTTCACATCTAATTCTAATATTTTATTCTACACTTGGTGTTGCTGTAATATAATTCTATGTCTTTATATTAAAAGAGACTGAATTTGAGAAACTAAATAGACACTTTTCCAAATACATACAAATGGTGAACAGGTACATGAAAAGATGCTCAACAGCACAAATTATCAGGAAAGTACAAATCAAAACCACAATGAGACTTCCCTGGTGGTCCAGTAGTTAGGACTCCCACTACAGGGGGCACGGGTTCAATCCCTGGTCAGGGAAATAAGATCCCACATGCCGCACTGTGTGGCCAAAAAAACCAAAAAACCAAAACAAACAGAAACAATGAGATATCACCTCACACCTGTTAGAATGGCTATTATCAAAAAAGACAAATGATAAGTGTTGACAAGGATGTGGAGAAAGGGGAACCCTTGTGCACTCTTTGTGGGAATGTAAATTGGTAGAGCCACTATGGAAAACAGTATGAAGTTTCCCTAAAAAATTAAAATATGGAATTACCATATGAGCTAGGAATTCCACATCTGGGTATATACCCAGAAGAAATGAAGACCGGATCTTGAAGAGATACCTGCACTCCCATGTTCATTGCAGCATTAATCACAATAGCCAAGATATGAAAACAGCCTAACAGTTGTCAATGAATGAATGAATAAAGAAGATGTATTGTATATAAAAACAATAGAATATTTTTCAGCCATGAGAAGAAAGAAAACCCAGCCATTTGCTACAACTTAGATGAAGTTTGGGGGCATTATGCCAAGTGAAATAAGTCAGACAGAGAAAGACAAATACCATATTATATCACTTATAGGTGTAACTTTAAAAAAGCCAAACTCATAGAAACAGAGTAGATTCATGACTGCCAAGGACTGGGATGTGGGGGGGACATGAGATGTTGTTCATAGGGTACAAACTTCCAGTTATAAGATAAATAAGTTCTGGATAGCTAATGTAGAGCATGGTGATTACAGTGATTAATACTGAATTATATACTTGAAAGTACTAAGTGAGAAATATGATCTGTATAAAGTTTATTTCTTAAAAATGTCCTACTTAATTATTTCTCCTTACATGGTTTTATTTTCATAAGAAAATATTCCACACAGTTCCTACAGTTGTTACATCTCTGGGACAAGCAATAATGCTATATATCTATTATATATCTATTATATCTCAATAAAACTGGGGCGGGGATCAAACTGAATTGGAGAACTGTATTTTTACAGTTTTGTAATTCTCTGCCCTGGATTAAATTCATCAATTTATTAATTCACCTAGTTATTACTAAATGCTTACTAGGTGAATACAGAAATTAATGACAGATTCCGTACTCTCAAAGAAAGACAGCCATAGACTAACAGAGTTCAGATTCTTAAAGACCATGAAAATATGTGTATAAAATTATATTAAAACATTTTTATGTACCAATATCTACTTTTTGAATCTTTTAAAATAAGTGAATACACTTTTCTTAACCTAGTTCTCTACTAATGGACACTTAATGGCACTAACAATGCACAGATTAACATTTTGTGAATAAATATGTGCATATTTTAAAAATTATTCCCATGGAATTTCTCCATTAAAGTGGAACTTTGGGGTCTAGGTAAGTGTACATTTTAAACACTTTTGGTATATTTCGGCAATCTTCCTTGATAAAGGGTTAATCCTTGCCAAACTGGCTGTCATTGCCTCTCTGTCCTGCCTTTGTCAACAAGTCGGTATATAATTGACACCTCATCTTGTATAAGATTGTATCACTTCATAGCACCAACCATCAGGCATGTGCCTGAGTTTTAATATTACATTTGTTTTTGTAATAGCATGGCTATCTGTCTTCCCCCGCCAGACTGTAAGCCACCAAAGGCAGAAATATGAATTTATTGTCATCTTTGTGTGTCACTATTATGCGTAGAAAAGGTTATTTTAAATTACTTCATTTTTGTTTATTAATGTGAGAAATCTCCAAACCAGTTTTTCTTTGATGGGTCTTTGGTTGAGCTTTGGTATAATTTACACACTTAGTTAATTAAATTCCTTTCCTCAAGGGATCTTTTTTCTTTTCATATAATGCTTATCTCAAGGGACCATCATCCTTAGAACTATCAAATCTCTACCTCTGATGTTAAAATGGCATCTGACTGAAGATGGGATACCCCTCCTGGCACTGCCTGACTTGCAGGCGGAAGATTTAACATGTTTCTATTTTCATATCTGTACTCACTATGGTAACCCCTGAACCCAGACCAGTGACTGGCTCATGAATGAATGAGGAAAATACCAGCTCAGGAAGGTATAAGGAAAAGTTATTCATGAATCCAATCCAGGCACCTCCTCACAGTGCTTTTAAAAAGAAAAGTAAATCCCTTAAAGCTCAAATTTATGTAGTTATCTTGGAAAAAAAATTTTAATTGCCTAGAGTCTGCCATAGCTCCTTGTTATACTCTAGCGTAACAAGGAGTATAAAACCATGACTGAAATATTCACACTCCACTCCAGTCCCTATAAAAAAAGGAATTGCTAGTTTATTCATCTTGCCTAATGACACAGAAGGGCAAAACAAGTACCCAGACAATGAATAATAATGCAAGAGCTCAGACTATAAAATCAATATGTTAGATCAGTAGAGCTGAGCTTCGTTTTAATGCTCGCATCCCTAAATGCAGTAGAGTTTACCTTTGAATTATATATATGTGTTGACCTAATTACATAAATATTGACTTTTCCTTATATGAAGCTTTTTTTTCCAGTCTCACTGTAATTACGATGTCAATATTTGTGGCTGTGGTAACATTGAATTTAAACTTGTTAATTGTGACTGATGGTGGCATGCCATGGGATAATCCAGACAGTCTTACAGTCTCAACACACTGGTGGCACTAGATAGTAACTGATAAATCAGTAATTCCCTAGGTATACCATAGAAAGGTAAACTTCTTTAAGAAAATAACTATTTCATTCCCATTAATTTGAGAACTGGTCTCCTCCTCAGTTTGTCAGGATTTACAACACACAGAAGTAATAACCAGGATGTGACTAGATCTTGGTCTGTAACTTTGCACATTTTTTTTCTTTAATCAAACACTTCATCCCTAACTTCAAGCCACAATCCATCCTACTAACAAATTCTTTGATCTATTGACTATACCCGTATCCCCATAGCTCTGCATGTATATAAAAGATAACATTTAATATTTGTTATTATTCTTTGATATATTTCAATAAGGATCCTATGCAAAGTTTAGCCTAATACAAAATATGATCTGTATAAATTTTATTTCTTAAAAATGTCCTACTTAATTATTTCTCCTTACATGGTTTTATTTTCATAAGAAAAGATTTCACACAGTTCCTACAGTTGTTACATCTCTGGGACAAGCAATAATGCTATACCTCAGGTCATTTTAATTAAATTGCTTTACTTCAATAACATTTAGAGAAACATTCCAAGTGCTTTAAAAAGCTGGAAAGTGCTTTGCTTTGTTCTTATAAAGTTTCTGAACACTCCCACTCAAGGTCCTGTACCTTCCAATTTAAGAAGAGCAGAAGTATGTGTCATATTCATCTTTTAGAGTTAGGTGAAACACACAGCGAATGCTACACAAAAAGAATAAAACAATGGGGTCCACGATTTGGCTTAAGAGCTGTTCTAGATATATCATGGTGAGCTAGTTATCCATCATCCTGTTTTTTCTTATTTGCCTCTACAGGGATGCCAGATGAGATGAACCTCAGTGATGTAAAGCAAATCCATCAAACAGACGGTAGTAGTACTTTAGACACAACTGGAGCAGGATGTACAGCAACAACTGAAACTATGGCATTGGCTCTGATGGGTGCAGTGATGTTACTTCCTGGGCTTTGGTAACTGAACTCTTCTGCCCTGATATATTTGTCTTATTAGAGTCTTAACTTCTCCCCTCTCTTTCTCCAAGTGGAATAAGAGATCTTTTCAAATGTAACAATTATATTTATGAAAAGGTATGTCACACTAACTTAGAAGCCAAGTTGGTATGTTCACAAAGTATCTAAAAATCAACGTTTAAATGAAAGACTGTTTGAAAACGTGTCTTCTTTGAATCTAATTTAAACATTCTTAAATTCTAACATATTAAACCTGCATATGTGAAGAGCACGAAAGTGACTTTGAATAAGAAGGATTTAGTATATCTGTAATTTTATTATCCTCAATTCCAACCTCTTCCTTTTTAAAAGAAAAATGTTTTAAATCGAAGGTATATTTTCAGGACACTGAAAACAGTAATAGTGTTTCTTAAAATACTGGAATTAGAATTCCATTAAATGAATCAAAACAAACAATGGCAAGTAGTATGCATGCATTTTCAAGAGATTCTTCCATTTTGCAAGTTATAGAAAGAAATTACTGAAAGACTATAAGTTATAGAGTAGATTGCCGAGGAGCATTTCATGCAATTTCATTGAAGATGCTTGACAATTTTTATCCACTGTAACTTAGCCACTGACAAACCTTAAAGCTGAGTATTTTGATAACATCTGATTTGTAACCCATTATATACAAAATGCATCTTTGGTATTGTGACTCTGTTCCCTCCTCTCTCTTTGCCGAATGGAATTAGCTACATTGCAAACACACGCCTGCTCTAGGAATATCGCTAATAAAGCTGTTAATTATTTGGTGGAAAATTTTAAAGAATACTGATCATTTTCTCCTGGAAAAATGATATTTTCATCCATTTTCAAAATATTATTTGCTGTTTTTTTAAACTTGATATTGAACAAACAATTGTCTATACATTTCTATGGTTCCTATGAATATCTAAAGATGTACTAATACAGAAAATGTGGCATGCACTGTTTTCGGTCTTTTCCTATTTTCACATTAGCAGAGCCGCTAATCCACAGTCCCTGATTTCCCAGTTGTGATAAGGTGCCTCAGCAGGCACTGATTAGGATGTGTCCATCACTGTACTTAGGAGGAAGAGATAAGTCAGCTTTTATTAAGAAGTATCACATCCAGTTGATAGCCAGGAAATATAATTAATACAAAGTGACAGAATAGAAAAGAGAAGTGCTGAACTTATAAAATTTAAAAAAAAATTCAAAAGGATTTGAAATGACCTCTGTAAAAGAACTGAAGGGGACTCGATCAACAGCAAAGATTTGTGAGATGAAATCAACCTGTCCAAATGAGGAAACTCTATATGATCAAACCCTGTTCTCCCTCAGGTTCTCAATTATTCAAGTGATCTGTTGATTGTCACCTTAAACCACACTATGTTTATACCGCCCAGTCACATTTTCTTGTCTGTTAAAACATGCCTCAGAACTGGAAGTGTTACTTTACCTGCCAATTCTGGAGGTCATTTTCCTAAGCTTCCATTCCACCTTAATATGTGTTCCATGATCTGCTTGGCTTATAGCTCATTTGCACCACCATGCTCCAAAAATGACAAATTTAACATATTTTTTAAAATTTTCATTTCAACTTCAGCTCTTTATTTAAATAGCTCTGAAATGAGTAATATGAAGCCAACCATTTGTGGCACTCCAGCCCAAGTCACAGTTGGCTTGCCACGACAATGTTTCTGACCCAAACCTTGAGGCGACAGTAAGAAAAACCAACTGAAGAACGTGGTTCAGC
>NW_006796605.1:56308-60971 GCF_000442215.2 Lipotes vexillifer | reverse complement strand
CCGCTTGCTGATGCAGGGGACACGGGGTCGTGCCCCAGTCCGGGAAGATCCCACATGCCGCAGAGCGGCTGGACCCGTGAGCCATGGCCGCTGAGCCTGTGCGTCCGGAGCCTGTGCTCCGCAATGGGAGAGGCCACAACAGTGAGAGGCCCGCGTACCGCAAAAAAAAAAAAAAAAAGATAGTATGAATGAATATTTTTTATCAACTAAATTTTACATACTCAAATGGGTGTTGTCTACCTCCACGTAGGCACTTAGGAGACCATATATATATACCATAATCGTGTAGCTAGAGCTCAAAACATTTGGAGGTTTTCTGAATTCCTTGAAGAGCCTAAGGCATACTTTTTTTAATATTCTCAATGAGGTTATACATTCTTTAATATTCTACTCTGTAGCAGGTTACATTTGTATAGGTCTTTATAATTTACAAGGCTGTTTCAGATGAGATAAAACATCTCATCTGACCTTCCTCACCCCTCAAGGATGGGCTCGATTTTTAGTCAAATAAAAGCAATAACACTGAGGTTTTTGTGTTTTTTAATATGGCTCAGAATTTGCTACGGAAGAGTTTTCCATCAGTAAAGTCTAAAAAGTTCTTAAGCAATGGTAAAATTGTTAGCATACATGTGTACTTTTCAAGATGACTTAAAGGATAGCATTCAGGTGAATATACATGTATTTTAAAATATTGCTCACATAGTTATAGTCACATACTGGGATCACTTAAAGGAATTTTCTTGAATTTCTGAGCTATTTTTATACAAATTAATCATGAAACAGTCCATGTATTGGGGAATTGCATGTATTGGGGAATAATCAGTTAACAATCTGAGCTAACATTCACTTGGCCTTCCCTTTGCATATATACCATGATAAATGCTTTTATGCACAATCTCCCCAATAACATTACCACCTCCATTTTACCAATGAGGAAACTGAGGCTAGAAATATTATGTAATTTGTTTGTTGTCATACAAATAGAGTAGAATCAGACAGCTAAGTAATAACTCTAAATAAACTATATACATTCCTGGTTAAAAGCTATAATAGCTCTAGAACAGTGGTAAAGAATCTTGAGGTTAGCATAAAAGTCATTCAGAGGTGATTTAAGTCTCCAAACAAGAATTAAAAAAAAAATAAAATTAACTGTACAATTCTAATTGTATAATTATCAAATTGCATATTAGTGTAAAAGCATAGTGAAAAGGAAAAATGTAAACATGAACATTTTCTTCCCTACCAATCAATACTCTCCCACATGTGAAAGTTCTATTCAAACACATCAGCCTCTAAAATAAACCAGCTACCAAAAATGAGAAAACACACACACATTTTTTTAACTATAATAGAATCATGAAATTTCATTTTGTTTTCTGTGCAACTGAAAGGTTGAAACATTTCTTTGGCCATAAGACAAAGGATGGCATAAAAAATAAGGAAGGAAGGAAGAAAAGAAGGGAGGATGGGAGGGAGGGAGGGAGGGAGGGAGGGAGGAAGGAAGGGTGTGGCAGAATATAATTTTTAAAAATCTTAGATTTGCCTTTTATCCTCTATTTTTTCAGGAACAAACAATGAAATAATGCCTGGAGTGTTCTTTTCTAATTAAGAGACAGAAGTTAATAAGCTGTTTCGTCCCAAACACTCAGATTTTCTGAAGTACTCAATAATGATGTTTTGAAAAGGACTCAATTTATTGCTAATTGTTTTCAATCACTTAAAATATTGTTTCTGTCATCAGAACACTTCAGGTACAATTAAAATTGTTTCTTCCTGAGTGAATCATTCAACTTAGACTTGCGATTCTATGAGATATTCACTGAGCAGTCTGTGATATCAGTATTTCTTTAGGTTGCAAACTTGGTATCTTGTACAACGACATGGGTTGTACAAAAACAGAAATAATTGTCAGGTATGACATTGGGCATATCAAGTTTTTCCTTAATTGTAGATTGTTGTATATCAATCATTTCTGGTTAAAATATAGATAAAACATTTCTCAGGTTTAAAATCTGCTTTCTTTGCCTTTGCTAGAATTACATGATGACTGAATTACTCTTATATCATCATTATTTTTTAAATGGAGATTTAATCAAATGCAGTTCCTAAGCTATCCTGTCTGCCTCCATATGCAAAAAAAACTGAAGAATTTCATCACAATATGATTAATATCTTCACTGTAACAGCGGCAATAACTTATTTGGAACATGGTCGTGGTAGAGATGGATGTTTGTGGATAAATTTGCAAACATCTGATGCAAGAGTCTCTCCCCTTCCTGCACTTGTCAGTTGTCACATTGGAATCATTTTCACCATGAAATATATGAGAAGACCACACATCTCACCTTCCCTGGAAATTTTTACTTTCACTATATCAAAGAGCAAGAGAATGGGAAGGGGATAGAGGGATGTGAAATGCCATAGAATTAAAAACAGACTGGAGAATTTCTAAGGATCAAACTGGCTGGAGACAGGGATTGACCCTTAGCAATAACTTGGGTAATTTGGTGAGTAAATTCTACTTTTATGAGTTTCAGTACCCACCTTTGAGCACCACTGAACTAGAAGGAACTAAGGGTCTTAGAAGGAGAGGAAGCAGGGGGTCTCTCTTTGCCTGAGATTACCCAGCCAAGGCCAGCAGAATTAGAAGGTGGGGGGGGGGGGGGCTTAATTGAAGGGGGGGGGGGGGGGAGCTTAATTTGCAAAATAAATGTATGAGCAGTACAGTGTGTTTAGCAAGCACCTGTCTTATTCTACCTCTTTAAGAAATCTAGGCACTGACCAGTAAAGAATTTTTAACAACTGCAATTTCTTCAGAATAACACTGAAAGACCCACATAGAATCAAGAAGGATTCCAACTACAAAATTGTGGTCAAAATTGTCAAAGACTTCCAGAATACGATTAGCCAAGTCACCCCACATTCTCACCCCTCTCCCTGCTGCCCACATACACACTCTCACGCCCCACACACATTTCCTTGCTATTGTTTCTATTTCCTTTTGGTTTTCTTATTTGTAAAATTGAGATAGCTGTATCTAACTCAGAATTGCTTACAGGACTAGATAATGCAACACATATTTAGGACCCACCTGGCACATGATAAGCCTTAATAATCCATGTTTGTTCCTTTCCCATTAAGCCTTCTGTTAAAATGCATGCGTGCCCAGGTTGGGACAATACCAAACTATAGAATTATGGATTCTGCCTGTGGATAAGCTTTTGATAGGGAAACAGAGTGGAGAGTGAATAGAGCTTAGGAAGAAGCAGGCAGAGTAAAAGTGCAGGAGAGACCCACCTGCCTGTTTCATGTCTCATGTTTTGCTTAGCCTCATCCTGACTACAAGGCTTATTTGTTGAAAATGTATTTCCTAAATATAGGGAGTTAGAGAGGGGTCTTGCTTTTATTGATTATAAAGGGATGTTAGCCCTGTCCCAGTGTTTACACGTGAATTGGTCTCTAACTATAACAGATTGAAAACCTCAACACCCCCCAACCCACCTGAAAGTCTAGTTGACTGGTGGGTCAGACCGCATGTCAGAGTGATTACAGCACGGGCTAGAAAGCAGCCCAAAGTGAGGTGAGAGCTAATAATCAATGAGCAAGCAGTGTATTTGCTCAGTATCTCCCTTAAAGTCACCACCAAGTGGAGATTTCTGAATGGCAAGATCACTTCCTTAAGTTCATGTTGCTAACAGGTGAGAGAAAGCAAGTATTCTAAAACAGGTCAGACTTCAAAATCCTTTCCACTGCACCACTCAATATCCCTGAACTCAGAAAACCCTTGAGAAGGAAGCTGATTAAGTTAGGTTACTTTTTAGGTTATTTGTAGGTTTTACAGGATATTTTTAAAATTTCCCTTGTTCCATTCGCTTTTTATTCTCATCTAGTCTCTCGGATAATTTTCTCTTCCGTCTTTCTTTCTTCTCAAATTTAGCTCTGGTAATAAGGGGAGCATCCTGAAGAGATTCCATATGCCAGATGCCTGAGTGTGGCCATCTGATGGGGAGATTGGCTCAACCACTGACTCACAGTCATCCAAAAATGCTGGAAAAACCAGAGCAAACACAGCTTCAAAGGTTTTAGACGTAACCGTCTGTATGACCTTCAGCAAGTCCCACCACCTTTTTGAACTTCAGTTCCTCATTTGTAAAATAATATGCTTGAGCCAAATGATCACTAAATTTCCTTCTAGATCTCTAGTCTAAAACAGAAAACACTGATGCCGTGATACAGAACATTTATTTACTTGATATCTTATATAATAACCTACTATTACTTAATACATAAAAAACACTTTAAAGATAATGCATAAAATGTGATTTTAGTTACAACTTTATGCATATGGTGATAATTCTAATTTGTTGATCACATATGGGATGTGGCTTTTCTGCATGAGATTGAGTGGAATTATCTTTTCATAAATGAAGGGGAGAATAGCTAGAACAAAAGTTCTTTAGCTTTCATTTAATGGACAGAACAATATGCCTGAGCAAAGTAATCTATCCTGTCATTAAATATTTCACAACTAATTGCTTATTGTTTTAGCTAATCTTATAGCAGCTATGATATGGGGTCTTCAATAATTCAGCTACGGTGTGTCACAATATTTAAAAACGAATAGTACATCGAGTGGCACCATTGAGGGACCAAAAGATAATAG
>NW_006796605.1:0-56298 GCF_000442215.2 Lipotes vexillifer | reverse complement strand
AGGGAAGTCAGAGATGAATAATAAAAGTGAGTTTGACAGTATTTTCTCTTCTCACAGATTTTCCCAGGAGACCCTTTTAAATAGGTCTAAACAAATGGTATTGTCTCTGATGATTTATTGCAGAACAAGCTGACAGAGCACAGGGGCGTGTTAGCTGGTCCCCTGTAGTATAGGGGCTAATTCAGAAAATGAAGAGACCAGAAGTGCAGCAGTTGGAGGAAATGCTCTGTATCATCCAGTGAGCAAGCAGACAGAAGCTGGCAATCACAGCTTATCTGAAAAGATAGTTTCTAAATATTGTGCGTTGGTAATTTTAGTATTCTTTTTCTTCATTTATTAAAAATATTAATGAGAATCTATGAGAATTTCATTACAGGTGGTTAACTGCAATAAATTTATAATAAATTAATTCTACTTTACTACTTTTCCTACACATCTGTTACAGTATGGATGTAACTGAATGTAAATATGTGAACGCATATACACATTTATCTATATTTATCTATAAAATACACAGACACATTCATATATTTACAGATTTAGATAAAATATAACATATAAAGGCTTTTTCTGTTACATTTTCATAAAACTTGCCTTTATATCAATTATTTCTGGCTTTTCAATCAAAGACTGAGAAGGTCAGTGAAATAGATAATTTTTATAAAATTGCTGCTTATTATTTTTCCATATGGACTTTCACCTTTCATTTCAAATGGATCAACATTGAACAAAGCTCTTAATATACACAAGAGAGCATATAGGGCCACTGCGGCAATAAGAGGACGCATACATAATGTTTATATTGCAGAAAGCCTCACTGCTACAGCCTTATATACACACTTTCTATTGTCTTTAAGAGACTATTCCCTGGAACACAATGCAAAAGCACAAATAGTTAGCTTATGTTTCTTACTATAAAATATGTAAAAGTGTGACTTTAACTACTCACTTGCTTTTAGGTTAGCAACTAACTGAAGTTAAGCTGAGCAAGAAAGGAATGACAATTCAAAGGAACTCAAATGTATCCTCATTTTCCTCATATCACCAGTTGTGCTGTCTTCTCCCTTAGTGATGCTCATTGTCCCGCTGCCTTTGTTATCTGTACTCTCAGTGCCTGTGTGGGACTCTATGTACAAAATGGAACTCAGGCTTGGAAATAAGACTAGTCCTGGTTTTGAATATCAGCTCTCTGAAACATCTGTGAAATTGAGATGACCATACCTCCCCACCCTTGACTGATTTATTGGCAAGATTTACTGAGTGACTGTATCTACAGTGACTGGCACATTGTGGGGATTAAGTAAATATGAGGTAGCATTTTATCTAGACTTGCTTTTAGGTGAAATCTTTCACACTAAGATGTAAGCGACTGATTTGATGAAAAATCATCTGATTTAAAACTATACGGAAGCAATCCCACTCCTAGGCATATACCTAAGAAAACCATAATTCAAAAAGATACCTGCACCCCAATGTTCATTGCAGCACTATTCACAATAGCCAGGACACAGAAGCAACCTAAAAGGCCATCAACAGAGGAATGGATAAAGAAGATGTGGTACATATATACAATGGAATATTACTCAGCCAGAAAAAGGAACAAAATTGTGCCACTTGCAGCAACATGGATGGACCTAGAGATTGTCATACTGAATGAAGTAAATCAGACACAGAAAGACAAATATCATAATGATATTGCTTATATGTGGAATCTAAAAAAAGGGTAAAATGAACTTATTTACAAAACAGAAGTAGAGTCACATATGTAGAAAACAAATTTATGGTTACCAGGGGATAAGGGGGGGGGGAGGGATAAATTGGGATATTGGCATTGACATATACACACTACTATATATAAAATAGATCACTAATAAGAGGGGGCTGTGGCCTGGGAGACCACATAAGTACCTACTGTATAACACAGGGAACTCTACTCAATACTCTCTAATGGTCTATATGGGAAAAGAATCCAAAAAGAGTGGATATATATATATGTATAACTGATTCACTTTGCTGTACACTTGAAACTGACACAATATTGTAAATCAATTATACTCCAATAAATTTTTTTAAATGAAAGAAAAAAACTATATGGAAACCTAAATATCATGTATTTCTGTATTTTGCAGAAGAAAAAGCTAAAATCCAGAACACATAAGTGAATTACCCAAGGTAAGAACACAACTAGTTTAAAACATAAGACCAGCAAACACTCATTTTTTAAGTTCTGTCCACTGTACTGAAACAAAATGCTTGTTTGTATATCCTAATATTCAACAGAAATCGCACCATAACCACAGGGACAGGCAAACCTACCAACTTGGGAGACTATGCTTAGACGCATGATTTTCAGAAAATGAAAATAAGGCTACCTAGAGAACTTATAAAATCTAACACTACACTGACATTGATTAAAATAGTAGAGATAATGTAATAGAATTTGAATATAATGGTTTTAATATAAATGTTAAATCTCTTTTTGAATTCACTTCTGATTCTTGATAAACTGACCAACTTGCTAAAGTATGTGGGACATCTTGATAAGTAACCTATTCTAACACAGATTACAATTTTCAAATTTATCACTATTTTACTTTTAAATTGTAGGAAATAAAATTAAAATATATTTTATGTCACATTTAAAGGTATTAAAAGAAACATTTCTTCTTGGCTGCTGTTATTGTTTTCTACCATATTATTTTGATTCACAATCTTCAGATTTACCATCTCTGTACCCGATTATAATTAGATTATATCTTGAAACATGAAGATCATGTTCATGTTTATCTTATTTTTTATTTTTGAATTTTATTTTACTTTTTTATACAGCACATTCTTATTTCTTCCAGGTTGTCCATTTTATTGGCACAGAGTTTCTTGTAGTAGTCTCTTATGATGCTTTGCATTTCTGCGGTGTCCATTGTAACTTCTTTTTCATTTCTAATTTTATTGAGCTGAGTCCTCTCCCTCGTTTTCTTCATGAGTCTGGCAAAAGGTTTATCAGTTTTGTTTATCTTCTCAAAGAACCAGCTTAGTTTTATTGATCTTTGCTACTGTTTTCTTCATTTCTTTTTCATTTATTTCTGATCTGATCTTTATGATTTCTTTTGCTAAATTTGGGGGGTTTTGTTCTTTCTCTAATTGCTTTAGGTGTAAAGTTAGGTTGTTTATGTGAGATTTTCTCGTTTCTTGAGGTAGGATTGTATTGCTATAAAATTCCCTCTTAGAACTGCTTTTGCTGCATCCCATAACCTTTTATAAAGCTAGCTTGTTTATTTGAGATTTTTCTTGTTTCTTGAGGTAAGACTGTATTGGTATAAACTTCCCTCTTAGAACTGCTTTTGCTGTTTCCTCTTTGATTTCTTCAGTGATCTCTTAGTTATTTAGCAGCATATTGTTTAGCCTCCATGTGTTTGTGTTTTTTATGTTTTCTGCCCTGTATTTGATTTCTAATCTCATAGCGTTGTGGTCGGAAAAAATGCTTGATATGATTTCAACTTTCTTAAATTTACCAAGGCTTGATTTGTGACCCAAGATGTGATCTATCCTTGAGAATGTTCCATGTGCCCTTGAGAAGAGAGTATAACCTGCTGTTTTTGGATAGAATGTCCTATGAATATCAATTAAATCTAGCTGGTCTACTGTGTCATTTAAAGTTTGTGTTTCCTTGTTAATATTCTGTCTGTATGATCTTTCCATTGGTGTAAGTGAGGTGTTAAAGTCCCCCACTATTATTGTGTTACTGTCGATTTCCTCTTTTATAGCTGTTAGCATTTGCCTTATGTATTGAGGTGCTCCTATGTGGGGTGCATATGTATTTATAATTGTTATATATCTTCTTCTTGGAGTGATTCCTTGATCATTATGTAGTGTCCTTCATTGTCTCTTGTAACATTCCTTAAACCCTATTTTATCTGATATGAGTATTGCTACTCCAGGTTTCTTTTGATTTTCATTTGCATGGTATATCTTTTTCCATCCCCTCACTTTCAGTCTGTATGTATCCCTAGGTCTGAAGTGGGTCTCTTGTAGACAGCATATATACGGGTCTTGTTTTTGTATCCATTCAGCAAGCCTGTGTCTTTTGGTTGGAGCATTTAATCCATTCAGGATTAAGGTAATTCTCAATATATGTGTTCTTATTACCATTTTTTAATTATTTTGGGTTTGTTTTTGTAGGTCCTTTACTTCTCTTGTGTTTCCAACTTAGAGAAGTTCCTTTAACAAATGTTGTAGAGCTGGTTTGGTGGTGCTGAATTCTCTTAGCTTTTGCTTGTCTGTAAAGATTTTGATTTCTCCGTCGAATCTTAATGAGATCTTTGCTGGGTAGAGTAATCTTGGTTGTAGTTTCTTCCCTTTCATCACTTTAAATATATCATGCTACTCCCTTTGGCTTGCAGAGTTTCTGCTCAGAATTCAGCTGTTAACCTTATGGGATTTCCCTTGTATGTTTTTTCTCATTTTCCCCTTGTTGCATTTAATAATTTGTCTTTAATTTTTGTCAGTTTGATTACTATGTGTCTTGGCGTGTTTCTCCCTGGGTTTATCCTGCCTAGGACTCTCTGCACTTCCTGGACTTGGGTGGCTATTTCCTTTCCCATGTTAGGGAAGTTCTCAACTATAGTCTCTTCAAATATTTTCTCAGGTCCTTTCTCTCTCTCTTCTCCTTCTGAGACCCCTGTAATGCAAATGCTGTTGCATTTACTGTTGTCCCAGAGGTCTCTTAGGCTGTCTTCATTTCTTTTCATTGTTTTTACTTTATTCTGTTCCATGGCAGTGAATTTCACCCTTCTGTCTTCCAGGTCACTTATCCGTTCTTCTGCCTCAGTTATCCTGCTATTGATTCCTTCTAATGTATTTTTCATTTCAGTTATTGTATAGTTCATCTCTGTTTGTTTGTTTTTTAATTCTTCTAGGTGTTTGTTCTTTAATTCTTCTAGGTCTTTGTTAAACATTTCTTGCATCTTCTCGATCTTTGCCTCCATTCTTTTTCTGAGGTCCTGGATCATCTTCACTATCATTATTCTGAATTCTTTTTCTGGAAGGTTGCATATCTCCACTTCATTCAGTTGTTTTTCTGGGGTTTTATCTCGTTCCTTCATCTGGTACATAGCTCTCTGCCTTTTCATTTTGTCTATTTTTCTGTGAATGTGGTTTTCGTTCCACAGGCTGCAGGACTGCAGTTCTTCTTGCTTCTGCTGTCTGCCCTCTGGTGGATGAGGCTATGTAAGAGGCTTGTGCAAGTTTCCTGATGGGAGGGACTGGTGGTAGGTAGAACTGTGTGTTGCTCTGGTGGGCAGAGCTCAGTAAAATTTTAATCTGCTTGTCTGCTGATGGGTGGGACTGAGTTCCCTCCCTGTTGGTTGCTTGGTCTGAGGTGACCCAGCACTGGAGCCTGCCCCCTGCTCTTTGGTGGGGCTAATGGCAGACTCCAGGAGGGTTCATGCCAAGGAGTACTTCCCAGAACTTCTGCCAATGTCCATGTCCCCACAGTGAGCCACAGCCACCCTCCACCTCTGCAGGAGACCCTCCAACAGTAGCAGGTAAGTTTGGTTCAGTCTCCTATAGGGTCACTGCTCCTTCCCCCTGGGTCCTGAGGTGCACACTACTTTGTGTGTGCCCTCCAAGAGTGGAGTCTCTGTTTCCCCCAGTCCTGTTGAAGTCCTGCAATCAAATCCCACTAGCCTTCAAAGTCTGATTCTCTGGGAATTCCTCCTCCTGTTGCTGGACCCCCAGGTTGGGAAGCCTGACATGGGGCTCAGAACCTTCACTCCAGTGGGTGGACTTCTGTGGTATAATTGTTCTCCAGTTTTTGAGTCTTCCAGCCAACGGTTATGGGATTTGATTTCATTGTGATTGTGCCCTTCTACCATCTCACTGTGGCTTCTCCTTTGTCTTTGGATGCGGGGTATCTTTTTTGGTGAGTTCCAGTGTCTTCCTGTCGATGACAGTTCAGCAGACAGTTGTGATTCCAGCGCTCTCACAAGAGAGAGTGAGCACACATACTTCTACTCCACCATCTTGAACGGCCATCACTCATGTTCATTTTAATTGGAAATTCTTTGTTATTTAAAAATTAAACAAGTTTATTGTACTACAGCATCTTCTAGTGATTTTAAATTAATGAGAAAATATGAATATTTGAAATCTTTCTAAACAACTTCCCTTTAGAGGAGCATTATTTCACTATATTATAAGATATAAGGGCAAGTTAGCTATAGTTGAAGTATGTAATCTTTAATTTGTAGTTCTATTTTTCTCTTAAAATCCAGAGAGTTGTTAGCTATTTGTCTTCATTGGCCTCAAAAGAAAAATCCTCTTATACTTCTCTTATTAGCTACTTTTTTCTAAAACAGAGTAAATTATCTCCATATAACAGGAAATTTTAGCAACTAAAAGATGAATTCCACTGTAGGATGTAGAGAAAATAATTTAATAGACAGTATATTTGTAGACATTAACTCTGGTAGTAACTATGAACAATTTACAGTCATGTTGTCCTTCAAGACTTATCTAAAATACAAGGTTGCACATGAAACTTTATTTTAATCAACTTTTTTCTGAATAAAAAATATTTCCATTGAAAATTCTTGAAAATAGGGGAATAAATATCATCAAAAATTCTCCAACTTCTGTTCACATTTTGCTGCATTTCAAAAAATCTAGCTTGTAGGAATGCAGCTATATATAATATACACACATTGTATTAAATTACAGATATCTATATAGAAGACACATGTACATCTACATATAGATAGATGGATATAGTGATTATATATTTACATAAGTATATAAAGATAGGATATTTTAAGATGTGATGATGTGATGTTTTCTTTTTAAGTCACCTTTATTGCTTAACAATATATCATGAATGCTTTCTAGGCCAATATATATAATTCTAAAAATAATTATAATTGATTCATGTATTTTTCACATGAATATCACATTATTTAATCAATTCCCTATTGAACAACATTAAATTATTCCCAATATGTCATAAACAATGTTCCAATGAGAATCTTTATAAACTAAATTTTACACACCTCCATGATTATACTCTTAGATTCGTTTTCCTTCCTTAGGTGGGATAGGAAATGGAGATGCTTTATTCCACTTGGAGTGACCAGTGCAGCCAAGAACCAAACAAACAATAATAAAGATATGAGTTATTTTTTTCATAATGTGTGACCCTGTATGCTTCCTTGATTCCCCTTAATTGAAAGTAATTCTCTCCTTAATCAATATACTACAAAACCAGACTACAATCATTTGTGTATTTATCTTATTTTCCCTGGCAGATTAAAGGTTACTAATGGCTTTCTGAATACTTTGTGGTAATACAGTCCTTTGAACTTAGATGTCCATATATATGTGTTGAATCAAATCTAATTATGACAGATTGCATAAAAGGATGTTATTTTACTATATTTGTTATAATTCATTAACCTTAGAAACTTTTAACCTCAAAAAATCCTAAAAACTGTTGTAATATTAAAAATAATTCCTGTCTGTATCAAAGGAAACTTGGGAGCAAATGAGATTAGTATGTGAAAATATTTGTAAATAGGAAAATAATTCAGATTATAATTGCTATTGTTACAACCAAATGGACTATTTGCTGGGGGTTTATACATTTTTTATTATTTCACATCTGACCTCTTAATAGTGAAATATAACCTGAGAGCCACAATACTTTGAAGATGTCTTTACTGAAAAGGAGTTTATTAGACATTGTGTGCCTGCCAAGCTCAGAATGCCTTCTGAAGAAACTTAAAATATGATCCCCTTTCCTTTACAGCTGACTGAGTGGGGGTGATCTAGGACAGCACTGTCCAACAGAAGTGTAATGTGAGCCACCTATGAAATTTAACATTTCTCAGTAGCCATACTAAAAAAAAAAGAGAGAGAGTAAAAAGATACAGTTGATATTTAATAATACATTAACCCAATGTATGAAGATTGCCACCATTTCAACATGTAGTCAGTATAAAAATCATCAGTAAGATATTTTATATTCATTTTTATATTCATTGTTTTGCAATCCAGCATGTGGTTACTGCACATCTCAATGTGGACACACTGTGTTGCAGCTGCTGAGCTAGTGGTTCTTGTATTGGACAACACATAGAGAGAGGTGGAGACACCAAGGTACCTTGAGAAAAAAGATCATTAATAAGGGAAAAACATGAGAAGCCTCCCTTAGTCATAAATCTGAGGCAAGAAAATATATTTTAATTTGGAGAAATGTATTAGCAAAACATGTCCTTCTAAACACAGATAGGAATTGAAAACTCAAAGAGATGTCTCTGAAGATGACAAATATTCTCTCCTTGACCAAATTCTACTCAGCCTTTTCTGAACTCTCTACTTAACTAAGCCCTGATTTGGGGTTTCCATATTGGTTTCCACATTGTCCAATTTTAGCAAGAATCCTGCTAGGTCAGTTTAGCCAGAATCTTCCATCTGCTATATCCGGTTACCTCAATACCCAGGTTCTTCATCCTTTACCATTCCCCAGCTGATTCTGATCATCTTAGACTGCCTTCAGCAAGAATCCTGTTGGGTCACATTAGTCAGAATTTCCCAATACCCGTGAGGTTTCCTCTTGAGTAATTTTCCATCAGCTGACGCCCATCTTGCTCTTTGGCTATAAATTCCCACTTATTCTTGTATTCTGAGTTAAGCCCAACCTCTCTTCCCAACTACAAAGCCCCACTGCAGTGGTCTTCACAACCTATGTCAATTGCCCCCCTAAATAAAGTCTGCCTTACAGTTTTAACAAGTGTCATTAATACTTTTTTTTCTTTAACAAAATGTTGTGACTTTCAGAATGGCACTGTGAAGACTCAGGGAAACATTCCCAGAAAAGGGCATCTATTGAGTTGGTCAAAATTAGCAATGATAATCTTTCAAATTCTCTGAAAATTGCTCAGAGGGTTTATACAAACAGAGAAGCATTTATTCATCAAATCTAAGGAAATCCAGTAAGAGCTATTTGAGGCAGTGGCATTCCAGTTAGGATTGCAGCCATCCCCCACAGGTAAGCCTTGGGGGAAAACTGCTCCAACAGGAGCCATAGCTGAAAGTCAGATTCCATCTGCACCCCACCCTGTCGCTCCCCTGCCTCCTTCCATTTTAGGTAGATTCAGCATCAGGTGATCATCAGCAGATTCCATTTTTCACAGCTTACTGCTATAGGAGACCTATATTGGGTCTGGCTGCAGTCTGGTAGAAATGCCTATTCTCTCACTCCTAACTGCCACTTAATAGGGAAGATATAGGCTGGGGCAGTTGGTGAAGAGTGCAGTCCCTCTTTCTCAGGCAACTCGAGTTGCAGCTTCCACCTCCCCTGGCTCCCCAGTGTGGAAGAGCAACACCAGATAGATTTGGCAGCTGTTCAGTCCCAGAAGATCCCATCCTCCCAGGTTCTGCAGATGATCCATACTGGGTGTAATGTTAAGCCAGCAGAGATACAAGTTCCAGCCAAGTACTAGTGTAGCCAAGCACAAAACAAATTAAAAAGCAAGTAGGGGCTTCCCTGGTGGCGCAGTGGTTGAGAATCTGCCTGCCAATGCAGGGGACACGGGTTCGAGCCCTGGTCTGGGAGGATCCCACATGCCGCGGAGCAACTAGGCCCGTGAGCCGCAACTGCTGAGCCTGCGCGTCTGGAGCCTGCGCTCCGCAGAGAACAAGAGAGGCAGCGATAGTGAGAGGCCCGCGCACCGCGATGAAGAGTGGGCCCCGCCTGCCACAACTAGAGAAAGCCCTCGCACAGAAACGAAGACCCAACACAGCCATAAATAAATAAATTAATTAAAAAAAAAAAAAAAACAAGCAAGCAAACAAACAATGATAACAATAATCTCTGGAGAGGAATCAATATCTAGAGATGCTACTATGTAGAAGGGAACTTCTTCAACCTGACAAAGTGTATCTGTAATAAACCCCAGATCTAATATCATACCTAATGGTAAAAGACGAAAAGCTTTCCCCTTAATGTGAGGAACAATAGAAGGATGTTGGCTCTCCCCACATTTATTTAACATTCTGCTAGAGGATTTAGCCAGGACAATTAAGCAATTGGACAAGAAAAAAACAGATGAAAGACATCTAGATTGAAAAGAAGGAAGTAAAGTTATCTTAAATTACACATGACATGAACTTGTGTGTATATAAGGTATCCACTAAAAATATTAAAACTAATAAATGAGCTCAGCAAGATTGCAAGATGAATTATTTTTCTATATCCTAGCAATGAATAATCCAAAAACAAAGTTAAGAAAGCAATTCAACTTAAAATACCATCAAAAAGAATAAAGTACTTAGAAATAAATTTAGCAAAATAAGGGCAAGACATACAAAAGCCTTATACACACGAATATAAAACAGTGTTGAAAATAACTAAAGATCTAAATAAATGGAAAGATACCCCATGTCCATGCATTGGAAGATTTAATATTGTTAAAATGGCTAAATTGATCTACAGACTCAATGCAATCTTTATCAAAATCTCATTTGGCTTTTTTGCAGAAATTGACAAGCTGATCCTAAAATTCATATGCAAATGCGAGAAACCCAGAATAGACAATCTTAAAAAGAACAAAGTTGGAAGAGTCAATCTTCCTCTTTTCAAAGCTTAGTACCCAGTTACAGTTATCAAGACAGTGTGGTACTGGCTTAAGGATAAATGTATAAGTCAATGGAATAGAACTGTGAGTCCATAATTGAATTCCTAGCTCACATTGTTCACAAAAGTTAACTCAAAGTGGATCAGAGACCTCAATACAAGAACTAAAACTACAAAAATGTTAGAAGAAAACATATGAGTAAATCTTTGTGATCTTGGATTAGATAATGGTTTCTCACATACCACACCAAAAGTAGAAGAAAAAGAGATAAATTGGAACATCACTAAAATTAAAAGCTTTTGTGCTTCAGAGGGCACCATCAAAAAGCATATGTATGAAAGTATTTAAAAATTATATATGTGATAAAGGACTTGCATCCAAATACAGAAATAACTCTTACAACTCAATAATAAAGAGATACATAATCAAATTAAAAATGAGCAAAGGATCTGGACAGACATTTCTCCAAGGAAAATAAACAAATGGCCAATAAACCCATGATAAAATGCTCAACGTAATTAGTCATTAGGGAAATGGAAATCAAAGACACAGTGAGATACCACTCCATATCCACTAAAGTGAAAGAAAAATAATAAATGTTGTCAAGGATGTAGAGAAATTAGAACCCTCATATACCACTGGTGAGAATGTAAAATGATGCAGCCACTTTAAAAAACAGTTTGCCAGTTCCTCAAAATGTTAAAACATATGATCCAGCAATTCCACTTTTAAGTATACACCCAAGAAAAAATAAAAACATACATCCAGGGCTTCCCTGGTGGCGCAGTGGTTAAGAGTCCGCCTGCCGATGCAGGGGACACGGGTTCGTGCCCCGGTCCGGGAAGATCCCACATGCCGCGGAGCGGCTGGGCCAGCGAGCCGTGGCCGCTGAGCCTGCGCGTCTGGAGCCTGTGCTCCACAACAGGAGAGGCCACAACAGTGAGAGGCCCGTGTACCGAAAAAAAAAAAAACATACATCCGCATAAAAGGTTGTACATTAAACATTAGTCATAATGTCCAAAAAGTGAAAACCTAATAACCATCAATTGATGAATAAAATGTAGTATGTCTACACATGGAATATTATTTGACATTATTATTTGACATTAGTAGTACATTAGCATGTATTACTTATACATGCTACAACATAGACAGGCCTTAAAAAAATATCCTAAGTGAAAGGAGTTAATCACAGAAGACCACATATTGTATGATTTTATGTTTATGAAATATCCAGGATAGACAAATCCATAGAGACAGAGAGCAGATTAATAGTTGTCAGGGGGTTGAGGGAACGAGAATTTACTGTTAATACATATGGGTTTCTTTTGGGGGTCATGAAAGTGTCTGGTGAAAGTGTCTCTGTGAATATACTAAAAACCACTAAATTGCCCACTTTAAATGGGTGAAATTTATGTTATATGTAATATATTTTAATAAAGCTGTTAAAAAAGAAAAGGATAGGAGAATTTGAATTCTTAAAAATCATTCCTTTCTTCCTGATTCAAAATTAGGTCAAGGGGATTCCCAACCAAGTCTTAATAGCAGCATAGAGAAATCCCTCCCTCACAGAATAAAATTCCCAAACCCCGGCACAGATCCCGGAAAGGAAGAGGGCTGGAATTTCTGAGACACTGAAGTGGCAATTACTAGAAGACCCTGGCTGGGGTTGGGGGCGTTAAGAGTAGTGGCCTGGTTAAATGTCTGTATGAATGTGTCAAAGGGAGACTCCTGGATGTCTGTCATTCTGGTGTGATCTCCCTTTACTGACCTAACCCTGAGGAATGAGATGATGCCCTGGAAGAGCTACCATGCCCAGGACAGGAAGCTACACATGCATCCCGGGAAGTCAAAGAAACTTACTGCTTAGAACTTAGCCTTTAAAGACAATGCTTCTTGTTCACAGAAAAACGTCTTTGCTACTACTGTAGACTGAATATATGTGTCCCTCCAAAATTCATATGTTGGACCTAATCCCCAATATGATGGTATCTGGAGGTGGGGCCTTTGGGAGGTGATTAGGTCATGGGGGGTGGAACTCTCATGAAGGGAATTAGTGCCCTTGTAAAGGAGACCACAGATTGCTCCCTTGTCCTCTTCTACCTTAGGAGATTTCAGCCAAAAGATGGCTGTCTCTGAACCAGGAATTAGGCACTCACCAGACACCAAATCTGCTGGTGCCTTCATCTTAGACTTCCCAGTCTCCACAACTGTGAAAAATAAATTTCTGTTGTTCTTAAGCCAGCTAGTTTATGGTGTATTGTTATAGCAGCCTGAACTTAACACACTACAAAAAAAATTTTTTTGCCATCAATGATACTTCACAATATACAATGGGATTTAAAAGAGCTGAAAAATAAATCACTGAACTCCTTGATAGAGAGTAATTTGAGGAAGTGTGTCAATCCTCCACACTAGAACCCACTGTCATCTCCCAACAAGTGGAAAATGTCTCTGAATTTCCCTCCTGACACTTAGGCACCAACTCTCCAGGTTGGTGCTATGGCAGGCCCTCCCAACGCAGTTTCTGGTGGTGGTTACAATACCCAAGAGTAGATTTTAGTTCCACATTGCAAAAGCTATTAGAATTGCTTCTGTCCTTCCAGCTGCCCCATCCCAGATATTAAACACTTTGGCTTATCAAATATTTACTTAATAAGAATGCCTTGAAGAAAGCAGACTATACATCCTGCAAATCCATGTATATGATTATGTTTCACATTGGAATGCTGCTTGTGGGTATTATCTGCCCCCAATCTGTGAAGTCTGCCATGCCTATGTTATCCACGCCTTAGCATCTGCGTTGGGGCATGGTTTCCAAGTAGTCAGTTGCAAAATTCTTTGACACATTAAGTCTGTTTTTCTTATCTGCTCAGTTGTTCCATCCCCTGTCCTCATGCCCATCCATCTGACATAGAAACCTTTGACTCCATCATGCTTTATCAGCTTGGGACCTTTGAACACATTTCTTTGACACAGAACATCCCAAGCAGAAGTCTATACAGATTGATTAACATTTCACTACCACTGCCCAGGCAGTTATGCTCTTATCTAAGACTGCTTGTGATTCTAATAAATAGGAAGACCCCAAAGCAGGACATGAATAATACAAGCAGGAAAGCATAACTTAGCAGGTTCCTATAGTTGACCTAGCACAGGAGCTCTATATAACCATCACTCCTTGTCTCCAGCTCTATACCCACCTTCTTTTAACTAAGGTAAACTGAGCAAGTTGCTATTCCTTGCATTCTGAAAGAGCCTAATTGGTACACATATGTTTTAGAAAGTGCTAGAAAGATGTTCCCTTTTGACGGGACAAGGATGCTTATTAGAAATCACCAGGACTATCCTTGAAAACGATTCAATTTTATTTTGCTTTGATTCCCCGCTTGTTCAGAATATTCTATTTACTAATGGAGATTTCCATGCATCATGATATTTATCAGTGAAAGACAATGAAGAAAAGTATTACAAGCACTGAAAATGAGCTACCAACTGCACATCATAAATTCAACTGGAATTCCAGTTTATATACCAGTTTCTTATTATTTTGGAGAACGTGTCTAATCTCTCCCTGTTAATTCCAAATGCCCTGACAAAAATCTGGTTTCTTGCTCTTGCCCTCCCTTGCTTGTCCCATGAAGGAAATGCCACCCTCTGAGATGCTATCAGATTGAGAAGCTGACATGTTTATCTTATCACTCTCGAAATAAAACATGTTCTGACTCTTCCTCCTGTCATTCTTTCTCTCTTTAGTCTAGAAGTGTGAATACTGACTCCCTAACATATATGCGAAAATGATGTGTCAATGCTCCTCCAGGTGTGGTAACCTGAGATTCTCTCATCTTCCTTACAAGGTTTCTGGAAATGTTTGCTTTCTCTTCATGAACTGTTATAGGGTACAAAGTTAGTTGCCATCCCTGCCCTTAAACAACTTACCTATTCAGATGGATTGAATAGATGGGTGACTGAGACTGCTAATAAACACCCAATATCCATTCTCTCTTTCTTTCTTTGGTAATTAAACTCACTCATTTTTCAGTAAGGATGCTCAAGGCTTCCCAGTCTCATTTGCAACTAGATGAGGCCATGACTTTATTTTGACCAATGAAATGTAAGCTGTAGTTGCAATGGTTAATTTTATGTGTCGACTTGACTGAGCTAAGGGATGCTCAGATAGTTGGTAAAACATTATTTCTGGGTGTGTCTGTGAGGGGGTCTCAGGAAGAGATAGATTAGCATTTGAATCAGTAGACTGAATAAAGATGATCCCCCTCCCCAAAGCAGGTGGGCATCACCCAATCCAATGAGGACCTGAAAAGAACAAAAAGGCACAAGAAGAGTGGATTTACTCTCTCTGCTTAAGCTGGGACATCCATCTTCTTCTCTTGCTCTCAGGGCAAAAAAAAAAAGTTAGAATTTACACTTTTCCCCTTCTCCCTACCTTCTCTAACCTACTGCAACAGAATGTGAATCCAGTGTCTGAACTGTGAGACAAGAGCCACACCCTAGAAATGACGTAGAGAAAGCCATCAATGCGCTAGACCCAATATGACTGCACAGTTGGACAGGGACCTGGGTTGGGTTGCCTCAACCCAACTTTTGCAAGAGATTATACTCTGGTACTTAAATGCTCTACTACTAACTACATTTTTAAGAGAACATATAAGTTAACCATCTTGACCGAATTCTTTCTAAAAATAGAAAAGCATATAACTCTGTGAGCTGATGAATGTCTTCTATCGTTACTTTACTCATTTGATCCTTATTTTTAACATAAAAGCATTAAGGTATAAAAGACACAAAGAGTAGAATTAAATTAGAACAGAATAAAAGTAATCAATGCTTATTACATATTCTATACCCACGATCACAAATCTTCAAGGCCATTTAAAAATAATTGCTACCTATGGGCTTTCCTGGTGGTGCAGTGGTTGAGAGTCCGCCTGCCGATGCAGGGGACAAGGGTTCGTGCCCCTGTCCGGGAAGATCCCACATGCCGCGGAGCGGCTAGGCCCGTGAGCCATGGCTGCTGAGCCTGCGCGTCCGGAGCCTGTGCTCTGTAACGGGAGAGGCCACAACAGTGAGAGGCCCGTGTACCGCAAAAAAAAAAAAAAAAAATTGCTACCTAAATAAGAGGCCTTGGCTTTAAACCACAGGGGGGAAAGAGATTGACCTTGAAAACTTTCTCTCTTGGAACCTTTGAGCTGGGTGTTTAGCTCAAATTCTAAGATTAAAAAAAGAAAAAAAACTAAAATGTTGATCAACAGTATTAGGTCAATGGTTTCCTTTAGTCTTTATTGCACTCCTAAGCACTTAACAATTTTTAAAGTGCAGCTCTTTTTTGAATGAAACTGAAGGATATAATTTCAAGTATGCAATCGAGTCATTTTATTGTGTGACATCACTCATATCAAGCGAATTTCCTTCTGGTATTGAGCAAACATAAATAACTGTAAATGTCAATGAGTTCACTGGGCCAGCATGATTTAAAATAATGGAGTGATCTCTGATTGTAGTATTGATCATAAACAAAAATCTGTAATATATATATATATATATATATATATATATGTATATATACACTAGAGCTTTGGCTTTTGCATGAACCCTTTTAAGATCCCTAATTCATACAACCTTTATATAATTTACCATTCCAGGTAATAAATTTCTGAGTTTAGATGCTCATTTCCCATGCATCTTCTCATATGTTTAATCATTTCATGGGGCATGTCTCCCTTTGGGCTCAAAACTAGGCTAACATATTCTTTTAAAAGTAACTATTGGTTTTGAAATCTATTAAAAGCTAGGATAATCACAATTGACCTCAGAAGAATACACCCTGCATGCAAAAATTAATTATTTTGTATTTTTTAACCTTGCTAATGAAAACCAAAATTGAGAACTCTCTGGAAATTTATATCATCAACACATATCTTTATAACCACTGTATATACCAGCTACCTGTATAAACAGACAGTGGAAAGGATCTTGCAAGCACCACAAACTTAATCAAATAATTCACACTTATTGACTATCTTTGCTTCCCGATTATGCTTAGAAATAATTATGATGCATCTTTAATGATAATAACAATTACAGATAACACTTATTAGTCACTTTTCAAGCCCAGAAACTCTTCTAAATGCCTTAAATTAATCTCAGTAGCAATTCTACTAGATGGATGTTCTGGATATCAGTCCCATTTTACAGCTGAGGAAACTGAGGCACAAAGAGGTTCTCTAATTTGCCAGAAATCACACAGCTTACAAATGCAAAGCTGGAATTTGTACCAGGTTCTGGCTCCAGGGTCTATGCCTTTAATTACTATATTATTCTACCTTTTCAGGTGAATTGATGACCCAGGCAGGAACTATCTATGATAAGAGGTAGACCTAGGAGAATAATAAAAGTTCCAGATGATTTAAAGTTGGACAGAGTTCAAATTCTGATTCTGTCAATAACTAAGTATGTGATATTAGGCAAGTGACCTGACTTTCCTGAGCTTTAGTTTTCTCTTTGAAAAATAAGGAGAGGAATGCCTATCTGAGTGGGTTATATATATGCTTATACATATACACATATATATAATGCTCGCTAGCTAAATACATAGATAGACGGTGCCCAAAACAGTACCATATACGTAGTAGAAATTAAAACAAGAATGCTTCTTTCATTATTAGTCTCTTTATTAATCTAAATGTACAACATAAGCCAGCCTCAGGAACTAGTGGTTACCATGGTGATAGAACGCAAATGAACTGCACGCCAAGTTCAGCTTTCTCACTAACTTTAAAATTTTAATCAAGTCATTTGACCACCCTTGGTCCCAAGATTCCCTTTCATGTCTAACGTACACTGAATATATGAACTCACTCTATTGCCTCCTGTTAAGGACTATTTGAGATTCCCCCAAAATTCATGTATTGAGACATTACCCCTCCCCTCAGTATGATGGTATTAGGAAGAGAAACCTTTGGGAAGTAATTAGGATTAGATGAAGTCATAAGTGTGGAGCCCTCATGAATGGAATTAGTGCCCTTATGTGAGTCATGAGAGATCTTGTTTCACTGTCTGCTCCCTACCATGTGAGAATACCATGAGAAGTAGGCACCTGCAACTCTGAAGAGGGGTCTCATCAGAACCTGACCACAGTAGGACTCTAATCTCAGACTTCTATCCTCAAGGATTCTAAGAAATAAATGTCTGTTGTTTATAAGCCACCTGATCTATGGTACTCTGTCATAGAAGCCTGAACAAACTGAGATACCTTCTAATCACCAATATAGTATTACTCCTCTTTCTTCTCACCCTCTGACAAGCCTGATCCAAAGAAGATACATGTCCTGCTTCCTAACCTCAAAAGGATACCAGACATGGTCCGAATCCCTCTTTGAGAGGTACAGCGTGCCCAGCAAACATGGCAGTTATTTGCGTAGAATGTATTATATGGAATCTAAGAAAGCATACAGAGGGAGGAAAGCAAAATAAATGCCAGTGGTAATTCTAAGAAGAAAAGAATACATCAGGACCTTAAACAGGAGCTAAGAGTTAATACAGAAATGAAGGTCATGTCCAAAGGGCAGAGACTCAGGATGATGGCTGAAAAAAAGAATCAGAAGATATTAGGAGAAGAGCCCCAGTGGTTTAATGACAATCTAGAGGATCTAGGTCAGTTTCCCAAACAATACCAAAATCTTTTTTAAAAGATACATGAGTACGCTGGGCTGATAAAAGCACAGAGAGACCATACAGTGTCCTCCCTGATATAAAATCTTGCACTCCTCCCAAGCAATGCTTCTCATATTAAATTCATCTTCAATTAAAATACAGACTCTGATTCTGTGGGTCTGGGGTAGGGCCTAAGATTCTGCTTTTCTGACAAGATTTTCATTTATACTAATGCAGCTGGCCAAGGGACCACACCTTGAGTAGCAGAACTCTCAAAACCCTTCCTCTGATACTGACATTTTTCTTCTACCAGAGATAATCTAGCTTTATCTATGTAATCTCCTGCCCTTCTTCCAGTTCTTATACCCATACCCCTGCTTCCACCTCCAGAAGAGGACTTTACTCCATCTTTAATACTGAGAGAACCTGCCCCTTCTCTAACAACCCTGGAGCTGTGACATTTAACATCTGTTTCTGTTTGAACACTTGACTGTCCCCCATGAGCTGGGGAAGTAGTAGAGAGGGGAGACAAATACGTGGGGAATGGAAGCAGGCAAATAAGAAAAGGTGCATGGGCTTCCCTGGTGGTGCAGTGGTTAAAAATCTGCCTGCCAAAGCAGGCGACATGGGCTCAAGCCCCGGTTTGGGAAGATCCCACATGCCACGGAGCAACTAAATCCATGTGCCACAACTACTGAGCCTGCGCTCTGGAGCCCACGTGCCACAACTACTGAAGCCCGTGCGCCTAGAGCCCATGCTCTGCAACAAGAGAAGCCACCGCAATGAGAAGCCCGCGCACCGCAACAAAGAGTAGCCTCCGCTTGCCACAACTAGAGACAGCCTGCACACAGCAATAAAGACCAAACACAGCCAAAATAGATAAATTAAATAAAATTTTTTTTAAAAGGTGCAACTCGGGCTTCCCTGGTGGCGCAGTGGTTGAGAGTCCGCCTGCCGATGCAGGGGACACGGGTTCGTGCCCCGGTCCGGGAGGATCCCACATACCGCGGAGCGGCTGGGCCCGTGAGCCGTGGCCACTGAGCCTGCGTGTCCGGAGCCTGTGCTCCGCAACGGGAGAGGCCACAACAGTGAGAGGCCCGCATACGGCAAAAAATAAATAAATAAATTAAATTAAATTAAAAGGTGCAACTGTGAGTGAAGATGCATCTCTTTCTAAGATGGAACCTCAAGAAACATTGCTATAAACTTACATAAGGGCTAGAAAAGTACTAGCACTATGCTATGGACTGAATGTTTGTGTCCCCTCGAAATTCTTATGTTGAAACCTAATCCCCAATGTCATGGTATTAGGAGGGGGATCCTCTGAGAGGTGATTAGGTCACGAGGGCAAGGTCCTCATGTATGAGATTAGTGACCTTATAAAAGTGACTCCAGAGAGTTCCCTTCCCCTTCCAACATGGGAGGACTAGTGAAAAGATATTGGTTCGTGAACCAGGAAGGGGGCTCCCACAAGACACAGAATTTGCTGGCACCTTGATCTTGGACTTCCCAGCCTCCAGAACTGTGAGAAATAAGTTTCTGATTTTTTATAAGCTTCCTGGCTATGGTATTTTGTTATAGCATCCTGAACAGACTAAAACACACCACCTTTCAGCCAAAAACAGGGATAAGATTTGCCATAATCCAAGTCACTGTTTAAATTATTGTTTCTACAGGTTAATACATTCTAAATTCCAAAAACCAACCAAAATAGTATTTGAATATAATCAATTCAGAAGTTGGGGCATGCTTAAACATATAAAGAAAAAAAATTTTTAATGTACTTGAATCAAGAAACCATACCAGCTAAGTATTTGACATTATTGGATATTTCCAAACGTAGAATAAACAGACTACCAGAAGCTGTCTCATAGCTATAAAAGTTAAAGCAATATTTTGGTTTTAACAATCATGAGGATTTTTTAAGTTTTGAAGAAAGTTCAGGTTATTTTCTTCTTTGTCTATAGTTTTTAATATTTTAGACTTCAATAATATTTGTTTTGGGAAGTCTTAAGTTGCTCCAAATTTGTAAAATTTGGTTGAGTTTAAATGATCAGTGATGTTAAGCAATATTTGAATTATTTAATTAACTTTTTTTTTTTTTTTTTTGCGGTACGCGGGCCTCTCACTGCTGTGGCCTCTCCCGTAGCAGAGCACAGGCTCCGGACGCGCAGGCTCAGTGGCCATGGCTCACGGGCCCAGCTGCTCCGCAGCATGTGGGATCTTCCCCGACCGGGGCACGAACCAGTGTCCCCTGCATCGACAGGCGGACTCTCAACCACTGTGCCACCAGGGAAGCCCTAATTAACATTTTTAAACTAGATGCTGAAGTTCCACGGAAATAAATCTCTTACCTTATTAAATACTAACTTTCAGAAGTTGATATTTCTTACTACACCCGACCTCCAGATGAAGTGCACCACATTTTATAATAAACATTATGAGCTTAAAAGTTTGAAAAATGTTATTGCTACAAAGGTTTCCTTAAGAAGGTTCTTTTCTTTGAATACATTCTTCTTAAAACAGCATTTATTTTAGCTCTAAAATTTCTCTCCATCAAAACCTTTTTTTAGAATTTAAATGTACTGTACATAATGTGCTAAAATATGAAAAAAATTGGTAAAAAAATAAGACCCAGTATCTTCTATTTTTAATAACATGTCAATATTTTTAGACTAAATGTGTGAATATAAAGCCAATACATAAATATTTGGAATGCCAAAATGATCTAGTCATAACTAAAAGCAAGTTTAAGTTCAGATAATTTCTTTACTTACTGACCTTAGACCCCTCAACTATAACAAAAAATAAATTCTTCCTACATTCCTGCCTTATAGTCGGTAAAATACCTATTAGGAAAACATAAGCTATCTAAAAACTTCCCATAATGAAAATTTAAAGCAAAGAAAATAAACAATATTCTTTTTCTTTTTGCCCTTTACTTAGAAAACGATAAATTATGGCTTGTAATGCATATAATCCTACCATGTCTTCTAAAATTTTTGTTATCAACTCACTTAGATATTCCTATTACACTCAAGATGGATAAAAAAAAATCCCTCAGACCAGAAAGAAGAGAGAACTTCCTCCCTCCTCCTCTGGACTTTACAGCTGGACGTCTACCACAGATGCCATATGGTGCCCCAGTAGCAAGTGACCTAGGGAAACATCATTGTATGAATAGCACTGCCCCTGTGCTCTCAAACATCCGGCAACACACTATTTCCAGTCTGTTCAGGACAGAAAACATGAATGAAATAAGATGGAACACAGATGTTTCTTTTGTCACAGGGAAGGAGAAAATTGCCCAACCTCTGAAAATGTTCCTCCAAGATAAAATATTTAGTCATGGAATGAGCACAACTGTACAAAGAGAGTACCAGGTTGTCAACGGCTTGGAGCTCAAAGAAAACATAAAGCCCATTAAGCGTAACATTGCCAATTTATAACTAAAAGTTAATTTCCTCTTCACGGTTTCTTTCTCACCTGGGCCACCAGGATAAAATTATAAAAAGAAAATAATGCCCCCCAAAATTCCCCATTTAACATGCAAAAAGGAAAAGAAAAAAAGAGGAAAAAAAGAAAGTAATGCAGAGGTTTTTAAAATTCTACAGAAGAAGATATTTATAGAAAATCCCTTAGGGTTTATTTCATTATGACATTTGTAATGGGCCTGTGTCTCTATCTGGTTTTTGTGCTTCCATGGATCACTGTGGATACCTGAGGATCAATGGACCATTCCTGTAGCTTCGTGTAGTCACAGGGTCTTCATTTCAGAAGACTAAAGACATGAACTTGATGATTTTTAAGACTTTTATCAATCCCTGCCTAAGTATAGTTACATTTTTCTCTTCACTCATTGTTGCAAAAAGTCTACCCCCAAACACCCTATCAACTACTCAGCAAGCAATACAGTTTCAGTCAGCATGCCTTGGCTCAAAAGCCTGAGTAAACATCCTGCCACATTAAAAGAAACTGCTATTAAAGATAAACATGAACACAGTCAAATTGAATGCATGCCCATGTTGAGTTTTTTCTTCCACAGTTAGTTGCCAATCAATAAAAAAAAATTTTTTTTTAAAAACTGGCCGAAAAATAAAAACCAAATACATTAGTGATATTTAAAGAATTCAAAGGTTCAAGGAGGAGGAATGAAGTAATAAGTGGTAAACAGCTAAGTGGAAAATCTAATTGTAAAATTTCCAAGTGAATTGTTTAGTAGTTGCTTTAGAGAAAGAAGAGTTAATGGCTTGTCAACCTGAAACCATAGCAGCTCTTCTGCAAATATCACTACTCAAATATCAGTTAATGCTCAAAGGTTAAACAAGACAGTGTCTATAGTACTACAAGTTTTCTGTCAAAGACGCAGTATTTATAGATGAAGTTGGCCTTGTTACAAAGAGAAAATTGCACTTTAAAAAGTTAATGAGAAACTTTTCATTGAACTGAACAGCATGAGTTGTATTTTAATAGCATAATACTTTCATGACTGTTTCTGTGACATTTACTCAGTTTAATAATATTACCTAAAAATTAATCAAATGATTTAGGAACAAATTAAAATATTAAATGCCATTTTACTCATGCAATTATTTCATAATTATTTTAATTTTATATCACTAATATATTCCAGAAATAATGATAAGTAATTAGCCAGTTATCTCTTTTATATAATTCTTAGATTTGGCTGCTTTTACCAATTGAATTAGCAAGTACTTCCATTCCCAAGGAGCCACCAAAGAAATTTAAAAATCAGAGAAAAAAGGCAGCTTAATTTTTATTATTTTGAAATAACTGCAATTCAGAAAAGTTGAATAGTATAAAGAACATTTTTTTTTTTTTACAGAATTGCTTGAGTAAATTTTTAACATGATGCTCCATTGCTTCTAAATATTTTATTTTCTATATCCTACCGAAAAGGACACTTCCTACATAACCACAATGCAACCATCAACACCAGAACATTTACATTATTGGTTCAGTCTATGCCACAGACCCCATTCAAAGTTCACCAGTTGCCCCAACATTGTCCCTATTTAAGCCAAAGCGTCCTGTTCAGAATCTTATGTTTTATTTAGTTTTCATGTCTGTTATGTCTCCTTTATGACTTTTATGACCTTGGCACTTTTGAAGATCACAGGCTATTTTTCAGAATGTTCCTCAAATTGTGTTTGCTTGATATTGCCTCATGATTAGATTCAGATTTTTCATTTTAGCACAATTATCAGATAAGTGATGTGTATTCTTCTCATGGCTTAATTGTAAATATGCCTCTATTCACTGAGTTGGCATTTGCAAAACATGTTATGCCATTCCTTTTTAATAACTCCAGCTCTTGGACTCAGCAAGGACCTGAAATATTTACAAAAAGTTAAATAATAAATTTACAAAAATTTAAACCATAAAACTTGCCCTGTCATTTGCCTAGAAAGTATATTTGCATTTTTAACTTGCAAAGATGCGGTTAGTGCACATGTATCACAGTGACTGTTCCCTATCGGCTTTAATATATTGATAACATTATCTTGCATGTTAATGAAACCTTTTCATTACCTTCAGATACAGATCATTGAATAAAAAGCCTTTATGTGTGGAAGGCATGATGTTTGAATAAAGGAAAGTAGTTCTCACACAGCCATCTTCAAGTAGAAGAAAAATTTATTTTGTGCTCTCTGGGATTCCAAACAACCTACACGATGCCACTTTTCCATTTACTTGAATAATAGCTTTTAAAAACATTGCAAATCCCCTAGTTTGTATTTCTACACAAAGTGTTTCAGTAAAAGGCAGAAGCTAGGTTAAATAAAATGATGGATCTCAGCCCTGCCCTCTCTTTCTCTCATCCCCCATCCTAGAGATGGATAGAGATTTCTCTAAACAGTGGGGATAATGGAGATCCCGGCTCTGATTGAAAACATATTGAGACATAATGGACTACTAAGACACATACCATGGGTGACACTGGTGAAAAGTCCTGCAGCAAGCACTTGTTTCCCTGGAGGGGTATCCATGCTTGTGTTGGGACCAGTCATCACACTTCAATCCGTTCCTTCACAAAGCTGCACTGCTTCCAAGAGCCAAGCTGCCATATGGCATATTAAAGACGTCTCCTAATAAATCTAAGCTAAGCAGCCCATTCCTTCAAGCTGCTTTTTTTTATATATGTGTATAATACAGTTTATTGGTTGTTACCAACATCTGGGCCAGGGACCAAGGACAGTTATATATCTCACACTGAGGATGCTGGTTCCCTATTATCTGCATCATTGAATTTGAATGTTAGGAAGTATATTCTCCTGCTGATGCATAGCTGTCTTTATGGGATCCTGTAGAAATAAAATATACAATGAGATGTGGTGCTGACAACAAGGGAGAGGGGTGTTTAATCCCCTTTTATTGTATTTTTATGCATGATTATAGAACTAGAAATATATATATATGCATAGGTAGTGAAACCATAGCTCGAGATTAGGAGATAAGTATGGTCTCTAAAATGGTTTTCAAAATACTATCTATTCGGCTTAATGGTCCAAAGCTTGCTTCTGAGGTTGTCTAGTGATAACACTGACCGTGTGGTATATTTTAATATGGCTTCAGAAAATGTGAGTTTGCTTTAAATACTTCCTCAGATCACTCTGTCCCTGCTAGAAGGAAAAGACAAAGGAAGAGGGGTTAATAATAGACACCCCACACAGTATAGAATAAAAGCTACGGAACCCTCTCTAAGATGGTAACTTGTCACAAAAAGAGTGAGACATGGACCAAGTTATTCCCATACCTGAAAAGAAGAGACTTCACCTGAGACACTTGATTTTCCACGATGTTTCTACAACTATGGAGACAGAAAATTGCTAAGGAAAGAAGGACATGGATTGCTGGTTACATTTGTGTGGCTTTAGCCAGCTCTTTTCTTGCCTTGGGACAAAAACTGTGAGAAGTAACTAGGATATTCACTTTATTCATTTATTATTGTATTTGTAAGTAAAGTATGTCTTTCTTTTAAGCACCATGATCTTTTTTATATATACCATCACCTTGCTATTAAATGAAATCAGAAGGACTGAAATTTACATGCACCAGTTTTGTAAATTTTTCTGTTGGTTCTCCTCTTTTTTTATCCTATTTAATGTCATGAGCCAGTCATTACTGGCTTCATTTTAGATTTAGATATTTACCCCATCATTCTTTTATTTCTGGACCCCAAATCACGCATCTGGCTTCTGACACGTCATGACAATACCAACAGGCGATATTTAAAGAACATATTCCCTGTATCAGATCCCAAAGCCCTTCAGAAACCACAATCTTTGAATAATGTCCTTAAAAAATTTACAACTATGTCTTCAGGGCAATCAAGATATATTCTGAGATAATAAAGTCTGTCTCAGAATGGACTGCATTGTGAAAAGTCCTGAATCTAGAGCTTTGGTAGGATATTTTTCCAACTCTATGAAAGTAGAGCAGAAACAGAAAAGTAAGATAATCAGCGGAGATATAAAAATATGGGAGATGGAAATGAATTTGGGGTAGGAATTAACTCTGTTTAACATTTAAAACCATCTGTCACTAAATAAGTGTCTCCACTGCCAAAAGTCAGAAAAATTGAGTGAACTAGCCAGCCACGGCCTTGCTGATTTCTCTACCTACACAGAAGGTTAAATCGCTTTAACCACCAGGTGGCAATGACTGACCACCTTCTAGGATGTATACTTTTTTACATGGCCACAGGCGGCATGGCTTTCAGAGAAGACCCTTTGCCCACCAGTGACATCTCAGGCACCAATTTGTCATTAGAGAATGAGTGCTTCTCTGTTTAGTAATAACTAGCATGGCTACAGACTGGATTAAGATGATGAAAACCATAGTTTACTTGTGGGTCAGTGTAGAAATGCCAAAGCGTGACTTAATGGCAGCATTCAAGAAGAATGTGACTGACTTCCTTTCTCTTCATTGCAAGTAATCCAGCAATGTAATTACTGGAAATTTTTATGTATATATCTTTCTTCATCACTTACAGCCCAACATCACTCATGGAAACAGAAGTGTAAATCTTAGCTTAACTTTGGTAATCTCTGAGACAGAACCCTCAGAAAGAGTAGAAAGGAGTATTTCAAGAAGATCAAACAAGGAAGAAAACTGATCCCTACAAAACTATATAGGGTAGAGGTCAGGTACATGAGTTCTGTAATCAGATTTGGCTGAGGATGGAATCTGTTTCCACCACTTACAAGCAGTGTGACTTTGGTTAAGGAACTGAAATCTCTATGCCTCAGTTTACTCATCTGTAAAATGGAATTTTTGTGAATAATAATAGATATTTAATAGATATTTATATAATAATAGTTATATAATGATAATAGAGATACAATTAGTAATGTTATTATTCATAGAATAACAATAGAACAATAATCTAATATATATAAATTATTTCAAACTGGAATATAAATGCTTATAATAACAAATGCACAAAAGTCTCAGCATATTAGATTTATTATTCTTTTACCTCTTATTCCCTGAAGGTCTTACTGTATTGACTATGTTGTAAACAGGTGGATCGGTAAAGAAGGCCAATGCCTCCTTTTTTTTTTAATGTGCTTATGCTGGGCTGTTATGGTAATAATTGTGGAAATATACATTGAAGCTCAAAAACAGATGCATTTGAACTCCTGAGAAAAACAGAAAGTTAAGGGGTGTCACTGACTCAGTCATATTCTCAAAGCTGATTTAAACAAAGGCAGCCTTCCAGTTGTCCAGGATGTTCTATAGCAGGCAGTTGTTTAAGTGAAGTTTTAAACAAAATTGCCAAAAAATGTGACCTTGTAGCATGACCGACAATAAACAACCTCCCGTGATTATGATTGTTTATGCTCCTCAGTAGAGTTTACTTGGCCACTTTATTTCTCCTTATTATGAAACATGCTAGCACAACTGCCATCCTGTAGACATATCTGGTAAACATTTTATGAGACAGGGGAAGGTTTTAGAATTCCTTTTGAGTTTTGTTAAACTGAACGTGTGAAAATGAAGCTGTCCAGTGTGAAGGAGGGAAAGGATTTTTTAGTCTGGTTGAAAAGATGAAATCACACAAGGTAGCTGGAGCTGGCAGCCCTGATTTAGTCACTGCCAAGCCCATCAACATTATTCATTCTGATTGATTAAGGAAAATATTCCGTTTATTTTCATATGGGAGATACAGCTACATCTGTTGAGCTCTTTTATCCCGTTTCAATTCGTATGGGATTTTTTAAATTATTATTTTGCAGAATGAAGATAACCACAAATAATAAAAGAGTGGTAAATAACTCAATAGTTTTTGTTACTATTCCATGAGCAAAAGAATAAAATAGGGCTTCCCTGGTGGCGCAGTGGTTGAGAGTCCGCCTGCCGATGCAGGGGACACGGGTTCAGGCCCTGGTCCGGGAAGATCCCACATGCCGCGGAGCAGCTGAGCCTGCACATCCGGAGCTTGTGCTCCGCAGCGGGAGAGGCCACAGCAGTGAGAGGCCCGCGTACCGCAAAAATAAATAAATAAATAAACAAAATAAAATAACATGAAGAAAATGAAAACTATCATGCCCTAATCTTACATGTTTTGTGTAAGGAGGCTATGCTATGGTTGATTTTTGTATAACGCTATTGTTATCTGATTAATGATATATAGTTCGGTCTCGCTGTTCACACAGTTTGGGGAAAGCCCTATGTATGTTTTAAGTCTTTGGATTTCTATAGATAAAAGTTATTTTATCATAAAAGGCATTCTTTTGAGAGTTGAATTCTTCATATTAATGAATTATCTTTAGCTGTTTTTCAGTCTCTCTCTGAACTAGAAAAAGAACAAGTGAAATTTTGTCCAAAGAACAGAAGAGAGAAGTTCTTTCTCTGTCTTTACCTTTCCAAAATTTCGTGTGTGCCTCCAATCTGTAGAATACAGCTTATGTGAAATGCCAGGTTAGAAGGGACTTTGGGGAAAGGACTAGTTCTAGAAGCTACTTAATTGGAATATTTTATAGCTGATAATGATGTTTCTTTATTGAAATGATAATTCCCTATAAATTGATAGGGTTTGTAATTAACCCCCCCAAAGAAAAACAAGGTTATATTTGGAAAAATTACATACTTCATCAAACCAATGTCTCTTTTGGCATACCATAAAGTTATAGGAAAAGCTTTTCCGACAGTATTCCTTGACAGTTAGTCATATGGAAGCACATTCAAAAAGACCAAAACACTTGTCAAAACTGATGGAAAAGCCCTTAAAATGTTCCATGCTGAGCAGCTATGGTTGAACTTTAAGAGGTTAGAGCTGTAGAATAGTCTCTCTATTCAAATAAAATGTAAATTAATCAAAGGTGTCTGGAAATGTAATATGTTAGGAGCTAGATGGAAATGATTTGGGGAAGCCTAATTTTTCTTCTGATCCTTCAAAGGATTTTTCCCTCACTGTTGTATTCAGATCAACACCTAGTCTAAAGGGAACCTTCATGTGATTTAGAAAAAAGCTCCATCTGAGTGGGCAGCAGCAGCTCTGTGGACATATGGTTTGAAAGTAGTCAGTGACTTTGTGCTAATTTAAAAATTCACCCACTTTTCCAGGTTGACGCAACCCCTGTAGGGCACCATGGCTTGGGGAGTAGAGAAAGGGTTGTATTTTGTGACCCAGATTGTTTCCTTTTTTTAGGGACTAACTTTGTACAGGGCGCAAACTAGTGTAGGACACATTTTTCCCCACCTCTATGACCATGCTCTAATCTTCTTGTTCCTTCATTTACTAATTGAAGACAATCAACATGGCAAAAACAACTTAAGATGGTCTTTAAAAGGGAGGGAGCATTCATTGAAGTTTGCCTGTGTTGATTTCTTTAGAGAAAACTTTGCAAAGAGTTAAATGATGCCAATGTTATATCAGTCACATCGGATACTTCAAGCCAGAAAATCAGTTAATTCCAATAATGGTTCAAATTTTTCATTCAGTTCATGGAATCAAAGTAAATATTTTGGAATCTTACGCTGTCAAAGGTGAAACAGCTAATATCATTGTAAAGCTATTATAAAATCACTTTAAATGTTCAACATTAAGAAAAAACTAATTCTTCTGTGGTGAAAATATGAACACAGATTTTGGTAATGGTCAATGTTGAGTGTCATGAAATAAACAATATTATTGCTCAGTTAAGAAAGCCTAAAGAACAGAGATGTTCTTGGAATAGGTTATAGTGGACATATATTTCAAAACTGTATTTTCGCTTTTAAGAAAAAAATATTTTTGGAAAGGTTTGTTGAGTTGAACTATTTTATAGGGCCACTGATGTAGTAAAACTATGTGTTAGTATATAAATATTTTTAAAGTTTTGTAACTTTATTTATAACATTCTTTTTCATTCTAGAAAAAATATATCTTAGGATGTATTTTAAATTAGATTTTCCCTAAAAAGAATAGACATATTTTAAACAAAAGCTAAAAAGTGACATGCTCTTTCTCTCCAAATCCATTTTCAATAATTGGCCCAAATATATTATCCCAATGATCTGTAGCAGAGACTGAATCTCAGGCACATTTCCAGGGATTATAGGAATTCATGCAGCAAGTGAAGGAGAATGAAGGTGGGACAGGGACACACAAGTTAATTGCTAATTGCTCTAATTGGTTGCCATCTGTCAGCTGTTATCATTTTTGAGCTACCAATATTGATGTTATGTTATTTCAGATTGGTATTTAATGAATCCATAAAGTGTTTCCATATGTGCTTTTGTCCCTAAAGAGTGATGATGTTGGCTCCACGTGCCTCATTTATAACTTGGATTTTCCAGTGTACTCTAATAGAATTACTTTAGCAGTTGGGAAGCATCCATTGCTTTATGAAACAAAAATGGTTCCATAGATGTGACTTTGGTATCGGTGGATTTTTAAGAGGTCGTCCTAATTTACTATTACTTTACTAGGAAGTTCAGAATAAAATCAAAGTCTAATTTTATTTTTCCAAAGCAACACCATCAATAATTTTGGAGGAGGTTCTATTGGTCATAACACTATAAATGTTAGCTCCCATAAAAGAGAAATCATGTAATATATAATTGACAGAGATGTTGTTATTGAGAAAAGTTAGTCATAAAAATTGAATAATTTTTCTCCCACAATCTTTATTTTTCAAAACAAATGGATATTTACCTATGTGAAAATATCTGGAAAATTACTTGGTTGGAAAAAGATTCAATTGGTATCTCAAGAAGGAATCTTTTACAAGTAGGCTTGTATACATATATCAAGAAAAAAGTTAAAACTTTACATTCCAAATAAAATCTTCTAAACTTGTATCATTTAGTTTAGAAGCACATTTACTCAGTTTTTAAAAGGCAGTGCTGAAATTCCCATATCCATGAATTTCTATTACTAAATTCTCATAAAAATGAAATATTTGTGTAAATCAAAAAACATGAAAATTAATGGGAAAACAAAAAACTAGAAATAACTAAATATACCAGATTATCATCTTTCTTATAATGTTTGTAAAAATCAATAAGATACATCGGTTTCTGGTCAGACATGCGAAGAGCTTGGAAGTCCTCACTCCCATCTGCACACACACATGAAAAGTGAGTCAAACTGAAAATCAGTAATGCTTTTTAGATCCATCAGAGAACTGAGTCTATAAAAACTACTGCCCCCAAACTGGAGAGATAGGCAAATAGAGAGAATCACATCTTGCAGGGAGCAGAAGTGTTACTGGAGCCAGCAACTGGTAAGAATATTTAAGTATAGTTGCCTAATTATTGGCAGTTGAGCATGGACTAACTTGAGAATTAAAAATTTGGGGGGGCCTGTCCTTAGAGAGATACTCACATTTCCATGGCATTTACCTCCTGGAGCCCTCCCAGTTCTCAGAAAAAAGATTAGAAGAAAGTCCCCTCAAGCTTCTCTCAGGGGCAGGGGAAAAGTAACTGCTTTGAAATATACCTAGAGCTTTCTCTTCTCCTTAAAAACGGCCTACCCGCAAGGGAAACTATTTTACCAAAGCCAAAGCCACAGCCACTTGGCTTTTCCAAGACCCTAACTGACATTAGAAGGAAAATACCCAAACTCCAGCCCCCTCTAGCCTTTGAAGTGGGGGAAGGGTATACCCAACCCCAAGCCCTGTAGACCTCCTCATTGAGGGGGTGGGAGTAAAAGCTGAGAAGCATTTGTGAAGGTCACAGCCCAGGCACACAGGTTCACTAAAATTACCAAGACCTAATCAAAAGGTTATAAAATATTTTCCCTTTCCCCACACCTTGCCACCTCACAATAGGCTTGTGTATAACAGGGAATTACAGCTAAAAGGATAGCATGCTTCAAGCTCTATTTAAGAAAGGGTCTCTATGCTGTCTCAAAGACAGCAGTGAGATAAAAATAAGAACATTAAAGGAAATTTTATTATCTGACACCACAGCTACAGCAAAGAATGAACACACCCTAATTACTAACCATAACACAGCCTCACATAAAAATCCTATTTACCTAACCTCCTTTTACTCAAGACATCATGTCCAGCTTTCAGCAAAAACCCCCCACAAGATATGATAAATGGGCAAAATGCAGGATGAAAAGAAAAAGCAAGCCTCAGAACAAGATTTCAGATACAGCAGCAATTTTGGAATTATCAGACTATGAATTTAAAATATTTTGAGTAATATGCTAAAGTCTCTGATGGCAAAACTGGACAACATGCAAGAACATGTGGGTGGTGTAGACAGAGAGATGGAAATACTAAGAAAGAAAAGGAAATGCTAGAAATCAAAAACACTATAACAGAAATGAAGAATGCTCTTTGATGGGCTGATCTGTAAACTAAACCCAACTGAGAAAAATCTCAAATGAGCTTGAAGATATGTCAATAGAAACTTCCAAAACTGAAAAGTGAAGAGAAAAAAATAAAAGAATGAACACACTCAATGGAATATCCAAGAACTGTAGGACAATTACAAAAGGTGTAACATACATGTATGGAAACATCAGAGAGAGGAGAATGAGAGAAAGAAGGAGAGGAATATTTTAAGTAATAATTACTGAAACTTTACCAAAATTAATTACAGACACCTTATGACAAGATACCTCATGACAGATCTCAGAGACCATACGGAAGACAGAATTAGTGAGCTCAATAGTAGAAATCTAGAAATAATTCAGGTAGAAGAGGAGAGAGAACTGAGATCTTTTTTAAAAAGAAGAAATTCTATGAGAACTATCAGAGCCCATTATAAAGGGCAACACAAGGATAATGGGTATCCCAGAAGGAAAAGAGAGGAAGAAGGGTGCAGACAGTTTATTCAAAGAAATAACAACTGAGAACTTCCCAATCCTGGGGAAGGAACTGGATAACCAAATCTCTGAAGCTAAGAGAACAACTAATTATCTCAATGCCAAAAGACCTCTAAGACACATTATGTTAAAACTGTCAAAAGTCAATGACAAAGAATCTTAAAGGCAGCCAGGTAAAAAAGACAGTAACTTACAAAGACAACCTCATTAGGCCACCACAGATTTCTCAAGAGAAACTACTGGACAGCAGAGAATGCAATGACACACAGAAAATATTAAATGATAAAAACTGTCAGACAAGTATACTGTATCCAGCAAAGGTATCCTTCAGATGTGAAGGAGAAACAAAGGCTTCCCCAGACAAACAAAAGCTGAGGGAGTCATCACCACTAGAGTAGCCGTACAAGAAATGTTGAAAGGAGATCTTCTACCTGAAATGAAAAGGCATAAGTACACAAAACTTTGAGTAAGAAGATAGACAGAATCAGAAAACTGCAACTGTATGTCAGAGGTGGTTAAACATTTAATTACAGAATAAAGATTAAATGGAAAAAATAGTAAAAATAACTATAGCTACTTCAACCTGATAATAGAATTCACAAAATAAAATGGGATAAGTTGAGACAACAGAAACATAAAAAAGAAAGAGGAAAATGACTATATGGGTAAATGAAGATAAAATGCTATCAGCAGAAAAAGGACTATTTTATCTGTAAGCTGCTTTATACAAACCATCAGTGTAACCACAAAACATACATCTAGAGCAGATAAAAAACATAAAGAAGAAGAAACTGAGAAAACATCATATAAGATCACCAAACAAAATGGCAGACAGAAACACAAGGAAAAAGACACAATGGAGATATAGAACAACCAGAAAACAAAAGATAAAATGGCAGTTCTAAGTCCTCACTTATCAATAATTGCCTGAATGTAAATGGAGTGAATTTACCAGTCAAAGACAAAGAGTGGCTGGATGGATTAAAAAACAAGACCCAACTATATGCTACCTCCAGGAAACTCATCTCAGTTCTAAAGACAAACATAAGCTAAAAGTGAAGGGATAGAAGATGATACTCCAAGAAAATGGCAGCTGAAATAAAGCAGGTGTAGCCATATTCATACCAGACAAAATAGACTTCAAGACAAAATGTAACAAGAGACAAAGATGGACATTATATAATGGTAAAGCAGACAATTAATTAAGAAGACATAACATTAATAAATGTGCACCTAAGAGTACCAAAATATATAAAACATATTAAGAGACCTAAGGGAAAAAACTGATAGCAACACAATAATAGTAGGAAACTTTAACAGCTCACTTACATCAATAGATAGATCATTAGCAAGGAAACAGCAGCCGTACGTGAAACATTAGACCAGATAAACTTGATAGATTTATACAGAACATTCCATCCAAATGCAGCAGAATACACCTTTTTCTCAAGTGCACACAGAACATCTCAGGGATGGACCATTTTTGGGGACACAAAACAAATCTCAATAAATTTAAGAGGACTGAAATCATATCAAACATCTTTTCTGACCACAGTGGTATAAAACTAGAAATCAACTACAAGAAGAAAGCTGGAAAAACCAAATATATGGAGGCTAAACAACATGTACTGAACAACTATTGTGTCAATGAGGAAGTCAAAAATATACCTAAATACAAATGAAAATGAAACTATGACATACCAAATTCTATGGCATGCAGCAAAAATTATACTAAAAGGGAAGTTAATAGCAATACAGGCCTACCTCAAGAAAAAGAAAAATCTCAAATAAACAATTAAACCTTACACCTATAGGAACTAGAAGAAGAAGAACAAACAAAAGCCCAAAATTAGTTGAAGGAAGGAAATAATAAAGATCTGAGTGGAAATAAATGAAAGAGACCAAAAAGACAAGAGAAAAGATTAGTGAAACTAAGAGCCGATTCTTTGAAAGATAAACAAGATTGACAATTCTTTAGCTAGACTCACTGAGGAAAAAACAAGAGAAGGCTCAGATAAATCAGAAGCGAAACTGTAGATATATGAGGGATATAACAGAAATACAAAGGATTATAAAAGAATACTATAAAGAGGTGTACACCAAATTAGACAACCTAGAAGAAATGGATGAATTCTTAGAATCATACAACGTTTCAAGTCAGAAATCATGAAGAAATTTAAAATCTCAATAGAATGAGAACTAGTAAGAAGATTGAAACAGTTATAAAAAACTCCTAAAAATCTAAAGTCCAGGTGAATTCTACCAAACATTCTTAGGAGATTTAATACTATCCTTCTCAAACTCTTCCAAAATACTGAGCAGGAAGGAGTATTTCCTAACTCACTTTACAAGGCAAACATTACGTTGATACCAAAACCAGAAAAGGACAACACAAAAAAAAGAAAATGACAGGCCAATATCTCTGATGAACGTAGAGGCAAAATTCCTGAAATATTAGCAATCTGCATGCAATATATTAAAGGAATCACACACCACGATCAAGGGGGATTTATTCCAGAGATGCAGCGATGGTACAACATCTATAGATCAATCAACATGATACACCACATTAACAAAATGAAAAATCAAAACTAATGATCATCTCAATAGATGCAGCAAGTATTTCATAAGATTCAGCATCCATTTATGATAAAAACTCTCAATAACATGGCTATAGAGGGAACATACATCCACATAATAAATGTCATATATGACAAGCTCACCACTAACATCATACATACTCAACAGTGAAAAACTTAAAGTTATTCCTCTAAGATAAAGAACTAGAATGCTCACTCTTGTCCCTGTTATTCAACATAGTATTAGAATTCCTAGCCAGAGCAATTAAGCAAGAAAAAGAAATAAAATCTATTTAAATTGGAATGGAAGAAGGAAAACTATCACTATTTGCAGATGACATAATTTTATATACAGAAAACCCTAAAGACTCCACCAAAAAAAAAAAAAAATTTTAGAAATAATAGAGTAAAATGCAGGATACTAAATCTATATACAAAATTTTGTTGTGTTTCTATACACTAATAAAAAACTATCAGAAAGAGAAATTAAGAAAACAATCCCATGTACTATCAAAACAAAAAGAATACCTAAGAATACATTTAACCAAGGAGGTGAAAGACATTTACAGTAAAAACCATAAGACACTGATGAAAGAAACTGAAGAAGACACAAATAAATGGAATGATATTCCATGTACATAAATTGGAAGAATATTGTTAAAATGTCCATACTACCCAAAACAGTCTACAGAGTCAATGCAATTCCTATCAAGATATCCATGACATTTCTCACAGAACTAAAACAAATAATCCTAAAATTTGTATGGAACCACAAAAGACCCCAGAGAGTCAAAACAATCCTGAGAAAAAAGAACAAAGAGGGAGGTATCACACTCCCAGATTTCAAATTACACTATGAAGTTATAGTAATCATAACAGCATGATATTGGCAGAAAAACAGACCAGAGGTCAATGGAACAGAATTGAGAGCCCAGAGATACACCCACATATATATATATAAAATTAATTTACGACAAAAGAACAAAGAATATACAATGGAGAAAGATAGTCTCTTACAAACAGGGCTGGGAAAACTGGACAGCCACATGTAAAAGAATGAAACTAGACCAATATTTTACACCATACACAAAAATTAACTCAATGGGTTAGAGACTTGAATGTAAGACCTGAGACCATAAAACTCCTAGAAGAAAACATAGGCAGTATGCTCTCTGACACCAGTCTTAGCAATATCTTTCTGGATATGTCTTTTCAGGCAAGGAAAAGGAAAGCAAAATAACCAAATAAGACTACATCAAACTAAAAAACCTTTGCACAATGAAAATCATCAACAACAAAAAAAGGCAACCTACCAAATCGGAGGATATATTTGCAAATGATATATCCAATAAGAGGTTAATACCCAAAATATATAAAGAAGTCATACAACAAAAGAACAACCTGATTAAAAATTGGCAGAGGATCTGAACAGACACTTTCCCAAAGAAGACATACAGATGGCTAATAGGCACATGAAAATATATTCAACATAACTAATTAGGGAAATGCAAATCAAAACTATAATGAGATATTACCTCATGCTCATTAGAACAGCTATCATCAAAAAGACAAGAAATTACAAGTCTTGGAGATGTGGAGAAAAAAGGAACACTCATACACTGTTGCTGGAAATGTACATTATTGCAGCCACTATGGAAAAAAGTACGGAGGTTCCTCAAAATTTAAGAATAGAATTACCATACGATCCAGCTATTCCACTTCTGGGTATTTATCCAAAGAATCTGAAAACACTAATTCAAAATGATATATGCAGCCCTGTATTCATCACAGCATTATTTACAATAGTCAAGATATTGAACAACCTAAGTGCTCACTGATGGATGAATGGAAAAAGAAGATGTGGTATATAAGTGCAATGAAATACCACTTGGCCATTAAGATAAAATCTTGCCATTTACAACAATGTGGATTGACCTTGAAGGTCTTATGCTAAGTAAAATAAGTCAGACGGAGAAAGACAAATGTTGTATGATTTTACTCATATGTGGAATATTAAATAAATAAATAAATAAATAAGCAAACAAACAAAACAAAAACAAACACATAGACACAGAACAGATTGCTACCAGAAGGGAAGGGCAGAATGGGTAAAGGGGGTCAACTGTATGGTAACAGATATAAATTAAACTTTTGGTGATAAGCCCACTGTAGTGTGTACAGATGTTAAAATAGGTTGTTCACTTGAAACTTAGATAATGTTATAAATCAATGTTACCTGAAATTAATTAATTTTAAAAAGCAGAGAAAGCATAAATGGCATGGAAGGAAAAAAATAAAATACAACTAGAAAACAGCTACAAAATAGAAGATACTAGTCCAACTATATCAGTAATGAGTTTAAATATTAATGTTCTAAATATACCAGTTAAAAGACAGAGACTGAGAGAGTGGTTTTAATAGAGAAATTAAATCAATAATTAATGTTTCTTCCAAAACAGAAGACACCAAGCCCAAATGGTCTCACTAGTGAATTCTACCAAATATTTAAGAAAGAAATGATACCAATCCCTGCAATCTATTCCAGAAAATAGCAGAGGGAATACATCCTAGCTTATTCTGTGAAGCCAGGATAATACCAAAATAAGAAAAAAGCATTACCAAGAAAGGAAACCTACAGACAAATACCTCTTATGATCATAGTTGCAATCCTTAACAAAGTATCAATAAGGCAGATTCAACAATGTATGAAAAGAATTATATACTATGACTGAGATTTACTCTAGTTATACAAGCCTTGTTGAACAATCAAAAATCAACTAATGTAATTCATCATATCAACAGACAAAGGATTAGAGATTATATGATCATATTAATAGATGCAGAAAAAGCATTTAACAAAATTCAGCACTCATCCAGGACAAAAACTTTCAGCAAACTAGGAATAAAGAGAAATTTCCTCAACCTAACAAATAACTTCTACAAAAGCCCTACAGCTAACATTGTACTTAATGGTGAGTAACTGGATGCTCTTCCCTAAGAACAGAAACAAGGCAAAAATAATTTCACTATTCCTATTCAATATTGTACTGGAAATCCTGACTAATGCAGTAAGACAAGAAAAAAGTATACAGATTAGAAAGGAAGAAATAAAAGTGATTCTTTGTAGATTTCTTGACTGTCTATGTAGAAAATCCCCAGGAACCAACAAAAAAGTTTCTGGATGCAAAGTTAATATACAAAAGTAAATTTGCTTTCCCAAATGCTACCAATGAACAATTAGGAGCTGAAATTTAAAAACAACACAACTTTTTCGGTTTCGGTCGGAGCTCAGGGAGAGGACTGGGGTTGGCGGCTTGAACATAGCCCGAAGGGGTTAGTGCGCCACGGCTAGCCGGGAGGGAGTCCGGGGAAAAGTCTGGACCTACCCAAGAGGCAAGAGACCTTTTCTTGCCTCTGTGTTTCCTGGTGCGCGAGGAGAGGGGTTTTAAGAGCGCTGCCTAAAGGAGCTCCAGAGACGGGCGCGAGCCGCGGCTAAAAGCTCGGAAACCAGAGACGGGCGGGAGACGCTAAGGCTGCTGCTGCCGCCACCAAGGGGCCTGTGTGCGAGCACAGGTCACTGCCCCCACCCCTCTTCCGGGGAGCCTGTGCAGCCCGCCACTGCCAGGTTCCCGGGATCCAGGGACAATTTCTCAGGGAGAACACACGGCGGGCCTCAGGCTGGGGCAACGTCACGCCGACTTCTGCCGCCGCAGGACCGCTCCGCACTCCGTGCCCCTCCCTGCCCCCGGCCTGAGAGCGCCAGAGCCCCCGAGTCAGCGGCTCCTTTAACGCCGTCCTGTCTGAGCAAAAAGCAGACGCCCTCCAGCGACCTACACGCAGAGGCAGGGCCAAGTCGAAAGCTGAGCCCCTGTGAGCTGTGAGAACAAAGAAGAAAAAGGGAAATCTCTCCCAGCAGCCTCAGAAACAGCGGATTAAAGCTACACAATCAATTTGATGTACCCTGCCTCTGTGGAATACATGAATAGACAGCGAATCATCCCAAATTGAGGAGGCGGACTTCTAGAGCAAGATCTATGATTTTTTCCCCTTTTCCTCTTTTTGTGAATGTGTATGTGTATGCTTCTGTGTGAGATCTTGTCTGTATAGGTTTGCTTCCACCATTTGTCCCAGCGTTCTATCCGACCATTTTTTTTTTTAATTTTTTTCTTAATAATTAATTTTAATTTAAAGAACTCTGTTATACTTTACCTTCTTTCTATCTTTCCTTCCTTCCTTCCCTTTTTGAGACAACGAATCGTCCCAAATTGAGGAGGTGGACTTGGAGAGCAAGTTTTATGATTTTTTCCACTTTACCTCTTTTTGTGAGGGTATATGTGTATGCTTCTATGTAAGATTTTGTCTCTATAACTTTGCTTCCACCATTTGTCCTAAGGTTCTATCCTTCCCTTTTTTTTTTCCTCTAAATAATTATTTTTTTAATTCAATAACTTTATTATACTTTATTTTATTTTACTGTATCTTCTTTCTTTCTGTATTTTTTCCTTCCTTCCCTCATTCCTTCCTTCCTTCCCTCCTCCCTCCCTCCCTCCTTTCTTTCCTTCTTGCCTTCTTCCTTTCTTTTCTTCTTTCTTTCTTTCTTCCTTCCCTCCTTCCTTCCTTCCCTCCTCTCTTTCTTTCTTTCTTTCTTTCTTTCCTATTTCCTCCTACTTATACTAATTCTCTCTACTTTCTCTCCCTTTTATTCTGAGCCGAGTGGATGAAAGGCTCTTGCTGCTCCAGCCAGGAGTCAGGACTCTGCCTCTGAGGTGGGAGAGCCAACTTCAGAACACTCGTCAAGAAGAGACCTCCCAGCCCCACATAATATCAAACGGCGAAAATCTCCCAGAGATCTCCATCTCAACACCAGCACCCAGCTTCGCTCAACGACCAGCAAGCTACAGTGCTGGACAACCTATGCCAACCATATAGCAAAACAGGAACACAACCCCACCCACTAGCAGAGAGGCTGCCTAAAATCATAATAAGTCCACAGACACCCCAAAACACACCACCAGACGTGGACCTGCCCACTAGAGAGACAAGATCTAGCCTCATACACCACAACACAGCCACTAGTCCCCTCCACCAGGAAGCCTACACAACGCACTGAACCAACCTTAGCCACTGGAGACAGACATCAAAAACAACGGGAGCTACGAACTTGCAGCCTGCAAAAAGGTGAACCCAATCACAGTAAGATAAGCAAAATGAGAAGACAGAAAAACACACAGCAGATGAAGGAGCAGGATAAAAACCCACCAGACCTAACAAATGAAGAGGAAATAGGCAGTCTACCTGAAAAAGAGTTCAGAATAATGATAGTAAAGATGATCCAAAATCTTGGAAATAGAATGGACAAAATGCAAGAAGCAGTTAACAAGGACCTAGAAGAAATAAAGATGAAACAGACAATGATGAACAACACAATAAATGAAATGAAAAATACTCTAGATGGGATCAATAGCAGAATAAATGAGGCAGAAGAACGGATAAGTGACCTGGAAGATAAAATAGTGGAAATAACTACTGCAGAGCAGAATAAAGAAAAAAGAATGAAAAGAACTGAGGACAGTCTCAGAGACCTCTGGGACAACATTAAACGCACCAACATTCGAATTATAGGGGTTCCAGAAGAAGAAGAGAAAAAGAAAGGGACTGAGAAAATATTTGAAGAGATTATAGTTGAAAACTTCCCTAATATGGGAAAGGAAATCGTTAATCAAGTCCAGGAAGCACAGAGAGTCCCATACAGGATAAATTCAAGGAGAAATACGCCAAGACACATATTAATCAAACTGTCAAAAACTAAATACAAAGAAAGCATATTAAAAGCAGCAAGGGAAAAACAACAAATAACACACAAGGGAATCCCCATAAGGTTAACAGCTGATCTCTCAGCAGAAACTCTACAAGCCAGAAGGGAGTGGCAGGACATACTGAAAGTGATGAAGGAGAAAAACCTGCAACCAAGATTACTCTACCCAGCAAGGATCTCATTCAGATTTGATGGAGAAATTAAAACCTTTACAGACAAGCAAAAGCTGAGAGAGTTCAGCACCACCAAACCAGCTTTACAACAAATGCTAAAGGAACTTCTCTAGACAAAAACACAAGAGAAGGAAAAGTCCTATAATAACGAACCCAAAACAATTTAGAAAATGGGAATAGGAACATACATATCGATAATTACCTTAAATGTAAATGGACTAAATGCTCCCACCAAAAGACACAGATTGGCTGAATGGATACAAAAACAAGACCCATATATATGCTGTCTACAAGAGACCCACTTCAGACCTAGAGACACATACAGACTGAAAGTAAGGGGATGGAAAAAGATATTCCATGCAAATGGAAACCAAAAGAAAGCTGGAGTAGCAATTCTCATATCAGACAAAATAGACTTTAAAATAAGGACTATCAGAAGAGACAAAGAAGGACACTACATAATGATTAAGGGATCGATCCAAGAAGAAGATATAACAATTGTAAATATTTATGCACCCAACATAGGAGCACCTCAATACATAAGGCAAAAACTAGCAGCCATAAAAGGGGAAATCGACAGTAACACATTCATAGTAGGGGACTTCAACACCCCACTTTCACCAATGGACAGATCATCCAAAATGAAAATAAATAAGGAAACACAAGCTTTAAATGATACATTAAACAGGATGGACTTAATTGATATTTATAGGACACTCCATCCAAAAACAACAGAATACACATTTTTCTCAAGTGCTCATGGAACATTCTCCAGGATAGATCATATCTTGGGTCACAAATCAAGCCTTGGTAAATTTAAGAAAATTGAAATTATATCAAGTATCTTTTCCGACCACAACGCCATGAGATTAGATATCAATTATAGGAAAAGAGCAGTAAAAAATACAAACACATGGAGGCTAAACAATACACTACTTAGTAACGAAGTGATCACTGAAGAAATCAAAGAGGAAATTAAAAAATACCTAGAAACAAATGACAATGGAGATACAACGACCCAAAACCTATGGGATGCAGCAAAAGCAGTTCTAAGAGGGAAGTTTATAGCAATACAAGCCCACCTTAAGAAGCAGGAAACATCTCGAATAAACAACCTAACCTTGCACCTCAAGCAATTAGAGAAAGAAGAACAAAAAAACCCCAGAGTTAGCAGAAGGAAAGAAATCATAAAAATCAGATCAGAAATAAATGAAAAAGAAATGAAGGAAACAATAGCAAAGATCAATAAAACTAAAAGCTGGTTCTTTGAGAAGATTAACAAAATTGATAAACCATTAGCCAGACTCATCAAGAAAATAAGGGAGAAGACTCAAATCAATAGAATCAGAAATGAAAAAGGAGAAGTAACAACTGACACTGCAGAAATACAAAAAATCATGAGGGATTACTACAAGCAACTCTATGCCAATAAAATGGACAATCTGGAAGAAATGGACAAATTCTTAGAAATGCACAAACTGCCAAGACTGAATCAGGAAGAAATAGAAAATATGAACAGACCAATCACAAACACTGAAATTGAAACTGTGATTAAAAATCTTCCAACAAACAAAAGCCCAGGACCAGATGGCTTCACAGGCGAATTCTATCAAACATTTAGAGAAGAGCTAACACCTATTCTTCTCAAACTCTTCCAAAATATAGCAGAGGGAGGAACACTCCCAAACTCATTCTACGAGGCCACCATCACCTTGATACCAAAACCAGACAAGGATGTCACAAAGAAAGAAAACTACAGGCCAATATCACTGATGAACATAGATGCAAAAATCCTCAACAAAATACTAGCAAACAGAATCCAACAGCACATTAAAAGGATCATACACCATGATCAAGTGGGGTTTATTCCAGGAATGCAAGGATTCTTCAATATACGCAAATCTATCAATGTGATTAACCATATTAACAAATTGAAGGAGAAAAACCATATGATCATCTCAATAGATGCAGAGAAAGCTTTTGACAAAATTCAACACCCATTTATGATAAAAACCCTGCAGAAAGTAGGTGTAGAGGGAACTTTCCTCAATATAATAAAGGCCGTATATGACAAGCCCACAGCCAACATCATCCTCAATGGCGAAAAACTGAAAGCATTTCCACTAAGGTCAGGAACAAGACAAGGTTGCCCACTCTCACCACTCTTATTCAACATAGTTTTGGAAGTTTTAGCCACAGCAATCAGAGAAGAAAAGGAAATAAAAGGAATCCAAATCGGAAAAGAAGAAGTAAAGCTGTCACTGTTTGCAGATGACATGATACTATACATAGAGAATCCTAAAGATGCTACCAGAAAACTACTAGAGCTAATCAATGAATTTGGTAAAGTAGCAGGATACAAAATTAATGCACAGAAATCTCTGGCATTCCTATATACTAATGATGAAAAATCTGAAAGTGAAATCAAGAAAACACTCCCATTTACCATTGCAACAAAAAGAATAAAATATCTAGGAATAAACCTACCTAAGGAGACAAAAGACCTGTATGCAGAAAATTATAAGACACTGATGAAAGAAATTAAAGATGATACAAACAGATGGAGAGATATACCATGTTCTTGGATTGGAAGAATCAACATTGTGAAAATGACTCTACTTCCCAAAGCAATCTATAGATTCAATGCAATCCCTATCAAACTACCACTGGCATTTTTCACAGAACTAGAACAAAAAATTTCACAATTTGTATGGAAACACAAAAGACCCCGAATAGCCAAAGCAATCTTGAGAACAAAAAATGGAGCTGGAGGAATCAGGCTGCCTGACTTCAGACTATACTACAAAGCTACAGTAATCAAGACAGTATGGTACTGGCACAAAAACAGAAAGATAGATCAATGGAATAGGATAGAAAGCCCAGAGATAAACCCATGCACATATGGTCACCTTATCTTTGATAAAGGTGGCAGGAATATACAGTGGAGAAAGGACAGCCTCTTCAATAAGTGGTGCTGGGAAAATTGGATAGGTACATGTAAAAGTATGAGATTAGATCACTCCCTAACACCATACACAAAAATAAGCTCAAAATGGATTAAAGACCTAAATGTAAGGCCAGAAACTATCAAACTCTTAGAGGAAAACATAGGCAGAACACTCTATGACATAAATCACAGCAAGATCCTTCTTGACCCATCTCCTAGAGTAATGGAGATAAAAACAAAAATAAACAAATGGGACCTAATGAAACTTCAAAGCTTTTGCACAGCAAAGGAAACCATAAACAAGACCAAAAGACAGCCCTCAGAATGGGAGAAAATATTTGCAAATGAATCAACTGACAAAGGATTAATCTCTAAAATTTACAGGCAGCTCATGCAGCTCAATAACAAAAAAATAAACAACCCAATCCAAAAATGGGCAGAAGACCTAAATAGACATTTCTCCAAAGAAGATATACAGACTGCCAACAAACACATGAAAGAATGCTCAACATCATTAATCATTAGAGAAATGCAAATCAAAACTACAATGAGATATCATCTCACACCAGTCAGAATGGCCATCATCAAAAAATCTAGAAACAATAAATGCTGGAGAGGGTGTGGAGAAAAGGGAACACTCTTGCACTGCTGGTGGGAATGTGAATTGGTTCAGCCACTATGGAGAACAGTATGGAGGTTCCTTAAAAAACTACAAATAGAACTACCATATGACCCAGCAATCCCACTACTAGGTATATACCCTGAGGAAACCAGAATTCAGAAAGAGTCATGTACCAAAATGTTCATTGCAGCTCTATTTACAATAGCCCGGAGATGGAAACAACCTAAGTGCCCGCCGTCGGATGAATGGATAAAGAAGATGTGGCACATATATACAATGGAATATTACTCAGCCATAAAAAGAAACGAAATTGAGCTATTTGTAATGAGGTGGATAGATCTAGAGTCTGTCATACGGAGTGAAGTAAGTCAGAAAGAGAAGGACAAATACCGTATGCTAACACATATATATGGAATTTAAGAAAAAAAAATGTTATGAAGAACCTAGGGGTAAAACAGGAATAAAGACAGAGACCTACTGGAGAACAGACTTGAGGATATGGGGAGGGGGAAGGGTGAGGTGTGTTAGGGCGAGAGAGAGACATGGACATATATATACTAACAAACGTAAGGTAGATAGCCAGTGGGAAGCAGCCGCATGGCACAGGGAAACCGGCTCGGTTCTTTGTGGCTGTCTGGAGGGGTGGGATAGGGAGGGTGGGAGGGAGGGAGACAAAGAGGGAAGAGATATGGGAACATATATATATGTATAACTGACTCACTCTGTTATAAAGCAGAAACTAACACACCATTGTAAAGCAATTATACCCCAATAAAGATGTTAAAAAAAATAAAAAAAAATAAAAATAAAATAAAAAAATTAAAAAAACACAACTTATATTAGCAACAGAAGATGAAATACTTAGGTATAGATTTAATAAAATATATACAAGATTTAAATGAGGAAAACTACAAAAGTCAGATGAAAGAAATCAAAGATCTAAGTAAATGAAGAGATATTCCACGGGAATTCATGGGAACTCTGTATTTTTCCGCCCCATTTTTCTCTAATCCTAAAAATGCTCTAAAATTAAAGTCTAATAAAATGAAAAATATTACTGTGAACAATAATATTTCAAAAGAATAGAAAAAGACTGAAAGAAAATATCCCAAAATATGTTGCCTCTAGGTGGTATAACTGTTTTTACTTCTACGCTATAGACTTTCCAAATAAAAGCATACATTACTTTCATAAGAGGAAAATAATACTCCTACTTTGAATCAGTAGCTTAATTCAGAAACTTTCAGTGATTAACAGTTTCGTTTTATGTAATATCCCCATACTTTTTACAATATGAAATGCAATCGATTTTAATTCAGAAGGAAGGATTATATACCTGTGAAATTTTATCAGAGTTTTAACCCTGTTATGTTAAAAAAAGACTGAACTTCAAAACAACACTTAAATCATCATTCTTAAACATATAAAATGATGCTTACTTCACTCAATTTTTAGAAAGCAAAATAAAACTATGAAGTAACACCTCTCACATATCAGATTGGCAAATTTAAAATGACTACAAACTGGGTTGTCAAGACTTTTAGAAAAACTCACTCTTACATATCAATAGCGGAATACAAGATAATTCCCCTTTTGAGAAGAACATGGCAACTTCTAGCAATACTACAGATGAATGTTCCTTTTCATCCAGCAACCCCAATTCTAGAAATATATCCCAAAGACACATTTTATAAATACAAAACGACACTGTGAAAAGATTATTCACTGCAGCATTATCTTAATGGGAAAAAATTGGAAATCTATCAAATGTTGATTAATAAAGAGCTGGTGAAATAAATTTTGGAAAATAAAAACAATGGAGTAATATATAGCCCCCACCTCACACACAGCTCTCAACAAAAAGAATGTGGAAGATTTCTCCATACTGATATGGAAGAACTTTCGGGATATACTGTCAAGTAAATATAACAAGGTGCAGAAAAGTGGTTACTGCATGCTATGTTTAGTAAGAAAGGGAAGGAAAAAGAACAGATACATGCAATACACACATACTTGTAGAAACAATCACTACCACCACAAAAATTCTAAAAGATAATCCAGAAGTTAAAAAAAATGCTTACATACAGTACATATTGTAGTAAGAAGAGTGAAGTGGTAACACAGATAAGACTTCTAAGTATGTCTTTCTTTATAGCTCTGGTTGGGAGACCATTTCAATGTTTTACATATTAAAATGTAAAATCCAGGGCTTCCCTGGTGGCACAGTGGTTGGAAGTCCGCCTGCCGATGCAGGGGATGTGGGTTCGTGCCACGGTCTGGGAGGATCCCACCTGCCACGGAGTGGCTGGGCCCGTGAGCCATGGCCGCTGGGCCTGTGCGTCCGGAGCCTGTGCTCCGCGATGGGAGAGGCCACGGCAGTGAGAGGCCCGCGTACCACAAATAAATAAATAAATAAATAAAATCCAGTCAAAAAGAACAAAAAATCAAGACCTAAAATTGAAACCAAAATAAAACAAGCAAACCTAACTGTATAACAAATTAACAGCAAACCACCTCAGAGAAAAAAAGATATTTCAGTTGACAGTACTTACTTGTCCATCCTTAATAGAATGTACCCTATGGTAACAAAGAACTAGAAGGAAATTTTAAGCTGCACTAAACAATTATTATTCATAATATTGAAATTGATGTTTTATGCTGGTTTATATATTTTCTAATTCAAAATATATAGTAAATTTAATCTTAATATGTAATATATTTTATTAAAAATGTATTTATATTTTTTGTATTTTCATACATAAGTAATATATTAGGATAAAGCAAATAAGTCATAATTTTGATATTATTAAAACCAGATTTTCGACATAGGACAAAATATATTCAAGAATAAAATCAGTGAAATTTAGTATATCTCTGACATGTTGAAATGGAAATAACAGTACTTTTTTTTTTTTCCTTCACTGAAATGGCCTGGCAGTCATAAATTTCCCCAGGAAAGTGGCCCAAGATAGTGGGATAACTGAATGGAGGTAACAGGCAGAAGGACATAAGAAAGATGTAATGGGTTGCTTAATCTTTATAATCCTGTTTTTGGCCAAGCCTGGGCACTTTCCTAGAGACCTTTGGAGCCTCCTTGGGCCTCCCCTTAGTCCAGAATTGGGGATGCATCAGGGCCTCTCCACCGGTGGGGAGTATACCTATTCTATTTCTCCTTTTCTTCCAGATGTGCAAAGTTCCAGGGGGCAAATTTTATTTCAGTCATAAGCCCATAAATATATGGAGGTTCACAGAGAAAATATAATCGTAAGTAGAGAACAATGTGACAATGGCATACTCCAATCGGCCTCTGAAGATCTGTGAGAACTCGGGCAATTACTGACCCTCTAGAAGTTTCTATTTGTTTATTTGTAAAATAAAGGGGATGAAAGGTGACCCCCAAGTTTCCTTTTAATAAAAGAAGGATATTTGAGTGTTCAGTAGGACTTACTTTACATAGCAGGAAGTCTGTTATTGTATCAATCAACCGAGACACTATGCTTTGGGGAGGGTGTGGAAAAAAGCACTACTTTTTTTGCCCCCAAAGCACTCATTTTACAATAAGGAAGGAAATAGCATTTTCTTAGCATAAAAACACACGTCCTCGCTTCCTTTAAAAAAAACCTAAGAATTGGCTGTCAATGCACAAAACCAACATAAAAACAGTTTCTCTCATCAACTGGATTCTGACAAACAGCCTTTTTTTTCTTCAGTGCATTTAAAAGTACACTAAGGGGACTTCCCTGGTGGTGCAGTGGTTAAGAATCCACCTGCCAATGCAGGGAACATGGGTTTGAGCCCTGGTTCGGGAAGATCCCACATGCCACGGAGCAACTAAGCCCATGCGCCACAACTGCTGAGCCTGCGCTCTAGAGCCCGCGAGCCACAACTACTGAGCCCACGTGCCTAGAAACTGTGCTTCGCAACAAGAAAAGCCACCACAGTGAGAAGCCGGCGCACCGCAAAGAAGAGTAGCCCCCACTTGTCACAATTAGAGAAAGCCTGCATGCAGCAAGGAAGACCCAATGCAGCCAAATAAATAAATACATTTTTTTAAAGTACATTAAGGAAGTATATCTGTCCCAGAAAATAACTTAAAGCAAATAACTTTTTGAAGGTATCAAATGGAGACAAAAGAAGGGAGGCCTTGTGTAGATGGTACATTTCAGCCCTGCCTCCTTTTCCCAACAATTGAGTTGCGATTTGGTTTTGCTTGAACAGTTTGCCTGCTCTCTTTTTTGACTACCTCAAAAGAGTCATTTCTACACTAAAACACTGTGACCAAAACAACCACCCAGAGAATAAGACTTTCTTTTAAGTCTCAGGTCCTAATAGAAAGAAGAGGAAAAATAGCAATGCAAAAATCTAACTTGTACATGAGAGCGTAATTTGAAGGCAGCAAAGTCTTTTTCTCAGAAAGGACTGACAGTTGTCACACAATTACTTTATGCAGCAGAAAACAGTGTTGACTGCCAAGAAAAACTGACCATCCTTTCCTAAATCTTGAAAAGTATTTGATTTCTAAAAGATTGGTTTGGTGTACAAATCAATTAACTCATTCACTTCGATCACCCATTCTTAGTGACACAATTATCACTGCTCCAGCCTTTTCCAAACCAGCCTGATAATGCCCATTAATCTACTTGTGACAGCTATCATTTTGAGTGTGAAAGGGCAGTAGGTGTCCTGGTTTTGAAAACAGAAATAGCAAAGATAATAAATTCCCTGTAGAAACCAACAATTCAGTGCAAGTTTGTTCAAAGCTCAATAACCTACATCATAAGGGGAAAAAAAAAATTGAACCCACTTGAAGACACACGGAATTTTGATGCTAGAACTGGATGCTGGTTGGAAAGTTAGATGTTCCTGAGAAAAAAGAGAAAGACTTGGCCTTTGTTTTACATTACTTGAAACACGAGCGTTCTTGGTCTGTTTGTAAGGTTCAGGGCCAACCTAGGTAGGGAAGTACTCATTTCTGTAGAGGAAATGAACTTTATTTCACGATCAAAAATAAAGTGTTTCATTAGGATTCATTCAGGATCAGGTGTAAGGCAAGGGCCCTTGAGGAAGATTGTGGCCCAAAAGTCAGGTCTCAGCTACCTTAATGGGAGAACCAAATCCAGGTCCAGGTAGGCACAAGGTGGCCAGATTAGTGGCAAAGATGACTCTTGGGTCAAGTCAGGCAGGCTAGACACAGTGACAAATGGATGCCATTAATCCGAAGCTCAATCCCAGAAACCTTGGGCATCTGGTTAGGAAAGATAGACAGCTGATGGCAGGAGAAGTGGAAGGGAGAAGGGGGTGTCAGAGGGAGAAAGGGACATCCAATCTGGCAAGAGGAGTTACAAGTGGGAAGCAAGAGGCGTCAGTACACAGGTAACTGAAGACATCTTGGGTTGTGCTTCAGTGCCCAGGACTCTGCTCAGGAAGCATCAGGGCTTAGTGCAGCGTCCTGAATACATCAGTCAGGCAGCAAACAAATCAGAGGTTTCCATCTCTAAGTCAGCCATTTATCTCCTCTGCAGATTTAGGATGAATTTCTAAACCTCTCTAAGTCTCTTTTATACATCTGCTAGATGGAGAATAATCCTCCATGCCTCATATGTTGTTGTGAAGATGAAATGAAGTCATGATTTTAAAGAACTTCACCTGATCCCTGCTACATGGTGGTCATTCCCACTAATGCTAGCTGTATCACCTGAGATCTTTAGTTAGCCCCTAAGAATTTAGGTCTAATTGTCTGTGAATGAAATTTGGGGAACAAGCAAGTCAGGAGCTTGGTTTTCAGGGTCTCAGAGGATAAAAAGGAGGAAGAAAGAGATAGCAGTGGAACCCTCATCTGTAATAACTGCCTCAGTACACGTCACTCGACCACTATGACAGTCGGGCTGATGGCCACATATACAGGTCAGGAGGGGATCATCAGAGCAGGTGCCCACCTTTGAGGAGCTGGGGTGGTCAGTCCTCTTCAACTTCACCAGGTGTCAGTGACAGGTTTTGAGCGCTGTGCCCCTGACTCCACTCTGTTCAATAACCCCTATAGTTTTGTTATTTTTCATAGCACAATGATTCTTAGAACACATACATATCATTATAGCACAACCAACTGTTCTATGAATCCTAGGTAATATTTATATTCATTTTTACTAATTTCACTTTATAGATATTTAAAACCTCAAAAGAAAAAAAAAAAAACAGCAGGAAGGAAGCAAGTAGACCATCAGCTAGTTCTGATTCAAGATGAGGAAACGCCCCTTCAGCAGAAGAAGCCAAGATCTGGGCCCTGGACCCTGGTCCTACTTCAGCTAAAGCAGCTTTGCAAATAGCTTGCTTTACACGTTGGACAATGCAAAAAATATTTTTTTTAAATCCCAGATCTATTAAAGTTCCTCATTTGCAGCTGTGAGCAGTGAAGCAAGATGTGCTCAAGGTAATATATCAGAAGCTTTTGTCTTGATCAGCCTGAGAAGCTCTGGTACCAGTCAGAGGACGCAGGGAGGTGAGGTAGGGGGAGGGGAATTGAACTGGAATGGAGCAATTAAGAGTGAGTAGCGTGGGTTTGGGATTCTGCAATCACTCAGGCAAAAGCTTTAATCATCTTGAGCTTCAGTCTTCTCACATTAAATGAGATACAAATACCTTCCTCGGAATAGGTACCTTCAGCATATTTGTTAACTGAAGGAATAGAACCCATTGTAAGAATTGAAAGAGACAGATAGGTCACGAATTCATTGACATGTAGGGCCTGGCACATAGATTTTCAATAAATAAAGTGTGTGTGTATCTGCCTGTGTGAGCATGTATACACATTGTTTGTACTTCCACCACAAATGACTATGTAACATACCAGCATCCAGGGCCTCCTGCAAGCCCCGAGGCTGCCTCTGGAAATAGGGAGCCTTAGGTATCAAGATAGAAAGGCGATGAGGGAGGCATCGGTTCAGATGCAATTCATTCCATTTTGACACACTAAAAGGTCTTTGCATCAACTTACTCCCCGCATGCAGTGAGAATAAGAGTCAAGGGTCTTGTAATCATTTTCCCAACAACCAGCTTACAAGGACCCAACCATGCTGTACAAGGAAATTTCTAGCCAACAGTTAATGTACATGGTACAGGGCAAGGCCACATAAATCTGAACAATGAAGGGAAAAGGGCTCCAGAAACAGTTCTCATAGTCATTGAACCTTCACTGGTATCATTCTGGTTTATTCAAAATGGTTTCCCATGCTGGTTGCACATTATATTTTACATGTCAGCAATCAAAGTGAGGTCAGTAGTGTGTATGTTTTGAGAGCCCAATAATCGAGAGCACCTTAACCATCAACTGAAAAGTCTGAAAGTACCTTCCTTATGAGAACTGGTGGTTTCTCATTTATTTCTTACTCAGGCAAGAGAATGACAGCAACACGAGAACCATAATCAGTCTCTTTCAAAGCAGTCTCTACACTGGGTCAGTGTCTGCTGTGGAAAATGCTCACATCTGCTTCGTTCTGATTAGTTGTACTCAGAAAGTCCAGGAGAGGAATGAAAGAGGGAAGCCACAGGATAATTGCTTTTATTTCAACCCACGGCAGAGGGACAGTGCCTGACAAATAATGTAACACATACACATCAAAAGAGGATAATTCAATTCTGATAAAAGTATGGGTGCAAAGGAAATGAAGAGTAAACACTGCAGTGTCCGCAGATCTAAAGGATGAGAGAATTCCAATGGAAGGGGTGTGAATTCATCTTTAAAATGGGAATTCATCTTTAAGATGAATCTTTAGGATAAAAGATTTATCTTTAGGATAAAACAGGACCGTGGAGGCCACCTTTCTTTTATTCTCATCGTAAATCGGCATTTTCTGGCTGCTCTACAGCAAGCAGTCTGAGATTTGAATTCAGCCCTAAAGGCCAAGTGTTTAAGCTGCCCCAGCATTCGTTTATTTCACCGTGATTTAGATACTCACAGAGCGGAAGCCACTTCCCTTGATTCAAGTGAAAAACAAAAACAAGGGAGAAAGGGGGTCCTCAAATTTAATGGCCTGTCAAAGTAACTGAATCATAACCTCTTGAAAGGCTCGGCAACTGAACAAGTTGTTGCCTGCCTCTCTTCTTAGGGGCTATGCTCACACCACACCTTCCAAGGAAAGGGGCAACAAGAGTGCCATCTTTAAGAAGATTCCATCTGTTTTGTGATTGTTTTAATAAGACCCAGTGTAACTCAGGGAGGGCCCCAAGAATGGACAGATTTCAAATCTGTGTGCTGTAGAAAGTTCTTCAAACTACAGCTTATTGTTATCTGTGTTTAAAAACTGCTATGAGAAAGCTCCAATTAGGTAGTATTCCATTATTCTCCAAATCGTTACAGTCCATCAGAAATAGATGCTCCTACAGTTCATTGTTTTTTCTCACCCAGGTATCTGACGGTGATTTGAACAGAAGCAGCCAGACCATTTTTCTTCTCAGGAGGAACAGATTACAGAAAGGGTATCAAAGAGAACAATTCTGAAAGCAGCCAACTATCAACTGAGTTAGACATTTGCAGTAAGACTGGAAGTTGTTTTCTGGTGCTGTTTATGGTTTCTGACTTAACACAGAGCACTGGGAGTGAACATCCAATATCAACCACAACAATTTCAAAACAGAGCTAGGAAACAATAGCACAAACATCTGGTGAATTCTTTTTCAGTCACTTAAATCTCCAAAAGCTCAAGGTCATAGTTTTGTTTTTGTTTTTTTTTTTTTCGGTACGCGGGCCTCTCACTGCTGTGGCCTCTCCCGTTGCGGAGTCAAAACAGAGCTAGGAAACAATAGCACAAACATCTGGTGAATTCTTTTTCAGTCACTTAAATCTCCAAAAGCTCAAGGTCATAGTTTTGTTTTTGTTTTTTTTTTTTTCGGTACGCGGGCCTCTCACTGCTGTGGCCTCTCCCGTTGCGGAGTACAGGCTCCAGACACGCAGGCTCAGCGGCCATGGCTCACGGGCCCAGCTGCTCCGTGGCATGTGGGATCTTCCCCGACCGGGACACGAACCCATGTCCCCTGCATCGACAGGCAGACTCTCAACCACTGCGCCACCAGGGAAGCCCAGGTCATAGATTTTTTAATTCTTTTAAGACATAGCAAAGCATTAAATTAAAACTATTATCTAGGATGGTATTGAAATGTCCAATTTTTATTTTATTTTTATTTCATAATGGACCACCACTTAAAAATTATTTTTCATATCTTTTCTATTTTAAAGGTTGAAGAGCATAAAACTTAGGAATCTGAGTTCTGTTCTGTCCTGGCTTTGATTCAGTTAGCTGTGTGACTGAGCTAGGTCATTACAAAGGAGATGGATTAGATCATTTCTGAAGTCCCTTCTGGTTCGTAAGTTTTTTTCAAAGCATTTGCAGTGTTCTCACGGAGATTGTTGGCACTTCAGTGGTGACTCTTTACCCAGGGAGCAAATGCTATACTGGGGATACTGCGTATTCCAAACTCAGTGAAAAAGAGGAAACTGTTAAGCTTTACTATACGTCTGCTGTTTTGCATATATTGTATCTTTTAATCCTAACAACGAGCCTGTAGGATACTTATGCCTGTAGAAATGCCAGTCAGTAGCTGCCAAAGCCAGGAATTAAATTTAAGCTTGAATAGCTCCAAAGTCCACATACTTTCTTCAACACTGCTCCCCTTATACATTAACGTTCTCTTGGAAATGTAAACACACCAGGTTTTATTTTATAACAACATCAGCAATGGCACAATGACATTTCTCTTAGACTCCAAGCTCCTTGAAGGCCATAGTGTATGTCATTCATTGCATCAGCAGGGCCAATGGTGATATGTCACACATTGAATATTTTCAATAAATGCTAGATAAACAAAGAATTAATTGCCTTACAGGTGATAAATGAATGACTGAAAAATTTATCTAAATATAAGTGAGTTCTGCAGATATATTTGACTTGTCTGAAAAAAATACAAATTCTTTAACGGTTATATGAATTTTTTTCAAAATGTGTTTCTTATTCCAGGAAAAAATTTTATAACATTTAAAAGGAAAAAAACCCAAGAGTACATTCGAGTAATGAAAAGGCATAACTGTAATGTATTAGAATATGAATGTCCAAATTCAGCATACCAGAAGTTGCAGCTGTAACTAAAAGAAAATAAAATATATACTATCTTGATAGGTTCAAATGATTCGTAACTATAATTTGCTAACTATAATTTGCTAACATCCAAGAAGTTTGCTTTTTTAGGAAATCCTCGAAATAACTGAATATTCCATCCAAATTTATCTATCTGTTTTAACTGAGAGTTTGAGAAATACAAATCAATACTTTGCTATAAGCATTAAAAACTCCAGTTTTTCTACACTAGTATCTCTTTCATCTTTTCTATCTTGAATGAGACATCCTTTAAGTTGATTTAGAAGAGAGATTACCAATCTCAGTTTTATAATTTAAGTTTATCACTATTTGTATAAAAGGGAGTTATATCATCATGGAAACAAAAATTTAATCCACCTTTGTAAAAACTATTTCCAAATTATTAGTCTTTGAGCCATTTTAATATTGTGTTACAAACCAAACCACCTTTTATAGGAGCACTGTTGCCACTAAAATGAGTTTGGCACCATGGCAGAGTTCTTCACATTCTAAATCCATTTTACAAAATACACAGCTCATTTTCTACTGTCTTTATTTACCTGACTCAAAGTTCTGATTACCCGCAAGGCATTGATCCTGTACAAGTGAAAACTAGATTATGGTTTTGTCCCAGATTTCTAATGGATACTATAGAACTAAAAGGACATCTGGGGAATGAGCATATTGAACACACTGGCAGCCCCTCCACACACAAACACATATCCCTCAACAAGGAGATATGTTTAAAGACATAAGCATACAAAGACAAATAAAAAGGGATAGAAGGTGATAGCCACACAATTTTGCCAACTGTAAAACAGAACAAGCAATAATGAATCAGCAGACCCAAAGAAGTTGAAACTCAAGCAAGCACTGAAAAGAACCAAGAAGCAACCCAATGCAATGCACACAAAGTACTGATATAACCAAAACCATGATACAACAGAGTTGGAAGGACAGGACATGGGAAATGTGTGTGTGGTTGAGCTGAATCATCTTCCATAGTAAGATATGAACACTTAATGCTTAAAGCTGAAAAAGCAAAGAGTAGAGATAAAAGCATATTATTTAAAGATATGGAGAGAATACTAAAGCTAATAGGTTTTTTAATAGCTGAAAACATTGGTTACCTCTGAGGAACAGGAAAGTTGGAGTGAGAACAGGGTGATGCTGTTTTTCACCTGAAGACTTACAGAATGCATGTAGATATGTGCATTTGTAACTCTGATAAAAACAAACGAAACTCAACAAAAGAAACAAATAATGGTAATTCTTTTGCTGTAATGACAAATAATAATGATAAAATCATTCTAAGGCCCACATATACACGGAGTTCTCTAAAGAGCTTTTTTTCCCCCCATAATCACATTTATCAAAATACAGCATTAGAGGGCTTCCCTGGTGGCGCAGTGGTTGAGAGTCCGCCTGCCGATGCAGGGGACGTGG
>NW_006796604.1:287940-310019 GCF_000442215.2 Lipotes vexillifer | reverse complement strand
TATATATATATATATATATGGCAGACTACTTTAAAGACTGCACCCTGCCACCCCCCCCCAAAAAAAGCTGAACCTCCTTCTAACATAGGATTTTCTTTTAAAAGCAAGTGAGTCCAGTTAAAATTCCATCTGCAAATATTCTTTCTTTTTTCCCCCTTTACTTTATACAAATGACTACATTTATAGAATTTTGACAAAAAAATCTGGTGAAATACAACCCAATAACTTGATGGAAGTAATTGCTTTAGTGAAGAGGGGAAAGAGGACAGAGAGGATAAGGGGCTGTTGGCCAAAAATATGTGATGCCTGTTATTTTCCAAATTAAGTTCTGCCCATCATCCTACTCAAGTTTTCACATTCCAAACTATCATTCTTCATAATATAGAAAAAAAGGATAATTTTTTGTTACAAGAAATCAAATTGTCCCTGAAAAATCACCATTTTACATACAGGAGATAGAATTCTATAGAATTAAAACATATGAAGAAACATATGCAGGTGATAATTTAGAAGCAATGATTTCATAAGAGTAAACTAAATGATAACTATTTCTAAAAAGTTGCGAAGGTCAATGAGAATGAAGTTAAAATATCTTGTAAATTTTCTGTACCTATGTAGAAGGCATTTCTTTTAAGTTGTATGAAATCATGTCCTTGTAAATGTAAGTTGATAAGTATATGACTGTAAAATATAATTAATGGACTAAATCTTATTTCCAATGGACAGATGGAATTATTTATAGAATTTTCATAGAGATTCAAAACATCCTTCATCACCCCGAGGTAAAAGTACAGAGCAAGGTGGCCGAATGGGTAAGTGAATTGTAAAGTTTCTTTATTGGCTTTAAAACTTTAATATCTGGAAATCTGGAAAAGACTCTACTGTCTGACTGAATCCACAGATCATACTGAAACATAGATACTATTCATTATAAATGTATGTATAGATATATAAGTGAGATATTGCACTTTTGAATAGAAAGAGAGGTACATTTGAATAAGGACAAGAAACTGAGCCTAATAGACTATTATGTCAAATAAGAAAGGTGCCCCACAAATGGAAAAGTGTTTTGAGAGGTATGTTTATTTACTGTTATATCCATACATTTTCAGCACTTTTTGTTCTGTTTTATTTATTTATTTTTAATTTATTTTTAATTTTATTTTATTTTGCGGTATGCGGGCCTCTCTTGCGCGGGCCCCTCTCCGTTGTGGCCTCTCCCGTTGCGGAGCACAGGCTCCGGACGCGCAGGCTCAGCGGCCATGGCTCACGGGCCCAGCCGCTCCGCGGCATGTGGGATCTTCCCGGACCGGGGCACGAACCCGTGTTCCCTGCATCGGCAGGCGGACTCTCAACCACTGTGCCACCAGGGAAGCCCACCAGCTCTTTATTTTTAGTAGAATTCCAATTAATAAATGTAGAAGGAATGAGGGAAATAGAAAATCACCATTAGGCAAACATCACAGTAATAATTATTGCAAGCAAGAATGCAAGAACAATCAATGGCTGCTAAGATCAGTAGATAAAAGTGTGCTGAGAAACAGGATATTTGAATGGTCTTGGGGAATCTCCCCACAAGATATCTATTAATTACAAAGAGAAAACAGTGACACCCCCTTTATCAGAAGATCAAGGTAAGCATCACTCGTAATAAGACACATCAGCATTATGTACCTCTTGATATGATGCACTGAGAAGGGCACAGCATCACCTTTGTGGTATTCTTGTCAAAAATGCAGAGCCACAGCCTCATCATGACAAGACATAAGTGAATAAAAATGAGACACAGTACAAAAAAAAACTGACCAGTACTCCTCAAAAATAAGGAAGTCATGGGGGATAAAGAAATATTAGGGTTAGGACTTCCCTGGTGGGTCAGTGGTTAAGAATCCGCCTGCCGATGCAGGGGACACGGGTTCGAGCCCTGGTCCGGGAAGATCCCACATGCCGTGGGGCAACTAAGCCCATGAGCCACAACTACTGAGCCTGGGCCCTGGAGCCCCCATGCCACAACTAGTGAGCCCACATACCACAACTACTGAAGCCTGTGCACCTAGAGCCCGTGCTCTGCAGCAGGAGAAGCCACTGCACTGAGAAGCCCGCGCACCATGATGAAGAGTAGCCCCGCTCACCGAAACTAGAGAAAGCCTGCACGCAGCAACAAAGACCCAACGCAGCCAAAAATAAGTAAATAACTTTATTAAAAAGAAAAAAATGGGGCTTCCCTGGTGGCGCAGTGCTTGAGAGTCCGCCTGCCGATGCAGGAGACGCGGGTTCGTGCCCCGTTTCGGGAAGATCCCACATGCCGCGGAGCGGCTGGGCCCGTGAGCCATGGCCACTGAGCCTGCGCGTCCGGAGCCTGTGCTCCGCAAATGGGAGAGGCCACGACAGTGAGAGGCCCGCATAACGCAAGAAAAAAAAAAAAAAGAAAAAAGAAAAAAATGCTAAGGTACTGTCACAGATTGGCAGAGACTAAGAAACATGACAACTAATGCAGTGTGGGATCCCCGATAAGAAAAAGAACATTCTTGGGAAAACCAGTGCAATTCAAATAAGGTCTATAGATTAGTTAATACTATTGTATCCATGTTAACTTCCTGGTTTTGTTAATAGTGCCAAAGTTGCGTAAGATGTTAAGTTTAGGGCAAGCTGCTAAAGGATATACAGGAACTCTCTTTACTGTGTTTGCAACTTTTCTGTTATCCTAAAACTATTTCACAATGAAAAGTAAAAAAGAAAGTGTTCAATCTTCTTTCTTCTGAAAAAGAGCACACAGAACAGAGAGTACAGTGCAAGCCCCGTAAGAGTTTTTTTTCTTGGGCTGTTTTCCCATTTGTCATCAAGGATCAGCCTGTGGATTACTGGCAACATTAAGTATCTGTTGTTACTCCTCAAGTACAGTCTGGCTGTGGGTGACCAGATGGAGAAATGCTGAGCGTGAGATCGTGTTGGCAGTGCTAAGGTAGAGAGAATTGACAGTGTAGGCACACTTCTCATAGAAACTCTAATTGTTTAAACTGCTAGAGCACTTGGTATTACTACCAGTTGTGAAGCTGAATCAGTCATGTGCCCCATGTCGACATTAATGTAAAATGACCAGCATTGTAAACTATGTGCAGTGCTTGATGCAAGGATCATACGTCGTTCTGACAAGTATTGTGACCCTAATAGGCATCAGAAATACCTGGTGTTAAAGAAGCTTGGTCTAGGGCTTCCCTGGTGGCGCAGTGGTTGAGAGTCCACCTGCCGATGCAGGGGACACGGGTTCGTGCCCTGGTCCGGGAAGATCCCACATGGCGTGGAGCGGCTGGGCCCGTGAGCCATGGCCGCTGAGCCTGCGCGTCCGGAGCCTGTGCTCCGCAATGGGAGAGGCCACAACAGTGAGAGGCCCACGTACCGCAAAAAAATTTAAAAATTAAAAAAAAAATACCTCTCCCTCTTTCCCAAATCTCACTTCTAAATCTCAGATATAGTTTATGAATGTACATGGCCGCTGAGCCTGCGCGTCTGGAGCCTGCGCTCCGCGACGGGAGAGGCCACAACAGTGAGAGGCCCACGAACCCCAAAAAAAAAAAAAAAAAAAAAAAGAAGCTTGGTCTAGTTATTCTCCTATGGGGAATTAACCAGTTGGGGTGGAGTAGGAGGGTGGGGAGGTGGGAATAATATCGTTGTTTGATCCTGTCTTGCTGTTTTGGAAACATTTATCCGCTCTAATTTCCCACACATGGGCTTAAATGCCATCCACTCATTCCAGGGTCCCCTGGGTCCCTGCCTTTCTCCTGACACTTGGCTGACACATGTTATCTTTGTACATATGCTTTTATGACTCTTCTGTGTATTTGCCTTGGTTCTCCTTTAGGTTGTTATCTCTTTGAGGACAAAGACCAGATGCTCTGTCTCATTTGCATGTTTTACAATGTCTATTCGATGATGTGTCCTCAGGGAGCCACCATTGAAAGACCAAAATAACAAAGTATTGCATTCACTTACAATTTTTTTTAAAATAAATTTATTTATTTGGCTGCATTGGGTCTTCGTTGCTGTGCGCGTGCTTTCTCTAGTTGTGGCGAGCAGGGACTACTCTTCATTGCGGTGTGTGGGCTTCTTATTGCGGTGGCTTCTCTTGGTGCAGAGCACGGGCTCTAGGCGTGCAGGCCTCAGTACTTGTGGCACACGGGCTCAGTAGTTGGGGCTTGCAGGCTCTAGAGCCCAGGCTCAGTAGTTGTAGCACACAGGCTTAGTTGCCTGTGGCACGTGGGATCTTCCCAGACCAGGAGCTGAACCCGTGTTCCTTGCATTGGCAGGCAGATTCTTAACCACTGCACCACCAGAAAAGTCCCTACAATTTTCTACTTTTTTCTAATTACTGAGAAAAATTTTTAGTCACTTGCACATAAGTAAAATGATAATATATGATAATTTAAAGTGTACAGAGTTAGGGGAATGTAAGGGAACATTTAAATGTAATAATAAATATCAGAAATTTTCCTTCCCCCAAAGTGAGATTATATTCAGCAGGTCAATAAACCTTTTAAATTGTTTTTAAAATTTCAGTTTAGAGACCATGAGAAAAAATTTAGAAAATTTAAAAGGCCTACTCTTGCTCTAATTTAATATAGAATTGAATTCTCTTAAATTATTTTTAAAGTAAGAATTTTTTCACTGTTTTGTTCCCTTATAAATGCAAATAATCCTAGTAGGATAACTTCCATTCTGCCAACATTTTTTGAGAGACTAATATGTCTTAGCCCCTATACCAGGTACCAGGCTTACAAAACTTAAACACCTGATTTTGAGTCACACCTACTATATGATCTAGGAAATAGAATTTTGGAAGGAGAAAGGAGATAATGCAAAAAAAAAAAATAGTGTAGTGGTGGAGCTTGGTTAACCTTAAGAGATAAAGGGTGAGGATGTGGAGAAATTAGCACCTTTGTGCACTATTGGTGAGGCTGTAAAATGCTGCAGCCACTATGGAAAACAGTATAGTGGCTCCTCAAGAAATTAAAAATAGAACTACCATGGGCTTCCCTGGTGGTGCAGTGGTTGAGAGTCTGCCTGCCGATGCAGGGGACATGGGTTCGTGCCCCAGTCCGGGAAGATCCCACATGCCTAGGAGCGGCTGGGCCCGTGAGCCATGGCCGCTGAGCCTGCGCGTCCGGAGCCTGTGCTCCGCAACGGGAGAGGCCGCAACAGTGAGAGGTCCGTGCACCGCGATGAAGAGTGGCCCCCGCCCGCCGCAACTAGAGAAAGCCCACGCACAGAAACGAAGACCCAACACAGCCAAAAATAAATAAATTTTTAAAAATTTAAAAAAGAACACAAATAACAAATGTTGGCGAGGAGGTGGAGAAAAGGGAACCCTCCTACACTGTTGGTGGGAATGTAAATGGGTGCAGCCACTGTGGAGAACAGTATGGAGGTTTCTCAAAAAACTAAAAACAGACCTACCATATGACCCAGTAATTCCACTCCTGGGGATATATCCAAAAGAAACAAAAGCAGTAATTTGAAAAGATACACGTATCCCAATGTTCATAGCAGCGTTATTTACAACTGCCAAGGTGTCAACAGATGAATGGCTAAAGAAGATGTGTGTGTGTGTGTGTGTGTGTGTGTGAGTGTGTGTGTATAATACTACTCAGCCATACAAAAGAATGAAAATTTGCCCTTTGCAGCAACATGGATGGACTTGGAGGGCATTATGCTAAGTGAAATAAGTCAGACAGAGAAAGACAAATACAGACTTTCCACAAATATGATTATCACTTATATGTGGAATCTAAAAAAGACAACAAACTAGTGAATAAAACAAAAAAGAAGCAGACTCACTGATACAGAGAACAAACAAGTGTTTACCAGTGGGGAGAGGGAAGGGGGGAGGGGCAATGCAAGTGTAGAGGGAAAATAAGGGTTATTATGGGATTATATAAAATCATATGTGTGAAACTTTTGAAAGTTGTAAAGGACTATAGAATTTAAAGAATCTTTCATTCAAAAAAAAAAGTTCCATGTGTCATAGCATATGGAACCAAGACCCAGTATTTCTGCTTCCCTGATTTCACTTAAATTATGAATGTAATTCCTTTTGGGGGGCCATTTTGAGAACCTAATCACAATTTATAGTAGTTTTTCCCATGGGAAGGTATCATCCCAGTTCTGAAGTGACATGCAGATGAACTCGTGTCATACAGTGTTTTTAAGCTGGAGACTTGTAACTTTTACACTTTAGATTTCAGTGGTTAGTCAACAGGTTAGGACACACACCAAAAATTAACCCAATAGTCAAAAGTAGATAGTCTTCTAGAATGAATATAAGCATTGTGTGGCATTTTCAGTACACGCCCCCCCTTACATTTTGAATGTTACAAGCAAAAAGCATTCTGTGTTCTTACTTTTGTTTATATAATCTCTATATCTCAATTTCCTCATTTCTAAGTGAGTTAATAGTTGCCAGATATTATATAATTGAAAATATGAATTTTAATTGTGTAAACAAATTTTTATATTCTTAACAGGTTTTTATATAATTGCTTTCTGATTTTAACATATTTCCCACGTACCTTATGCGCAGTGTGGAAGTTTCTCTTCTGTTTGTGTTAGATCATTCTGAGTTTATACATCTTGTGAATTTTGCAGATTCACTGGAAAAACAAATCTGAAGTAATGTGCAGAAATCCATCATCGCTTTTGGAAAAGCAGTTGGGAATACACCTCTTACTGATAGCAGGGGAGACGACATTCATGTCTTAAGAAATTAAGGCAATCATTCTTATTTCATTAACACTGTTGTTGATCATATGCTTAACAGAACTGAGGCCACATTTTAGCCTTGCATCTGAGAGTGATACCGCCGATCAAGAAGACTTGGATGCAGAAGATGACCATGAAGAGCAGCCTTCAAATCAAACTGTCCGAAGACCTCATGTGGCCCTTGAAGATGCTGTGGCCACCTCAGGGGTGAGCACACTCAGTTCTACTGTATCCCACGACTCCCAGAGTGCTCACCGATCACTGAATGTACAGCTTGGAAGGATGAAAATAGAAACAAATAGGTAAGTCCTATTCTGACATGGGTGGGTTTCTTTTTTCTTACTTTTATATAAGTGCATGTGTTTGGGGTCTACTTTAAAGATTGGTCTGCAGAATATACAAAATATTATTCCTTTATCCCATTCATATAAACTTGACTTAATGCTTTATTCATTAAAATGAGAGATTTATTTGTCTCTTTAGTCAAATACGTTTTCTGCTTCTACCAGTTCAGTCCTTCAGCAGCTCTTCTTTGATCACTGCTTTATCTCCAAGTGCACTGAGATTTTCAGAGTAACTTAGTTGTAACCTCATAGACTCTCTGGGATGCAGACTCAGAGCAGCGTGTACCATCCAACAGATAGCTGAGAGACAGGCAGAGAGTTTGTGTTCTTGAGAGCCTGTGATTTGGAATATCAGGTTCTTTCAGGAGAGGAAGAGCTCTGTTCTGGAGGAGATAAAATTAATGGTTCAAAAGCTTTTCATTTTAAAACTTTGAAAGGATGATCTGTTGACCACCTTTGTGATTCTGCTTTATTTTTAATATGCTGTGTCATATCTGGAGTTTAATTTTTCTTTGAGAATTTGATAACACAGAACCCACATGATCAGGTTATTAAATGAACATTTAATAAACATTAAGTAATGTTAACATTACTTAACATAAATGTTAAGTAAACATTTCCTGTTCTTCACAGATGTTGGCACAGTTCAAGGTCTGAATCTTTATGATTTATAGCTTCCTGTGCTGGTTACAGTTGACATGTGGGCAACTGACTTTATGACTTTGGGTTTTGACAGGGAAAACTTTGTTTTTTGGAGTGAATCAATAAATGTGGTTCAAATATTTAGCAACCTTAGTTGAAAATCCAAGTTGTTCACCAGGGAGATAAAACCATTTTATTTTTAGTCATAAGTTCAGGTTTTTGATAAGCTTGAATACCAAGCTTGTATGAGTAGTACAAACCTCATCCTATATTTAGAAACATGAATTTTAGTTGCATGATTAAGTAAATCCATACATATCTTCTATGATTTACATACAGAAATCTTTCTGAATAAAGGGAAAGTGGCTTTCTGACTTCCTTATCCCAGTCTTGTTCTCTGAAACCCAGCTCTTTACTTCGCATCTCTGTTACTTAGTGGAAAAGAACGGGAGCCTTTTCTAAGACTTCATCGAAATCTTCCTGCTCTTCTCAAGTAATAGTCCCGTTAGGACGCTCCATCCATTATAGTAGCCGTCGACTTCAGTCACTTCTCTTCAGTTTACTGTCTGTCGCTCAGTCCCGGAGCTGTTTTCTCATACCCTTCTCTGGTCCTCGGAGGAGGAAAGTGCACTCATAACTGTTTGGGTCCAGCCACCCAACCCTGCCCTGCCCATGCCATCCAGACAGTAGAGCTACTTTATTTATCAGCGAGCTGGTGCATTTGCTCCTCTGGCCCCTGAACCTTCCGTCTACATATCCTGGCTTATGTCACTAGAACGTGTCTCTCCTGAGTGCAGTCTTTTCCTTCTCTCCTCAGTCCATTTGCGTTACCCTGAATTACACCCCGTCCCCGCCCTCTGTCCACCATGCTCGATCCATCTGTAGTCCCTGAGGGCTGCCTTTCTCCGGCTGCTTCCTTCAGGTCTTCACATCTCTTTTCTGAGGGTCTTAAGCTAGCTGAGGGCCTGCTTCCCACGTCTGCCCGCAAGACTGACCACATTTCTTTACTACATTAGTATGTTGTTAAACAGTTCTTACAAGGGCCCACTCATTTGTTTTTTCTCTGTGTACTTACACATGTATCTGTGAAATCTATATGGTTGTTGGCCTCCTTTTTTCTTTTTCTAGTAGGATCTCCCACAGCTCCTCTATCACCCCCAGAAAAGTGAGACCAGGTACAACATTCACTTCACTTAGGATTTAAAGAAAGGGCAGCTGCTTCTGTCCAGGTGCTGATCAGGGGCTGGTCATGTCTATATTGGTCCTTGTAGTTTTCAGTGGAATAGTCCTTGCTATATAGATGTACATATATTGCAAAATAAATTGAGGAAAATGTAAGTGTGATTTTAGGAAAGCTTGTAAACCCTCAGGCTAGAAATCTTAGCTTATATTTAGGATAATCACTGATAAAGATACATCACGTTTATCCAGCTCTTGATGATTGGATCATCGATAATACTAAATGGCAGAAAATAACAAAATAGCTTTAGAATGTTTGCTTTACTTAAAGTATATGCTTACAGAAAATGTTCTGACAATAATTTGCTTCACACAAGGAATCGGGACAGTACTGCAGAGGTAGTTAAAATGGAACTCAGGAGGAGCTGACTGGTTATCTCATTTCCCTTTCCTGCAATTCTGGAATTACCTGCCAACCCAGCTCCCCACCCACACCCATCTGAGTTAAAAAATTGATCTCATGGCTGATCCTTGTCAAACGTCTCTGGAACAGAGAGGCAGTCATTTGCCTTGGTTTCAAAGGATTTCCCTACTAACTGAAGACAAAGTAAAAATAAAACTGATGGACTGGATGGATATGCCCTTAAAATAAATAATTTTGAGAGCTGGATTTGGGACAAATGAGGTGGCCTGTCAATGCTTTGCTTCCAATGTTAAGTTCTGGCTTTTAAGATAAAAAGGAAATATATAGTCTAGGTAAACATGGGTTAAATTCTAGAAAATTTCACTTGTGTTCTTTGAGAAAAACAATAAGAATATGCTGTCACTATTCCATACATGTAAATTAGCAAGAAAGACAAAAATATATACCAGACCAAAATGTTGCCAACTTAAAAAAAATCATAATGAGCTTGCTATCCATTTCTTTGAATATCATTAGTATTAGAGTAGATAATCCCTTAATCCTCTGCTTCCCTCTTGCTTTCAGTTCCTACTGCTTAATCCACCTAGTTGTGCACTGTTTACTCTGCAGTTGTGCAGTTGTCTTTAAACACACTGTCTTCCTGGAACCACTTTCTCTGTCTGCCTCTCATTGTGTTTTCCTTTTGTCTCACCTCTGCTACCTACTCTACTGTGACCCTTTCTTGTACCTAATGGCCTCACTCTGTGTGTCTCTGTTGTGTGGAAAAGGGGTGGAGCCTGGGGGTCAGGGAAACAAACCCTATTAAGCCCTGGATGACCTCTTTTCCGGGGCCTGAGGCGGCAGCAGGGAACAGAAAGCCCTTCTTAAAGGCCAGGCACTGTGCTTGGCACTTTACCTATACTGTCTCATTTAGTGCTCACAGTAATCCTTTCAGGAAGTTCTACTTTTCCCTTTTACAAATGAGAAAACTGAAGCCCAGAGGTGTTGTCATTTGTCAAGGTTAACACAGGACGTGGGTGGCTGAACCAGGATACAAGGCCCAGGGCTGTCTTCTGTTGGGCTGGGCTGCCTTCAGACCATGTCAGCTGAAGCAGAAACAAACTTTTGGAATGGAATCTGGTCCTGAGTTAAATCTGTCAATGCTCAGAAAGTAAAATAAATACAGCTGGCTAAGAGCTATAGGGCATGCAACCATGTACCTTGATGATCTTATAAATAATTATGTATCTTAAATTATTATAATTCTGAATCCAAGTTACTTGAAGATGGTTTTCTAAAAAATCAGAACATCTCTCTTCACAAGCTGGAATGTTTTCCCAGAAAACTGTGTTGGGAATGGTGAGTGGGTTACCACTTGGCTCTCAGTTGTATAGTGAACCTTTCATGGGTAAGAACTATGTGTAATATTTCTCCTTGTTTCTTTGGAGAATGCATCAGATGCCAACTGGGAACTGAATGTACCAGGAACACAGCTATCCTTTTACCCACTTCACTGCTCCCCTTAGAAGGAGAGAAATAACAGTAACAACCACAACAGCCCAAGCAACCACCATTAACATTTATTGAGGACTTATTATATGCCAGGTACTATAGGTGACCTCACCTATAGTTACTTCTCAAATTTTCATAGTTTAAAAAAGTGACTACCTTTCTGCTTTGCATTGCCTATTGTATTACCCACATTGACAAACTTTTTGATGAGGGGCCATACATGTAAAATATAGGTCTGTCAATATCATATATAAACCTTTTTGCCGTTTATGGTCATAAAAAGAAACAGAACAACATCTCTGAAGATTTTGGTGAACCTGGGGCTCTGTGGACCAGCAAAATGAGTATCAGCTGGGAGCTCATTAGAAATGCAGAAGCTCAGAGGTCCCTCCCCTAACGCTCCCCAGCCCCAGGCTACTGGATCAGAATCTGCATTTTAATACAATCCCAGGGGTGTCTGTGTTCATTACAGCTTGAGAAGCCCTTGCCTAGGAGATGACTCTGTGGCTGCTCTAGCTTTATTATCCTGTCAACCAATATAATTTCCTTCCGCAGATTACTGGAAGAATTGGTTCAGAAAGAGAAAGAATTACAAGCACTTCTTTGTCAAGCTATTGAAGAAAAAGACCAAGAAATTAAGCACCTGAAGCTTAAGTCCCAACCAATAGGTGAATAGCAGAAAATTTTAAAGTAATACTGTTCAACCAGGCTGCCACAAAAAGCTAGAAAGCCAACAGGTAGCTTTATGTCATGGCTTAATCAGCATCTGTCACTTGTACCACAACCACAAGCAGAAGTTGCCTTAAAAAAAAAATCCAATTCTTAATTGTAGCAAGCTATCAGTTCTTATAAGTGCAGTAAAAATAAGATGATTCATAATCACCGTTTCCCGAGATTATGTATTATTGAAGTAAGTAGGGCTTTCCATTTTTTTGTCCTTATTTCTTTTTAAGATTTCACAATGAAATTACTAGAATAAAATATTATTTTTTGTCATTTTGCATTTGTATTCTGTGTTTTCTAGTGTTCCCACCCCCCCTTATAATTTGACAAGGCTTAAACAGAATCAAGATACAGTAATAAAAAGTCATAAATCGGATACACCTTAAACTAATACAACGTTATATGTCAGTTTTATCTCAATTTTTTAAAAAAGTCGGATGGAACTTTGACGAAATCTATTCTGTGAGAAATTGGGTATGAAAGATAATCTTTAGACAATCTTATTTAGCCTGTTTAGAGGAAAATAAAGTTCATATTTTTTTTGTTCAGATATATGGTCCTTCCATATTATTGCAGATAGTGGAAAAAGAGATTATTATATGGCGCTCTGCTAATTATGCTCATCTTTGTTGCATGAAAAACAGTACAATTTTGGTGTACCATTTTATTCTAAGAAGCTATAAAATTGATATGAAACTATAAGGTGGGAGTATCATTAATTATTGTTACTGACTCTCCATTTACTGGTATATTAAGCAGTGTTAAAGAGTTTTATTTATATTATCATGTAGACTACCAATCTCAATGGTTTCTATTAATTATACTCTGATAGAGAAAAATCTTTTAAAGTATCAATAAATGTTAACCAGGAGGGTCTCAGATGACCTCTGTTAGCTGAAGCTAAGAACGTCCTTCCCTCCTCTCAATGCTGTTCTAGATATTCCTGGGTTGCCTGCGTGTCACCTGAATTCTCCTGGCGCAAATACTGAAGACTCTGAACTTACTGAATGGTTGAGAGAAAATGGAGCTGATGAAGACACTATAAGTCGGGTAAAGAAAACATTCTGTGGGACAAGCATTCTTTCACTTTGTTTCATAATGTTGAGTGCCTACTATGTGCTAGGCACAGGGAGTACACTGGTGAGAAATGCAGACCCAACCCTGCCCTCACAGACCAGGGTAGGCAGATGATAATCAAATAATCCCATAGATACAAGTGTAATTATGTCCTGGTCAATTCTGTGAAGGAAAGGTTATCAAGTGTTACGAGACAGAGGGAGGGAGAAGCTGGGGAAGGTTTTTTGAGATGACCAGTGAGCTGAAGTCTAAAGGAGTATGTAGGAATACACTATCTGTGTGGATGTTCTGGGGTGGGGGGCAGATGAGAAGGGAAAACTATTTGGGGGTGGAGGTGCAGAATGTGCAGAGGCAGGTGAAAGCTCTGTGGTCCAGAACGCCTAAGGACTTTTATGTTTTTGAGTTGAAAATAAAGAGTAGGAAAAATCAAGACAGAACTGAAAGAAAAAAGTTCTCCTGTTTCTAATTCTTTCTCTTGTTTGTTAACTTTTTAATTCTCTTGTGACATTCTTAGACTCCACTGAGCAGCAGCTATTTATTGCTACTTAATAAACTAGACTAGTTAGTGAACTTATGGCAGCAACAGACACTTTCTATATAAACGATATTATGTCTATAAGAACCTAATTCATCTCTGCTCCATATAGGGAGCTTTTGTAGTCAGCATGAATAGCATTTCTTTATGTTTTAAGATTACACAATATGTATACACATATATACATAGTAAGAGGATATATTTTTATTATTTTATAGAAAGGGCCTCAGTACAATATTACATTGATTTCAGTTTTATATTTAAATTTTTTAAACAACTAAGAATAAGGATGTATTTCTCTTGACTTGATAATTTATTGGACCACTAAATAAAATGTAGGGTCTCCTTAGAAATCTGCATAACAAATTAAATAAATTTAAAGGACTCTCTTGCCTATGGGAAATAATGTATCCAATCAAGTTCATCAAAATATTTTTCCCTCTAACTTAGGTTCAAATCAAAATTAAGGAGTAGTAATTGATGATCCACTAAATCACTGCCCTTCTTGAAAGATTTAGAATTAAAAGCTTCACTTAAATTCAGGACTCTGATTTTGTAGTAAGTATTGGAAGGTACCTTTTATCAGAAATCAAGTGTAAGCAACACTTTTTATCCACTGGAGAAAAATAAAGCTACAAAGCAGTAAACCCTAAATAAAAACATTATCTTATAAGCAGCAGGTGTAATTACAAGCAAGTCTTATCTATTCATCAGAAGACCAATCAGAAATTCTGTGTTGCTTGTAATCTTTTTGCTCCTGGAAGGCATATGGATGTATTTCTTTGTAATTATTTTGTAATAGGGGGAACTTTTTTCTAATAATTCCAAAAGACTATGTCTTTAGTGGATTTCCTTTTAAATTTTTTTTTCATTATTGCCAATGTTTACATTATGGATAGTTTGCTACTTATTGAAAGTACATAAAACATCTTACTTTTGTGCATATTTTACTTTCTCCACAGTTTTTGGCTGAGGATTATTCACTAGCAGATGTTCTCTACTATGTTACACGTGACGATTTAAAATGCCTGAGACTAAGGTACCACTTTTCTTTCTGTTCAGTCTCATCGTGATGGAAAGAGCACTGGGCTGAGATCAAGAAGCCTGGGTCCCTTCCGTCCTGGGTCACTACCTATAGCTCTAACTAGCTCTACAGTCCTGGGTAAAGCTCTCTGGTTCTCAGCTGCTCTGAGAAACCTGAGTTAGTTGTAGCAGGCTATTATTGGGAGCTCTAATAAGCAATGTGTCTATATCAGTAAATGCAAAGTCAGCTGGAAGACTTTTCTTGATAACACATCAGATTAAGACCATACAGATATTCTGAAGCTGCCTTAAACAAATGCTCTAATTTGGTTCATGATTGCGTCATGCTTAATAGAAATATCAGGATGAGGTACTGATTTGCCATCCAGATACCTGCTATAATCTGATACAGTTTCTTATAATAATTTGTTTTTTCCATCAGGCCAAGCACATACATAACGATTACTCTGACCCACCTCTAGAAAGACACATTTCAAAAGTGCAGAAAGTCTAAAATGACACTTTGGGCCCTGGTAGTCTGTGGGAGTGGAAAGGAAAGGCATGGAGGGATGAGGAGAAAATATATACAAAAAGAATACATAATGAATGATAAGACTTTGGGATCTTCATGTTCTGATCAGAGCCACTGAAAGCTAAGAAGTCACTTTCATATTTCAAGGGCACTGTTTCAAATGAAGTGATCTCTTCACCATGTTCTTGTGTCTTTAAACAGGGGAGGGATGCTGTGTACACTGTGGAAAGCCATCACTGACTTTCGAGACAAACAGACTTGACTGTCGCTCAATTTGTTTCCAGCTTTCCTTGGAGATTCTAAAAACGAATATAGACCTGATCTTCTAGGCGAGGGAGAATCGAAGGGAGAGGAGAAAGAAGCTGCACTTTAAATCCAGTATTTGTTTACTCGTGTTAAAAAAAACAAAACAGACAAAATACACTGAAATTTCCTAACTGCTTCTATTTCTATGATTCATAAGGACTCTTTGTAAGGACTCTCAAAATAATCCTAAACACTGCGATGTTTGGGATTATTTTAGTCTGAACATTTTTATGGAAATATTGTTAATTCAGCGGCTATAGCACTTCAGCCAAATGTTTATTTCACACGAAACAGATAGAACATTTCATGTGATTGTGCATCACTGGAACAAAACCAAAATGTGACCATAACTTTTTAGGCTTATGTGTGTTTGTAATATGCCCTAATAATTTGAGTAGAAATGCGTGATTTTGATTATTGTATAAAGTTTATGGGTTTTTTTAAGTGTGCAGAATCTGAGAGCAATGGTTTTTACTTACCTGTATTAATTGTAATATTGACTATATTTTGTAACTTAAGTTTCCGGTCTAGAGTACATTTGTTTGAGTCATTTATGTACTACTGAACTGTACCAGTTGCACCTGCCTGAATCCTAGTAACGTTAGCTTGTTCTAAAGCTACCCCTTGTGTCATATTTACTCTAAAAAGTAAAAAGACTCTCGACATACTGTTTTGATAAATTCTAAAGAATTCGTATTTTGTTTTGGCAATCTAGATAATTACTGTGTCAAAATTCTAACCATTTCTTCATCTCTAACGTTAAATAGAATCTGTCTTCTCTTCAAGCAGTCAAAGAACAACTGACGTCCAAGTCATTCCTCAGGGCTACAGAGTGGTAAAAGAGAGAACGTGGAAAAACAGAATAAAAGAAAGTCAGTGTCTTTTTCTCAAGGCCCCAAGTTACCACGGATGACTATTGTGTACCTCAAAGGGGCTGCAAATATCATCCCAGTGGAGAACACTGCATTTTCTATTCCCTTAATTTTAGTTCTCATATTTGAGGGAAATACTTTTATTTTAAGCTGGATACATATTATATTTTATAAGCCTGCCCATGTGACTAGGATGAAGTCTGAAGCTCCTAGGTGGATGAATGACATAAAAAAATTTCTTAAATACAGAGGAAGCTGTTTATTATGCAAGATAGAAATATCAGAGCTGTATCATGATTTGATCCATACAGAACAGTCTTTGATAAAACAGGAGGCATCTTTACTTCTATGTAAAAATCAACATACTATATATATACATTTTTTTTAATATACATTTATTTATTTGGTTGCATTAGGTTGTAGTTGAGGCAGGTGGGCTCCTTAGTTGCGGCTCCAGGGCTCCTTTAGTTGTGGCTTGCCAGCTCCTTAGTTGTGGCATGTGAACTCTAAGTTGTGGGATGCGTGTGGGATCTAGTTCCCTGACCAGGGATCGAACACAGGCCCCCCGCATTGGGAGCACAGAGTCTTAACCGCTGCGCCACCAGGGAAGTTCCATCAGCATACAATATAATTTTTGTATATTGCATTAGAGTATGCGAAAAGTTCTCACCGATATGTCCTCATTTGATACTTGCAACAACATAGGTGCATCTTTTTCTTACATTCCAATCCTGAGGACAGATAGTTGCCTCCTCTGTCCTGTGGGGAAATCTCAAAGGAGGTGAGGTATAAATTAAATGATATATCATTTCACTCATATTGAAACACAAGGTAACTTCTTTATTAAGCCACAGTTCATATCCCCACCTGTAATGGTAAAGTGCTTTTTTTAGACCATATATAGGATCATGCTACCCATCTTCAGCCGACTCTTTAATGATATAATCTCCCCTTGGGATCTTCCTCTTACCCTATATCTATGGGCAAATATTCCACTATCCCTACATGGTTCATAATACATTCCCAGACTACCATCACTAGGTTTTTCTTTATTCTTGTTTTTGTTTTATTTTTCCAGAATTCTGGGTCTTAGTCACAAAAGAAGGCAATTCCATTATGGCCCAATTCTCATGAAAGGTTTGCATTAAAAGGCCTTTGGGGCTTCCCTGGTGGCGCAGTGATTGAGAGTCCGCCTGCCGATGCAGGGGACACGGGTTCGTGCCCCGACCCGGGAGAATCCCGCATGCCACAGAGTGGCTGGGCCCGTGAGCCATGGCCGCTGAGCCTGTGCGTCCAGAGCCTGTGCTCCGCAACGGGAGAGGCCACGGCAGTGAGAGGTCTCCATACCGCAAAAAAAAAAAAAAGAGGCCTTTGGCATCTATCTAGGCCAGTGAGTCTCAACCCAGCTTCACATTATCATGACCTGGATGCTTTAAAAACTATATCGATGCTAACACCTCAGAGAAACCGTTGTTATTGGTTTGGGGTAGGGTGCAGAGGTCTTTTTACAAAGCTCTACAGATAACTTAAAACTATCAAGACCCACCTCCTAATTCCAGGTGCCACCTGGAGAGATACAAGGACAGTCCCTTTCCACTGAGGTGGCCATCAGATGGTTACTATTCATTGTTCATTTAGTGCAGCAAGAGTCTAAGTATGCAGGCCTGGAGCAAAACTACCACTTATTGGTGACCTTGGGCAAACTAATTAACCTCTCCAAGTCTCAGTTTCCTCATCTGAAACGGGGGAAATAACATGGGATTGTGGTAAGATTTAAATAAAATAATGCAGGTGAAGTGCATAGTGCAATGCTTAGCAGATAGTGAACACTGCGATGCTGCCTGCTAGTGTTACCTCATTATTCATTCCAAAGTACTAATTAAATACGTACTGGGTACTGCATCCTGTGCATGAAGAAGACACAGTTCGTGGCCCTGAAGCTCACTGTCAAAAGGTGGAATCAAGACAATAAAAAAACAGTACATGTAGTAAGTGCTATAGTTACATCTAACTGCCAGAGGGGGTCAAGAAAGGCTTTACAGAGAAGTGAAGGTCCAGAGCTGAACCCAGAAAGATGGTTTGTAACAAAACAGTTATGCATGGGTGCTGGCGGCAGTCTCCTTAGAGAAACAAAACTGGAATTTGCTGGGAAAAGTAGATCCAATGTTTCTTTTTAACCACATTTTGACCTCTCTCTCCCAATTCTGTCATTGCATATTTCGTTTCATTCATTCCCAAGCCATCACATGAAACAGTGTGACAGTGAGGAATTATTGCAAACCCACTGGAATGCTTACTCTGTGTGAGGCGCTATAGCAGCAGGAGAGAGATACGTGAAGCCCATCAAGTTCAGAATGCAGGCAAGGCACGTGTGTCATCAAGGACATCTGCAGTCTGTCAACAAATCAAATAACTGATGGCTCCAGACTTTACGGACACCTATAGAGAAAGAGAAGTCAAAGTCCCTGCCACCAAGTAATTCGTATCAGATTGAAGAGACAGGTTTGCAGTAACAAATCACATCTAGTCTATATTAAAGGCTGGGCAAGTGACAAGCTCAGAAGGCCCTGGAGAGGTTCAGAGGACAGGCTTGCTGGGAGCCTGGGCAGGTGGAACAGGCTTCACTGAGGAGGCCTTGGAAGGAAGGAATTATTAAATCAGGACTGGAGAAGTCGCTCTGGGCAGAGAGCTCCAACAAAGGCAGAAAGAGATTTTCAAGGTGTTCTAGAAAAAGTGAACAACTTTTATATTGCATTAAAGCATACAAAAATTTTAACTTATTCAAATTCTTACTTGGCTGGAAATATAAATTATAGAGATGAAAAGTGGAAAATGGGATAGGAGAGAGCTCAGGATATGACTGGGGCGTGGTCAGGGAGGGAAGGGAAGTTAGTATTTAATTATGTAGAAACGGGGACTCAGTTTTTTTGAGCAAGGGAGTGGGTGTGTGTAAAGTAGCTGTGTATTAGAAGATTAACCTGGTGAAGTTACGTTGGGTAAATTGGGAACGAAAATTGAACAGAGCAGTTCAGAGACTGTTTCAGATATGAATGAGGGTCTAGTAGGAGTTAGAGCAATAGGAATTGAGAAGGTGGAATTAGAACAATGAATTGACAAGATTTGGGAACACGGATTTGGGCAGTGATGACAATGAAAAGGATAGATGTTGAGCCTATGTGAGTGAGAGAAGGATTCAAAAATAGGCAAGTTTGGGGCGGTGCTGGTCTGGGACATGTTGAATTAATGGCAGGGCATCGTGCTAGAATGTGCGGAGACCATTGAAAATGTATTGGTGGAAGACAGGACTGAGGTCAAGAGTATTGATTCTGGGTTTAGGAGTCACTTGGCTGGAGATAATAGTAAGTGAGGACTGTGAGAAACAGAGTAGAGCAGAAAGGTTATGGCCTAAGATTTGGGGAGGAGGGAAGTTTGGGGACAAGTCGAGAAGGAGGAGGAGTTTAAGTCCCCAAAAGGACAAAAGAACTGGTCACAGAGGAATAAGAAAAAAAACAGGCCAGTGGTGTAAGCCAAGAGGAAGACGATCAGGGTCGAGTGCTGCAGAAAGTCTAAGGAAATGATGGATTAAAAAATAACAGGAGCTTCCCTGGTGGTGCAGTGGTTGAGAGTCCGCCTGCCGATGCAGGGAACACAGGTTCATGCCCCAGTCTGGGAAGATCCCACGTGCCGCGGAGCGGCTGGGTCCGTGAGCCATGGCCGCTGGGCCTGCCCGTCCAAGAGCCTGTGCTCCGCAATGGGAGAGGCCACAACAGTGAGAGGCCCGCATACTGCAAAAATAATAATAATAATAATAATAACAGGTTATTTGATTTTGTGACCTAGAAAGTTTTTATAGACAGGTAAGAAAGACCACAGCTGGTTAAACAAAGATGATAAGCTGATGATGGTACCGGAGTCCACACATGTATACCCTTTGGTGAACAAAATGTATGACAAGAGATTGGGAGGGTGGACGTCAAAGGAAGAAATGTTATGAATCAAAGACTCCTAAATGTATTTGTTGGGGGCAGAGCGCCTTGAATGGAGGCACTTGAGGAGTAGGGAGGAGGGAGGGATGAGGTTTCAAAGGAGGCAGGAGCGGAGGGGGTTGGCATCAGGAAGTTCAGCTTCTCCCCAGGAAAGGGAATCATGATGATTCCGTGAGATTCTGAGATGGATGTGAGAGCTCAGGACATATGGCTTCCATGTTCTAAGTAAAGGACAACAGAAAGCACAACGTGGTGGTGTATGACATTTAACAGACGTCATCCATTCCTGCATTCACGCAACAGTCCACCCTGTTACAGACACCACGTGAGGTTTGGAATGCAAAGTCTGTACAGGGCCCAAGTGAAGAATTTTGGTGTGTTTCTTATTGCATTTATTTTTGTGTAACTTGTGACAAACTGAAACATAAGTTATCAAAAGAATGAGAGAAGGGATAAGCACACACAAAACCAAACACCCATACAAATAAAAACACCAATTAGTCTTCGATATTTTGGGGGGGGGAGTCAAAGAAAGAACTCATTGGTTTACTTCAGTAAATGGTATAGCAGAAAACACCTCCTTTTGAAAACAAATCACCTCGTTTTCCCAAGATTCTTCCAGAGAATTCAACTCTCAAAATTCAGCTAAGGGAGTCTTTCTGATGTTCACAGGAAAGTGTCTTAAACTCTGGTGACAATGTAGTAAAATATATCTTTGCTTGGGCCCAAGCTGAGGTCCAAAACTACCTCCACCCACCTGGTGTTTTATTTTTATCGATAAGAAGTGTGATAAGAGTTACTTGAATGTGATTTAGGAAGATCATATTGCTAAATGATCAGTTTGCCTAGTCCACTGTAGAAAGGGCACTAAGGGAAAAACCCATGACTACAAACCACAGCACAAGTGTCCCTTAAGCAAAACCTCTACCTAGTCAGCCAGTGACCCAGTAAACCAAACCAAACCAGTCCACTGCTGGGCTCAGAGTGGCAGGATGTGCATGCAAGGATGGTAAGAATTGTCACCCTAGCGAGAAATCCAACACTGTTCTCAGGCACGCTTGGGTGTCCACTAGAATCTGCTCAAGTCCTTGAAAGGGTTTAAAACTGTTGGGAGCTTGCCGTTTGTGTTCAGCCGACCGAGTCTGTGGGAGTACATCTCTGTGTAACGAGGCAGAACTGAGCGCTCCTCAGTTTTGTTCCTTTATGTTTCCATTTATACAGGCTACTTTTCTTTTCTCAGCATTTTGTTGCTTAACGTTTATTTGCTTATTAGAGCAGAAATTGGTTTCTCCGCAGCTAATAATGTTTCTTTAAAAAAAGAAACATTTTTTTCCTGGTCTTCCGGAGCAAGACAGGGGTCACAGGGTAGTTGCTAACCGGAAATCAAGAATAAGAAAAGCCACATCACTGGGCACAAGTTTCATTAAGCCGTATGCCCTGGGGTTCATCAGATATAGAAGCCTGGTGAAAAGACAGGTCATCAACGATGGCGTCCTAAAGTGCAGAATGGAGACTGGACCGCAGTGTGGAATCCAGCTCGTGTACTTCGGCTTTCCACGTGGCATCATACTCTTTGGCGGCTGTCAGCATGAACGCCAGTCCTGGCGAAACTAACATTGACCTGGCTGCTTCAGAGCTCAGAGACGAATAGAGCGTCCGCACGCTCTCGCCTCCCTTTGACTGATCCTCAGACCGTCCCAGTTCCTAGCGCCACCAAGCGTCGCCGACCCGCCTCCAGACCTCGAGGTGCGGGCAGCCGGGGCCTGAAGCTCGAGGCCCAGGTGCCTGGCTCCGCCCGCTCTCTGGTTGCGGAAACCCAGGCGCGTGGGTCGGAGTGGCTGCCACGCAGCACCTGCCCACGAGGGGGCGCGCCCGCGCGCCGGGCCCAGGCCGCCTCGGGCTCGCGAGCGCTCGCTCCTTCCTTCCTCCGCCCTTCCCTGACGGCGTTCACCTGTCGGGCCGGGGGCCCGGCAAGGGGGGTGGCCGGCGGGAGCCAAGCCGAGGAAGAGGGCGGAGCGGCTCTCCGGGAGCGTCATCGGAGCACCATGGCGGACCTGAGAGCTGGCGGCGACCGCCACACGGGCGGCGATGGCGCTGCGCAGAGCGAAACAGGTGACTGAGCTGCGGGGGCAGGTGGTGGTCCGGCGGGCTCGGGCCGGGAAGAGCGAGCCGGCCTGGGGCGGCAGGGGGGT
>NW_006796604.1:262800-287693 GCF_000442215.2 Lipotes vexillifer | reverse complement strand
CGGGCGCCGGCGCTACCCTCCCCCGCCCGGCTGCGGCCCGGAAAGGCCAGCTCGGCGAGCCGAGAACCCCGGCTCCGAGCCCGCTTGCCCTCCGCCTCCGCGCGTCGGCTGCTCGGCCCCGGCGCCCAAGTTCGCCGGCGCCCGGCTGCAGTGCCGGCCGCCCCTCTTGCACTCCAGCGCGAGTTACCCCAAACAGGTGGAAGCGCGCCAGGGAGCGCGGGCGGGAGGAGGAAGTGGAGAGACGCTGGCCGCTCCTCTCCCACCTGCCGGGCTGGGTCTGATTCAATTGAATGGGAAAATCGTATCCCCCAAACCAAACCGTCAGCCGGAAAATCCTCGGCCAGGTACGGCTAGCAGGATTACCCTTTTCTGCGCAAACTCTCCGGCCTTAACCGGCGCACCGGGTGCCGGGGTAGCCCGGCGCGATGGTCGCGCGTGAGCAGCGCCCGCCCGCTGCCCTGGGGTCCGCAGTTACAACCGGCTCCCGAGAGTTCTGAGATCTGGGGTCGCGAGGCAGGGGCTGGTTGCAGGGTGATGGGGGCCTGCAGGTGCTGGGGAGGGCTCAGAGGTTCGTTGACTTGAAACGGGTCCTCGGCGTTCATGTTTTTAGTCCGTGCACCAACCCAAGGCAGGAACGTTGGCTCGGCTCATCAGGGCGCTGTGTCGAGGAACCCCCTCTTCCCAACTTCCACGCCAGAGGCAGGGGCAGGAGCTCACATCTCCAAGAGCATTAAGCCCTCCCCTCCCCCATTTTACTATATGCAGCCGATTTTCCCCCTCGCGATAGTTTTTTCTTGCAGATCCACTCCTGTCTCCTACTCCCCTCTTCTAGGCCAGTAAGTACCTTCCTACACTTGGGATGGGGGCGGTGAGGCAGCTTATTTTAAAAAGACATTCAAATTGCAGGCTCCCTAACTGTGTTGTGTTTTCTGCTTACACACAACTGGAAACAATTGTTATCTAAATGTAAAACTTCCCCCACCCTCAAAAAAGAGGTATTGACTTAGAAGCTATGCTTATTTTAATGTGAAAGGTCCAAGAAAGCTATAAGAGTATTTGCAAATGGAGTATCTGTTCTGCTAGGTAGAGTTTGGGCACCTAAAGACTAAAGACTTAATCCCTCCAGCCAAAATACCTGAGGTTAAGACAAGGAATCTTGGGAACTTGTTTACTTTGAAGTCACGCTACTTCCTATAGGTGGTTTATTTTGTCTTAAAATGTTTGAAAGGTTGGCAGGTCATTATTTTCGTTTGGGGTGGGGAACGGGTGGCTTAGAGGACGTGCCTTTGTAATTGCTTTAGGGAACTTGAGAAGCGGGTGCTTAGGGTTACGGTCCCCCAAGAGAGGGCAGCAGGAGGGCAGCATCCTCATTGAGAATATAAATGGTTTGGTGCCTAATCCCCACAAAGGAAAAAGAAAAACAAAAAACTGCTTCTGTACACAGTAGTTTTTGCTCAAATAAATAAATAAATAAACACTTCCTAGAATCTGCACGTGAACAAGTTGTTCAGATGTAAGTGAACTACAAACTAGCTTATTCAGTGCCCAAGCATGTTAACTAACGAACTGGTCATGCTTCTAACAATTAACCTACAAATCAACCCTGTGGCTGTCAGTGAAATATTTTCTTTATGAAGAGAGCAATTTAATTGGCTGCCGTCTCCTTCAGAGAAAACAATTCCACATCTCTACCTAGAAACTCCAGTTTCCAAGGGACAAATTTTGTAAATGGTCTTTCGAATAATTGTACTTTATAATTTAACTAAAACTTATTTCCGGCTCACATCTTTTTCCTATTTTTCTAGCCCTGGATTACTATTAAGGTTTTTCGTGCTCAGAGCACCTGTGTGAGCAGGTGTCAAAGAAAGAAGAAAGGTGAAAAGAATATATATATTTAAGTCTAGGTAGCGATATTTTGAGTGGACAAGTGAGGACTGCTTGAATTTTAACAACTTATGAAGTTTTCCATATATTTAAGACATGTGACCTATACCTGAGTATCAGACTTAAATGTAGTAATTCATTCTTATGGACATATTGCACATTATAACATTCAAATGCTGCAAGTCGTTATTTTTTTAACAATTACAGGATTGTATTGAGGTGGGTTTTTTGGGGGTGGGGGTTTCTGTCTTTTATTACCATCAACAGGTGAAAATTGCCACCTCAAATGGCAACATTTGTTGAGGGATTCATTTTATTCCCTTTTTAGAACTGGTTGTTAGGTGGTAGGGCCCATTCTTAAATGTCTCTCTTAGTTTTTCTGTCCCTGTGCAAAGACTGTGGTCTAATTTTAGGGCAATTTAGTTTAGAATCTCAGGTGATTTTAAAAATAACACCTGTAGGGCTTCCCTGGTGGCGCAGTGGTTGAGAGTCCGCCTGCCGATGCAGGGGACACGGGTTCGCGCCCCAGTCCGGGAGGATCCCACAGGCTGCGGAGTGGCTAGGCCCGTGAGCCATGGCCACTGAGCCTGTGCGTCCGGAGCCTGTGCTCTGCAACGGGAGAGGCCACAACAGTGAGAGGCCTGCGTACCACAAAAAAACAAACAAACAAACAAAAACACCTGTAATGTGTTCATAATTATATACATATGTATGCATGTGTATCAAAGATGGGTTGACAGTTGTCAGTATACGACCTATAAAATGAGACATTTGTTAAGAATATTGAAAGGTAGCATATAAAAATCATATTTCTTTCAACATTTAAAAGCTATTTCTGTCAGTATATATTTTCTACTCAAAGGTAGTCAAGTCACATTCTTTACGGTGATTTTTTAAATTTTTCTTGAGAATGAACGGTTCTTTCCACATATATTTCAGTAACAAAAGGTAGGCAAGAACTGAGAAGAATAATTAACTTGGAAACAAGTTTTCAATTTCACCACTAGAGGATGTCAAGTCCTTTTTTAATTATTATTTTGAGTAACAGATTGAAATTCACAAAATTGCCTCTGCCCAGGCTTTGTGTACTTAATCTTATGCTAGTGCCCGAGAGCTGTGAAAGTGTGCAGAGGTAATTTCTCAATTTAATAACTTCCTTTTATAAAGCCTACTGAATTAAGCCCAAAGTTAAAGCTGCTTTTGACTAACTCATAAGAGCACACTTTTATGCACAGGGAGTAAGTTAATACCTATAATCTGTGAATTCTGTTGCTATTCCTTTGGGGAAAATGACATAGAACCTGGAATTGGGCTTTTTCTCTCTTTAGCAGGCAGTGCAGTGGAAGAACATGGGCCTTTTTTGTGATCTGGATCATGACCCTTCACTGCATTTTTCCAAATTAAAAAGTGATATTTAAGGTCTTAGATTTCAGGGTCTGCAAATATCTGCAAATAAAAATTGTTAGATGGGGTTCAGACTACAATTTGTTATTAAACTCATTGTTTTGAAATTCACGTCCTAAAGCTATTAATGCTTCATTCCAAGTGAATAGATAACTTTTTCCCTGTTATATTTTGGCTGGCTCTTACCTTTGCATCTTGCGAAGTAGGAGGAAAGTATTATTAGACGAGGCATTTGTGCTCAGGAGAGTGCATTTATTTCATATCATTAGTTAGGCATGTGTGTGAAACACTAATTTGTATTGGCATGTTCTCTAAAAAAAAAAATAACATCTTTGCCTCCTGGTGCATGACAAAAAATCATTTGAAATGGGTTATTTTTTAAAACTCAGGTCTCATTATATTGTTATAAGAATTGAAAATATTGAGGCTTAGCATAATTTGACCAAGAAATATGTACCTTCTATAAAGCTTTATGGTGGCTGAAAGGTCGATGAAGACATGATCCGTGGATTTCAAAAGGAAAACATCACTCACAAACAAATAATTGCAGGCTATGAGGAGTTAAGTGAAGAAAGAATTACTTCCAGCTGTGGTCTTTCATCATGGAAAACATACTGGGCATAGTAATTTAAATGTTTAAAATGGGTAAATGTCATATAAAGTTGAATGGAGGAAAGAGAAAAATAAAGGTGCAGTTGTGGAAAAGAGCAAAGTTTTGGTCATATTAAGTTGTGTGAGGCTCATCATGAAAGAGTCTAGAAGGTGGATTAGGAATGAAGGCACACTGAGGCCAAATTGTGGAGTGATCAAGCTTAAGAGGTTAGTACATGATTCTGCAGGCGGTGAGGAAATGTTGATGATTCCTAAGGGTAACATACCTTTAATAAAGTGCGATAAATTAGGTAATTCTCTACCCATGGATCTTGAAAGCTTGCTTGCCAAGTCTAGCAGAAGAGCTCAGCTGTGCCTTTTAGGAATTCATGGTCCCTTCGTCTAGGTAAGTCATTCCCTTGATTGATTTTTGCTGCTTTGGGAAGGGTATCACGGGGCCAGGGAAGGGGAGAGTGTATGAGGAACATAAGGCATAACCAGGCAGATTAGCCAAATCTCTGGTGATAGTGAGGTGATTGGTATTCTACCCATGTGATCCTCATTTTGAAGTGGCAGTGTAGACTCAAGGAGGGATTTAAGCAGGACACATTCAGCTACATACAGACTGGCTTTGAAGTTCCTGCAGAAATCTTCTGGGCAGGCGTTGGGCCAGCACTGTGGCGTGGCAGTGGAAATGGGAAGAGAATGATTAATTCAAGATTCTACAGAGGCATGTGTCAAAGGATGCAGGTAAAAAGTTGACATATAATATTATACACCAGGTTTAAGTTTGGCTCACTGGTTTAAGAGGGGCATGAAAATAGTCATGAGGAGGACCTGGTTTTGGTAGGAGAACTAGAAAAATCTCTGCTTTAAACATGGAGATTTGAGATGCAAGGGGGACGTGTAAGTAGAAATGTCTAATGGGCACATGGAAGGATGGGAATAAGGAGAAAAACAGCTTGGGACTCTGGGATTCATTCCGTAAAGGGAACGTGATTGAAGCCATGAGGGTGAGGAGAGTTTTGAAAGAAAAATGGAAAGGGGATGAGACAACACTTCAAGCACAGGAGGAGGAAGAACCAGCAAAGAAGGTGGAAAAGCCAGAAAGTCAGGAAAAGCGTAATCGAGCAATGCCAGACCTGCCAAGGCAGAAGGACGAGGAGGTCAACGATTCAGAGAGTGAAGAGGAAAAAAAACCAGTGGCGTGGTTACAGAGTAGTCACTGACCACCCCCAGAAGAGGCATTTCAGGGCATGTAGCAGATTATGTGATTAATAGACTAGCAGTTGGAAAGTAAAGGTAGCCAATTTAAAAGACCCTCCATAAAGTTCACTGGTGAAAGGAAAAAATGTCAAGTCCTTGAAATTTTTCTTTTTAAAATTTATTTATTTATTTATTTATTTATTTATCATTTACTGGCTGCGCTGGGTCTTCGTTGCTGCGCGCGGGCTTTCTCTAGTTGCAGTGAGCGGGGGCTACTCTTCGTTGCGGTGCACAGGCTTCTCATTGCAGTGGCTTCTCTTGTTCCGGAGCACGGGCTCTAGGCACATGGGCTTCAGTAGTTGTGGCATGTGGGCTCTGTAGTTGTGACTCAAGGGCTTAGTTGCTCCACGGCATGTGGGATCTTCCCGGACCAGGGCTCGAACCCATGTCCCCTGCATTGGCAGGTGATTTTTAACCACTGTGCCACCAGGGAAATCCCCCTCTGAAATGTTTCTAATTAAAACGTTTTAATTTGCATACAGTTTACTGCTTTGTGGGGTGGTACAGTTCATTGTTTTGTCGAATGTATAGTCATGTAACCACCACTACGATAATGATCCGGAAGAGTTCTCTTGCCCCAGAGAATTCCCTCATGCCACCCCTCTGCAAACAGGTTCTCCTATCCTTAATGCCTGGCAACCACTGATCTGTTCACCATCCTAGTTCTGCCTCTTCCAGAGTGTCATAAAAGTGGAATCATACACACAGACTTTGTTTTTTTAATTTAATTTAATTTTTTTATACAGCAGGTTCTTAACTAGTTATCTATTTTATACATATTAGTGTATACATGTCAATCCCAATCTCCCAGTTCATACCCCCACCAGCTTTCCCCACCTTGGTGTCCATATGTTTGTTCTCTACATCTGTGTCTCTATTTCTGCCTTGAAAACTGGTTCATCTGTACCATTTTTCTAGATTCCATGTATATGTGTTAGCATACGGTATCTGCTTTTCTCTTTTCTCTTTCTGACTTTCACTCTGTGTGACAGAGTGTATGACACTCTGTATGACAGACTCTAGGTCCATCCACGTCTCTACAGATGACCCAGTTTCATTCCTTTTGGCTGAGTAATATTCCATTGTATATATGTACCACATCTTCTCACATAGACTTTTTTTGAGTCTGAATTTTTTTCACTTAGCATAATGCATTTGAGATTCAGACGCGTTTTGTGTATCAATATTTATTGATACACAAATTGATCAATATTTATTGATACACAAATTGATCAATATATATTGGTGGCAGGACACCTAGGAAGTCCCACAGATTAATCCATCCACCCATTGAGAAACATTGGGTCATTTCCAGGCTTTGGTGATATAAGTAATGCTGCTGTAAACATTTATGTACAGGTTTTTCTTATTTATCTAAGGGAAATGCCTGGGAGTGCAATTGCTGACTCATATGTAAGTGTATGTTTATAAGAAACTGATGAACTGTTCTCTGGAATGACTGTGCAATCTTGCATTCCTACAGGCAATGTATGTGAGTCTTACTTGCTCTGCATCCTTGCCAACACTTGATGTTGTTATGTTTAGTTTTGCTTTTTAGCCATTTCACCAAGTTCTTTTAGTAAAGCAATGTAATCACCTCAAAGTAAAATAGTGCCCTTAGGGATGCTAAATGATTCTCACTTAAACTAGGAAAACTTGTGGAGGTAGAGTTGCTCCCAGAGCCCGGGTATAATGTGGAGTTTTTATTTGGCTCTAATATCATTGGCTTCTTTCTTCTTTTTTAGCCCCATTGTATTTATTTCTTGGGGAGTCTGCATTCTGAAGTTGATTATGAACAGAAGTGTTGTCACCCGCCACATCCCATGCCAGTCCAAATTCTCTTCTCCTTAATGTCTGTCTTCTAATCCCTTGAGATACGGCTTTCCAGAATTTGGAAATAACTTTTTTGGTGTTTTTCGCAGTTAGGAAGCTGGAAATACTGATGGTATAATTTGTTTTACTGTCTGGATTACTCTTTATTGGCAGAATTTATGTTGTCAAACCTGGTACTTAGTATCTGTTCTCAGTTACTGAAGTGTACTTGCAGAGCTTTGTAAAAAGTCTTGATAATGTCTTTGGACATTTAATCACTGAGCATGGTCTAAGGTTCTGTATGCTAAATGTGTATGATATTCAGGCTTTTTTTCTAGAAAATCCATTTTTAAAAACTTTTTATTGAAGTATAGTTGATTTACAATGTTGTGTTAATTTCTGCTGTACAGCACACTCAGTATACACATATACACATTCTTTTTTATGTTCTTTTCCATTATGGTTTATCCCAGGATATTGAATATAGTTCCCAGTGCTGTACAGTAGGACCTTGTTTATCCATTCTATAAGTAATAGTTTGCATCTACTAAGCCCAAACCCCCAGTCCATCCCTCCCCCACCCCACCCCTTGGCAACCACAAGTCTCCTCTCTTTGTGAGTCTGTTTCTGTTTTGTAGATAGGTTCATTTGTGGTATATTATAGATTTCACATATAAGTGATATCATATGGTATTTGTCTTTCTTTCTGACTTACTACACTTAGTGTGATAATCTCTAGTTGCATCCATGTTGCAGCAAATGGCATTATTTCGTTCTTTTTATGGCTGAGTAGTATTCCAGTGTGTGTGTGTGTGTGTGTGTGTGTGTGTGTGTGTGTGTAGATATATATATATATATATACTATGTAGATAGATAATCACATCTTCTTTATCCACAGAAAATCAAGTTTTAATGTTTGTCTAGCTCTTCAGTGGGTCAGTGCTGTCTTCCTCTTCATTAACTCTTTTAAAAAAAATGTTTTTTAAACCATATCACATTTTATTTTATTTATTTTTGGTTGTGCCATGCAGCACGTGGGATCTTGGTTCCCTGACCAGGGGTCGAACCTGCGTACCCTGCACTGGAAGCTCGGAGCCTTAACCACTGGACTGCCAGCGAAGTCCCCTCTTCATTAACTCTTGAAAATGCTCTGACTTATAGTTCACAAATTTAAATGGCATCAGATGGTTTTTCTCTATTTGTTTACTGTTCTCCTTAGCATCTTTATTTGAGAAATAGCCAGTTGAGAAAATCTATAAGATTTTCTTTTAATAGGTGCCACTTTGAATTTTGATTTGAAGAGTAATGTATTTTTGACAGCAAGAATTCACTGCACTCAACAGTTCCTTATCCTTGAAAGCTCCTACAGAAGCAGTTGTGAAAGAGAATTGTGAGAAAATGCCGACAATGGACACACCTGACCAGATAGTGCAGATGGATGTAGGGATGCAAAACTAAGCAGAAAGGAAGCCGAGTGAAATGCATTTGGTATATGTGAACTGGGCTTTGCAAGCATTGTTAGTAAAACTGTGTATATTTAAGTATAGAGTATTGAGATTTGGGATATGTTAAAATTTCTTTTGTGCCTTTTTTAATGCTATTAAAGCCTCCTTTTTGGAGCTGGCCTTCTGGTAAACAGAAGCATTACTACTTACTATGGCATAACCTTCCACGTATAAAACTTGTATCCCTGACACCGTTTAAAGTACAAAAGAAGCTATATTCTAGGAAGAGTTTAAATTCCAAGGTGAAATTCTGGAAGGAAACCCCCCTTCTTTTAGAGTTCCCACGACCCAACACAAGGCCTGTTTTGGTGGCAGTAATGTGCATAATTGACTACAGTAAATATACCGGGCTGCTTTTCAAGATTTTAATCCAGGCCTCTGTTTCCCAGAAGCTCCTGACCAGACTCTTTAGTGTGGCAGAGACACCAAACAGGGCCTGGTTGCATGCTTCCTGCATTCCTCCTGGATTGGTTTCTATTCATGGTAGATGCTCTAAATTAGTACACCCCACAGTCCTGGTGGGTTCAGTTGAATATAGCTCTCTCCTTGGCCATATCGTTATGTCGTTGAACCGATTACTGAGGTCGTGTGCTGGAGCATCACTGGTTCAGATCATTGCTTCTCAATCTTGGCAGTGAGTGAGAAATCACCTGGGGGCCTTTTAAATATCTGGATGCCCACGCAGCGCCCTAGGCAATTATCTGAGAAGCTCTAGGGGTGGGAGCCAGGTGGCAGTATTTTTTAAATTCCCCAGGTGGTTCCAATGTGGAGTCAAGGTTGAAAACTACTTTAGATCCATTTCCTATTTAGTGCTCTTCCATTTGACCTTAGGTTGGATTCGGAGGAGTCGAGTGTATCTTATAAAAACCACCTGGAAAATCGTAACAGCTACTGCCCCCAATCTAGTGAGTTTACTCACATTATCTCTTATTTTACCCCAGTAATTTTTTTTGAAGGAAAGGTAGAAGTGAATATGGGTATGAGTCCACTTGAATAGCCAATAGTATTATGTACACATATATTCCAGGACATATTTATGCACTTTTATGTCTGAATATGTGCAGGTAGACAAAAGGTTAGGTAGTTAGCTTTCTTTTTGTCTACTTTGCTTTGTTGTTACACTGCCTCTCCCCTCTCCTCAAAACAAGGAAAGGTCAGTTTCGGATAGATAATTAAAGGGTTCTCTTTGTAGAAAATTATATACTTTTCCCAGAGATTTTCATGGTGACCCATGAACTCTAATCACTAGACGCCTGGCTTTGGAGACCAGCCCTTGTTTCTTCTGTCTGTAAATACTTGACACAAGGATGACCTTCACCGTGTTGCTCTCCCCTTCCGCCTTCTGCCTGTACTGACGCTAATACCCTCAGGGCTAAACTTTCCTTCCTTGCCTCTCTTCTTTCTCCTCATTAGATATTACTCTACCGAAGGCTCAGGCTGGTAACCTCTGCTCTTTTCACTTTGCATTTTTTCTCAGCGGTGTTATTCACATCTATGGCTTTGAACGTCACCTCACATGAATATCTCTGGCTCTGTGTGTCAGAACTTCTAGACGCACTTCTGAATTGCATTTGTGTGTGCTTGTGAGGTTTTGTGGTGCCATCCATTGTGATTTGAAGCCCTTCCAGGGAGAGCTTACCTTTGGCAGAACTGGTTTCCTCTTTTCTCCTCCTTGCAGCTGGCGTCTGCACAGCTGTAAAAATCCAGGACCAAAAGGAAAAGGGCAGTAGGGGAGATGGAACGGCTGTGATCCCTGGAGAAAGTATCTTTAATTCTTTTTTTTTTTTCCCCCTCAAGATTATACTGAAACTGAGCACGTGTGAAGCTATAGGTCTCAAAAATTGACTACCAAGTTAGTTAGGGATAATGCTAAACTGTTACTTTGTGCTGGGACTCTGGGGTCTGGCCGCCTGGGTTGCAATCTCTTCCCCACTCCCGACACACAACCTAAGGGATGTTGGGCAAGTCATTTGACCATTCGTCTTCCTCAGTTTCTTCCTTTTTAAAACAGAGATAGTGGTACCAGCCTCACAGGGTGAGGATTAAATGAGTTGATACATGTAACGTACATGGATAAGTGCCTGACACAGCATCAGCATGAAGTGTTATAATTATTGTGGTCCTGATGATTAAGGATTGGTACTGCATCACTGAAACTGTGGACGTACCCTGGCATGCTAAATTTCTCCCTTAAGCAAATTTTTATTTATAATTGTAAGTCTCCGTAATGAGAATACAAATGTAATGCTGATTTAGGCCTGACTGCAGCTGTGATCACAGGGCCATTAGCTTGGCTCAGGTATGGGAAGCATCATCAAAGCACAATGGTGCTTTCCACCTGTCAAAATGATGCACAAAACCTTCCAGTAGTAGCTTGCTACACACTGGCCTGTGAGATTCGTGGATTGTGGTGAATTGAGTTGGACGCCCAGGCCAGCCCTTCTTGCCTTATTTTTGTTTCATTTTTATGGTATTCAAAAGTGTTTTTTATTACTATATCATCTTTTTTTTAAGTTCTAAAGTTTTAAGTTCTTAAAGTATGATTGCTACAGAATTATTGCACTTTAAATGAAAGACGGACTTGCATTCTTTTTAAACCAAAAAGATGGACTTGCCAGGTCTGTTATTTCCGTCACAAGTCACTGTCACTTCACTGAATGTTTCTCTACGAGAAAAATAGACGAAGCATGTACAGCTTGCCTTCCACAAACTTTCGTGAGAAGTTTCACAAACTTTGTTAAGATGCCCTCATTGCGTGTATAAAAAGATACATCCTCATGCTTTGTACAGTGACATCGCATAAGTCCCCGGCACAGTATCAGGAAGTAAAATACAAGTAGAAGAAATAGCTGTACAGTAGAAAGGAAGCGTTAAAATAAATTGAGAAAAGGGAGCTGGCGCCATTTTTAGTCCAGGAGACCTATGAGAGGGCAAATGCCTTTGAATAGAAAAACGCCATAATCTTATCCAATGAATCCTCACAGGAGAGAACACTACTTTGGCATTTCTGATTGAATTCTTGGAGGTCCAGCTGTAACCGAAGTAGTCAGCTTTGAGAATGTCATCCCATTTATTTACAAACCGATCTGGTTCAACGTTTGCCTGCTACTCGCTGAGCATGGAGGGAAAAACAAAATGGTCCCAGTCATCCACCAACTTGTGCAACACAAATCCTGAGCCATATATGTGATTAGAATCACGTGTCATTGGGAAGGCGGGCAGGGTTTCATTGAAGAAGGTTTTGGAAGAGGAGGAGCACAGAACGTCAGAAGGAAGGAGAAAAAGGGTGTTTGTTCTACATGTGGCTCCTGTTTCAGAAGTGGGACTCGGCGTACGGCCTTTAGACACCTGTGAAGTCGAGTTCCACACTAGCTGTGAAGTGTGCAGTGACTTCTTGCTGTACAGAGCAAATCGTTTTCTATATTGATGTACCTATCTGGAAACCTGTTCATGGAACAATTTGCATCATTGCAGTTGTTTTTAAAACAAACAGTTCTGGTTTAAACCAAACTAAACAAAAACCACCCTCTTCTTGTTTGTAAACAGAAAACAAGAACAAGGTCTTTTTCCAGTGGGCTGGAAGCAGCCTGACTCTGGGCTTTAAGTGGGGGGGGGGGGGCTTCTTGTTTTAGGGGTTTCAGGACAAGTCTTTTCCTCTCTGCCTGTATGGAAACCAGCTAGTACTGTCTCCAGCAAAAAAAAATTTGGGAGGGAGGAGAGATTTTTTATTATGACTTTGATTCCTTTACTGCAATATTGCATGTGTTTGGAACAACCTTTTTTTTTTTTTAAAACACATCAAAGATTTTAGTACCTTCAACGGTGGAAGTGTAGCCGTTTTGCCTTATGATAAAAGGTAAAATGGTCCATTTGTGGTGGTTTAGGAAGTTCGCCAAGTCTTTGGCCTTATAATCCTTCCTCAGTTGCCTGTCTGAAGTTTACATGAGTTTTAAAGCAAGGGCTTAGAACATCCGGGGGGGGGGAGGCAGCCTGGCTCTGGGCTTTAAGGGGGGGGGGGGGGGTGCTTCTTGTTTTAGGGGTTTCAGGACAAGTCTTTTCCTCTCTGCCTGTATGGAAACCAGCTAGTACTGTCTCCAGCAAAAAAAAATTTGGGAGGGAGGAGAGATTTTTTATTATGACTTTGATTCCTTTACTGCAATATTGCATGTGTTTGGAACAACCTTTTTTTTTTTTTAAAACACATCAAAGATTTTAGTACCTTCAACGGTGGAAGTGTAGCCGTTTTGCCTTATGATAAAAGGTAAAATGGTCCATTTGTGGTGGTTTAGGAAGTTCGCCAAGTCTTTGGCCTTATAATCCTTCCTCAGTTGCCTGTCTGAAGTTTACATGAGTTTTAAAGCAAGGGCTTAGAACACGAATATGAAAGGTAAAAGGTATTAGAGATGAGGTTTGGGGCGCCCTAAGTGTCCTTATCAACATGTTCATCCTTCTGAGATGTTATTTATTTCTATATAAGAGCCCCCTAAAATCTCGAAGGCCCTAGGTCAGGCAAGATTAAAAGAAGCTGTATTTACCAACAAACGAACTGGGTTGCTAGTAGTATCTACATGGAAATTAATGCTTCATATCTTTTATTAAAAAGTGATTATTGTTGCACTAGGGACATCTTTGGCTTAGCAGTTGCAAATATTAAAAGCTTCTGGGCTTGCTAACCCCAAGTATACTTCTCTCTTACCTGTATAATTTAGATTAAGGTTTTTGGTGTTCTGGCTGGTTGCTGACAGTTACAATGGATGTGCTAATCCTTTTCAGTGTGGGCCTTCACTGAATGAAAATGCCCAAACCTCAAATCTACCCACCATGATCATATAATTTAGCATTTCTGTTAGTCACTTCTTTCCTCTAGGTTGATTTCAGCACTATGCCAGAGAATTGTATAATTCTTCTTTAGTCAGAGTTGGTTCTAGTTAACAAATAAATCAATAAATGTATAAAGTTTAGTACCTCATTTACCTTCTCATGAAAAACATGTTTTATTTCGCCACCCCCTCATCCATATATCTACATACTATAGTTTCTTCTAATTGAAACAGTGGGAAGGATTTCTTTTAACTTTCTTATCTGTACTTTCTAAACCATTTAATGTTGAGACAACCAGACTGCTTAGTTCTTATAATGATAAAAAGGGTTTATTTGATGCTTTGAAGCCAAACGGTATTGGCTTCTCAGTGACAGATCATTAGTGAAAATATATAGGGGGATTTTAATAGGTCTACTCTGAGGTGTCCTGTCCCCAGTTTATGAATATTGTTTTAACAGAGCATTGCATTATCGGGAAATGATTTGAGTAGATAGTATCCGGCCTGTTCAATGAAGGTTATGATCATTGACACATAGACCTTTGACTGGCATGCTTTCATTTGCAGCATGTTGATTTCAGTGTGGGATAGAGTGTCTGGATCTCTCTGGGGTCACTGACCGAGATGGTTAATTATATGTGTCAACCTGGCTAGGCTACAGTGCGCAGTTGTTTGGTCAAACACTAGGCTAGATGTTGCTGTTTAGGTATTTTGCAGATATGAGTAACATTTACAGTCAGTTGACTTTAAGTAAAATAGATTACCTTCGATAATCTAGGGGGCCTGATCCAATCATTGAAGGCCTTCAGGGGTTTCCCAGAGAAGGAAGAATTTTGCCTCAAGGCCATAATATAGAAATCATGCCTGAGTTTTAGCCTACTGACCTTCCCTACAATTTTGGACTTGCCAGCCTCCACAATCGCAGCAGCTATTTTTCCTTAAAATAAATCTCTTTATATACATTTTATGTATTTTTCTCCCGAGACACAGAACCAAAAGTACTATTCTGTGTTTTTTGTTTTTTTTTTTAATTCTGTGTTCTGTGTCTCTGGAGAACCCTGACCGTGATACATTGACCCTTAGAAAGAAAATCAAGGGTTTGCCCCAGAAATATTCAAAACACTTAGATTACTTTTTAAGAGAGAAAATTTTAATCTAAAGGTAAAAAGAGGTTATTAAGCCTTCCTAAATTGGAAAAAAAATCGTAATTGATGTCAGTTTTAGTTTTAGGAGAATGAATTGGGAAGAGCAGCAAAGCAGCAAAGGATAAGGATTGGAGGGAAGTCTCAGTACAGTCTGAAACACATTTTTCTTGGCCCCTCCAATTTTTTTTTTTTTTTCCTGAGCTGCACTGTTTATTTTGCTGCTTGAAACCTACGTGACAGTATGCCACTATAATTACGGGGTTTCATCTAAACCTTTACTACACTGCAGGTACAGAAATATATGGGCACATTTTTGGAGAACGCAACAAACACTTTAATTTGTACATAAGGAAGTGTTCAAAAGGATATGCATGTCAAGTTATTGCAGGTTATTTGTGAGAGAATTTCCGCAGGTAAAACATGTTTAAATTTAACCAACAGTGACGTGTCAGTGTCTTTAAAATCATGACAAAAATCTTCTCTCTGTTCATGTTGCCCACGACAAATTACTATGATGTATGTTTTTACTGACCTGAAGACTTAGGACTATCATTCTCCTTAAAATGTCCATAAAGTGATATACTGAATTGGTTTATACTTAATTGCTTTTCACTCCAAGCCTTTAGATGTCATCTCTCAAGTCATGTAGCCACAGTGAGCCATCCATAATAAATTGTGCCATTAAGGGAAACCTGTATATCTTATTCACCTTTATCCCCTCTTCCCCAGAGTTTTTCACACAGTACATTTTCATTAATTTGTGGGTGGGTAGGAGAGGAGAGAGGCCTGCAAGCTGCAGGTGCAGAAATTGTAGAGTGGGCCTGTTCTATCCAAAACACCCACGGAAACACCCACCGAGCGGGGGCTTCCATTGTTTTCGTTATTTAGCTTTACGTCTAAAACCTCTGGGGGGCATCAGTCGAATGAGTAAAACAATACAACTGCAGAGCTTCCCACAAAGTGAAGCCCTGTGAAGTTTTAAGTATAGAGATACAGTGACTGCAAGGAAAAGGGCTATCTGAATCTCTCAGGCTTTTTCTTTCTACCTGACTGTTTTCCCGTGGGGAGATAACTCTAGTTTCCATTTTCACCAGGTCACGGAATCTCAGGATCAGAAGGGACTCTAGAGTCTAAAAATCCAACCTGTACCCAGTGCATTAATCCCACACATCGCCCCAGATCAGTGTTCGTTTGTGCACGGCAGTCCTCGGTGATGGAAAGCACAGCTCGTTACATTCCGGTAACTTCCAGTCACCAGACCTCAGTCTCTCTTCTTGAGCTACACTGAAAGTTAACCTTTAATTCACTTATTTTATTCTTCCAGAGTCTCATTTTCTCTAGAGAAAATGTACTTTCTTTCAAACGATCCTCCTGTGTTATGGCTTAGGATCTTTATGATAAGTCCTAGGTTGTTCTCTTCTGAATATGTTCTAATTTATCATCCCATTTGAAATATCCAGCTCAGACCATGTGATGTGAGGACCAAAAAATAAAGAAGGCTTGTTCCGCTGACTCAGCATGCTGGCTCTCTGCTGATACCGCCCACGATGCTGTTAGGATTTTTACTGCCTCATCACACTGAAGTGTAGTGAGCTTACTGTCCGAGGGCCCTCCTTCCTTGTATCTGCTAAAGCTTGGGTAGGTCTTCACTTTGTACCCGTGCGGTTGTTCCTTTTTAATGGAATAAGAGGTGTTCATAGTTATCACGACTAAATTAGTCTTTTTAGCTATAGTCCATTATTTCAATCTGTTGAGGTAATTTTGGCCCTGATTCTAGCCATCTCTCAGCTTTGTTTTATCTACAGATAGAAGGCCCTCATTCTCATCTGAATCTTTTGTAAGAACATTAACCTCCTTTCCCTCCCACTGCTCGCTTCTCAGCTCTTATTTGGACTCTTGAGGGCATTTGATATCCATGCTCATTCCCCTGAAATAAGTCTTCCATATGCCGGGGAATACCTGTTTAAAACAACAACAAAAACCACGAGTGAATGAATGCTTCTTGTCGTCCTGTCTTTTGCTTTCTGTCCCCCCAGCCACCGGTTGAGATCTCTTTTCTCCACCTGGACCAAGTTATTATGGGACAAGTTTTTCTTAAGTGTCACTCTTTTCCCTTGCAACCCATCCAACGCCAGCTGCCAGACTGGCCTGACTGGCCAGACTGGATCACACAGTTAGTCATCACCACCCCTCAATGACTCCTTGTCTTTGTTTGGTGGGAGAAAAATTATATGACTAGGCTGCTGCTTGCCCTCCAGTGTCATCCGCCAAAGCACCTCATCTCGCATCCTTGACATTTTACCAGTCCTAAAGCAAGACGGGGAAGCCATTTCTTTCCTTATCTTTCTAATGGTGCGGCTCAAAAATTAAACATGTAACTTGCTCACAGACCAATGATGGATTAGGTAACTTTTAGAAACACTACCCTGGGCATCTGATTCTTCTGTTGAATCCAGTGATTGATTTCTGTGCCTCATTTTGAATCTGTAAAATTGCATGTCTAAACTAATAAGGGTGTTGCTATTAGAGGAAAGGAGCTTCTGTGCACATTTTAACTTTTGTCAAGGAATTCAGAAGTCCATGTAATGTACATTAATAAAGTATTATCACTGAGAATAATGAACCGGAGGGCCTAAAGGCATTCTAGCATATGTTACTGGGTTAAAGTTTAATGTGGCGTTTTTATAATATTTGCAACTTAGCTAGTGATACATAATGTTTAGGAAAGGGTTTTCAGGAAGACTTAGTGTCCACACCTTACATTCAGATAACTGAACCCTGGAGGTTTTAGATTTGTTTATGGCAGAGCAGACATGGGAAAGCGGACTCTACTAGCACCACGAAGTGTTCATGCAGCAAAGATTTATAGAAATGTTATAAAAGGCACGGCAGGGACCTGGTACTTCTTGGTTGATGGCACGTCACTACTGGGGTAGTATTTACTGTTTTTCTTGTAAGCCTGTTAACAAAAGGTGGTAAGGAAGGTCAAAGCAAACCTGCTTTCCTTTCCTTTCAAAGTGTCAGTCTGCCTTTGTGAGTATTTCTTTGTCCAGCAACCTATCGGAAGCTCTGCATAATGCTGCAGGATGGCAGAATATTGTGCCTTTATTGCCACAGAAGCCATCAGGAAGTGGCATCATTCTAGGAAACTGTAAGGGAGCCCTTTAACTTCAAGAATGGGGATGGCAAAGAACCTGCTGGGACCCTTTGTTCCCTAGGGGTTGTTTGAGTTCATGTCAACCTATGCTGGCTTTGTCATTTTCAAACGATGCTGAGGTTTTTTAAAATATTACATTAACACGTGGATTTCTAAAACTCCTGCTAGAAGTAAATTGCAGCTTACTTTGGGGGAGATGCATAGAGAATTTAAAAGATGACTGAAGTCCAGTAGTTTTGAAGAATTAATCATCTCCTCTAATACAGAAATGTGGGAAAGCATTTTGGTACTCCTGGGCCCCGTTGAAAAGTAACTAACTAATATGGAAATAGAACTGTAATTTACCAGTGACCGACCATTCAGTCCAGCAGTAATAATTTTTGTTTTCAACTGCAGCACTTGATTAGTACAAATCAGCCTCTTCACCATTTCAGTAATGTGTCTGTAAAGCTCACTAGACTTGTAGAAAGAAAAATCTAGGTATGCTTTCTCACTGGTTAAACAGATTTCTCTTTGCAAGAGGATATTCTTAAATGCACTCAGGGGCTATGCTATTTTCCAGTTTTATGGTCACAAAATAAAAGCTTAGGAAGCATAAATGGGAACAGAAGCCTGAAGGTGTATGTTCGGATGCATGTGCCTACATGTATTTAGTCTTTTATTTAACATCGTGACAGCAAGGCCCAAGTCATGAGCTGACTTCCCTGCTAGATCAGCAAGTTTAACTCGGTTTCATGTGCATGGGTTGGTGCCAGGCAGCCAGGCTAGAAGGACAGAGAGACATAAATTCATTGTGTACTAAGGGAGTGGGGCTGTGGGTGGGGTGGGAACAACAACTGCTCAAGGGCCTGTTGGCCTGTTTGGTTCATAGCAGTGATGAGTGGTACCACTTGCCACCTATGATTGCGAGTACATTTTGTGATTGTTCTGAAACATTTTTTTTTTCTGTACAAAGCCAGGCTAGTTGTAAAAATCTACCCTTTTGCACCTGGCAGTGTCTCATTTCTCTCCTTTATACAAGGTCTCCGTTACTATCTCACTTGCTATTTTAACAATTTAAGCAAAACAATTGCAAAACCTGATTGACTCTTGGAAGGCTACCTGCCCCAATTCCCATGGGAACTGAATTAAGCTCCTGTATGTGCAGGCAGCATGCAAAGGCGATTGTGCCACACTGAAAACACTTATTAGTGCTGAGGAACAGTAAAGAAATTCACAGCGGTATTCGTTTTCCTTCTGGGGATATTTAAATTTAAGGTCTCACTATCCCCCTTTCCACATTTGCTTTTATTTGGGGTCAGAGTGTAGAAAGGAGAAGACACTAGCCCCAAGCTCTGCCCCTACAGGGATCAAGCCACAGCAGTCCTGGAGTTATATAACTTAATCCCTGGATCTGTTAAAGCCTGGGTTTGAGCATTTAAGAAACTAATCTCAAATGTTTTCATATGTCTTAAATGAGGTAAGAAATGTGTACTTCATGGGTAGGAAAAGAATCCTTTATTATGATTATTTGATCTTGAACTTTGCTTCCCTGTGACTAGTCCCAGCTGTGATTGAGATGCAGTTAGTTGGTGCTGGAGTCAGGATTGACTGACAGGGCAGCAGGATGAAAGCATCTTGGCATTAGAGCAGATGGGCCTAGGTTTAATCCTGACTCAGTGATTTAAGTAGCTGTGTTAACTTGAACCTCTCTAAGCCTCAGTTTCCTGATCTGTCAGGCGGTAACTCCTCTCTCTTGGGGCTATTGTAACTAACAAAGATAACATATCTAACGCACCTAGCACAGCGTCAGACATAAAGTTGAACATGTTCCCAGATGATGGGCTATTATAGTCCTATTCTTGAGGCTTCCTTGCCTTATGGGTTACATGATGGTGGCAACCTCTGACCTCCTTTGGTAGCCTTTCGTTTCCCCCAATAAATGATTTTAAGTATAACTCATATTCTTTTAAAAACAAAGCAAAACAGCCATTTTGGTGGTTTTCAGATTTTGAGAGAAATCAAAATTCTCCAGGAGACCCTCAGGCTAGAGCATGAAAAATTTGGTCTGTGTCACTGAGGGGTATTCCACTGAAGTTAACAGAAGCGGAAAACCATTGATTGCCTGGACTGGGTGGTAGAGCTGGGCTGTCCTGTGATCTCTCTTCCCCGGGACCTTCATTCTGCTGGGTCCCTTGAGTGCAGCCACAGACCTCAAGGAGCACTCCTTCCTGAAATTTGTAATCTTGTCTGGACAACTTAAACGCTAAGTAGTATTTGCTATGCTGTTGCATTTCTCCATAAAACGACTGAGGCCATCCTTAAAAGTAATGGAATGGACATCTTCTGCAGACGTCATTTGAATTTGAGCGCCCACTTTGCTTTTCAAAAACCTCTCTTGGGAAGGATTTTTGTTGTCATCCTAGGACAATGTATAAATATTGTCATTTTCATTTTTTAATTGGGAAGGTGGAGAAAAAGGTCCCTTTTTCTTTATTTCTTTCAGTAATACTTTTATTAAACTCAATGGAGATGATCAGAAGCTGTTAGCTTTATTTGGATGAGGAATATTCCTGAATGAAATCTGTTATCTGCCCAAGACACTGATTTTCATTTTCTCTACCAAAAGGTAGTTTCAACTATACTTTGTGTGTATGTTGCTTTTGTAAGTACTAGCCTGATTCTCTAGAAATAGAAGAAAGAAACTAAAGTAGATTTGAAAATATTTCACAGATATTTCACAAATATGTTTATGTGTGATAATTGGCCTGTGTTTATTGATCATCTGATTAAAGAAAAATAAATAGGAAATAAAAAATTATTTAATTCAGAAAAACGTTTACCAGTTACAGAAGGTTATGGAAATACATTAACCCGTTTGTATCCACTGTTTATTTCAAGGCATGGATCCTCCCTTTCCTTTCCTCTCCACATCTTACCATCTCTGTAGGAGTTGAAGAGGATCTAGGATTCTAAACCTTGTAGGCCAAGTATTTGTCAGAAGAAGAGGCACTGGAGTAGGAGGAAGAGAATCCAAATTTTCATCGTAGACCTGCTGCCAGCTCACATTTGACTTGGGCGAGAAACTTCACTTCGTGGGCCTCAGCCTCCTTGTGTGTAAAATGCTGCTGATTCAGATGCCTTCTCAGACCCATTCAGCTCGTTTTCCAGTCTTTTATTCCAAATGCCTACATCACAGGTTAACATGATTTTAAATAAACTCCATATATGAAATTTCCTATGTTTCTCAAAGCCACAAATCTAAACATGTTAACTTAATTAAATCTCCCAGCCTTTGCAGGGAAAGATTTCTGAAGATTTATCTATTTTTTTTTCAGCAGGGATTTGCTAACCGTTTAGTACATTTCCAGTCCGAGACTGGGCAATATAAGTAGACAAAAAGCAGAAGTGTTCCTTGATGGAGTTGACAGTTGAACTGGAAACACCTTAAATAATTATGAAGCAAAGATGAGCTAGTTACAACAATGTATTATAAGATATAATTAAAGCAGCTGCTATTTATTAAGCACTTCTTACTGCTATAGCACCACCATCATTCAATCCTTGCCCCTAATCCTATGAGAGAAATGTCATCGCCGCAATTTTACAGAGAAAACTGAGGTACCAAGAGGATAGTGAATTGTCTGAAGTTACTCTTCCATGCAAAGGATTTAGAGAGGATATTTACCTCGCCTCAAAGTCCCTGCGTCCCCTCTTGGATAAGTTTAAGGATTGAGAAAAAAATAAGAGTGGGCTGGGAGCAAGAGGATTGCTTTGGACTTTCTAAGCTGACTTGAATTTGATTAAAAGGCAGAAACAGAAAGAACAAAGATTATTTTCTTAATTTGGAGGTTGACTTTTTAATGTCATTTATTGTATATTTAGGTTTTTTTGCACACAGTATAAACTTTAGGCAGCCTAGAAATGGAGAGTCTTATAAAGTGAGAAAGCTTATTTCAGGAGAAAACAGTAATCACATGATGGTGTGCTTTGGAGAAATCAGTCCAGAAAAGAACTAAAATTGGGTCAAGTGTTGAGACTTGCTCAGCATTGCTGTTAGGGACTCGCCCAGAGCAGTGGGCATTGGGGGGGGCAGTTTGCTGGATATAATCAAGGCAGCTTTTTTCCCATTGGAGGATCGTAGTGTCTCATTTGTGTCCTTTCGGCTAGACTTGGAGAAGGGGTATTCCAGATTGTGGTCTCTGTGAGAACAGGCACAGTTCTCTTCCCTGGAGGGTCTTGGGTACAGGGCCACACTGGTCCTCAGGACAGTTGCCACCAAGCCTGCGTTTATACAGACTCTGGGGTTGTAAGAATGTCAGGGAAACTGGGATATGTTACTGAGTGTGAAGGGAGCTGTGGGGTACCAGCCATGCCTTCATTTATCCAGGGGCTCGCCATCATTATCACGATGGAAAACCTGGCCCCCCAAAAGAAGAAAACGCCGTCTTGCCTTGAGCCCCTTTCTCCCAGATGGGGTCCACTGCTGCCTGTGCAAGCAGAACTGCATTTTCCTCCCCTCCTGCTACTCCGGCCGCCGACTGGAAGAGGGAGCTGCCCAGCGGCTGGGCTGCTCGCCTCACGCTGTAACCCTTTGCTGGCAAGTTCCCAGGACCAGCATCCCGGCAGGCTGGTGGCTCCACCGGGGAGATGGAGCCGCTCCCAGCCCTCCTTGATTAGGATAAGTCAGGGTTGTCAGGGCAACTGTTAACGGCAGCATCTCCTATTTTCCCCTCTGTGCTGTGTGTGCTGAATATTTTACTGTGCGGTAGCAGGAAAAGAAGATTGGGAAAAGGTGCCGCAGCAGGAGGGAGAAGCTGGGATCTGATTGAGCAGGTTAGGCAGTGGGGGGGAAGCATCCGACCTGCGTGCCTTTCTGGAAGGAGAGAGAGAGACAGAGAGAGAGAGACAGAGAGAGAGAGAGAGAGTGAGTGTGTGTGTGTGTGTGTGTGTGTGTGTGTGTGTGTGTGTGAGCGAGCTTGAGCCAGCACATGTGCCTGTGAGGGGTAAGTGGGAGGGGGCTTGCAGAGGAGGTGGGGTGCTGCTAGGTGAGGGGGAACTGTGGGGCCTCAGTTGCCAAGAGGCTGGTAGTATCTGTCAGCTGTTTGCACACTGTTTACCCATAGGGGATCTATTACAAGTGCTCAAATGAACCGGCAGCTTAGAAACTAGCAGCTTCCTGGGAGCTGCAATTATATAAGCATATAGTTTTGATATACTAATAATTAAAAAACAAGTAGCAGCGGTATGCCTGGATCAGCTACAGCTTTCCGACAAGAGAGACTGAGGAAGACCAATGCAAGGCCAGTCCCCCTTGGTTTATTCACCATTAATGAGGAAGATGAACAGCAAAAGAATGGAAATTCCAGAAGACCGAAAGGTATGCATTAGCCCTACCCTTTGGTCAGAGCCGGAGACAGCCCCCGTTTCCCATGCTCTCTGTAACACATTTTATCAACTATGCTCGGGGTACACACTGCGTGGAGTACTGGTGATCTCCTAGCACAGTTTGCTGGTGGTATTTATACACTCTGTAGGGCTGTGTATGCATGAAACGGGGAACAGATTTTGCAGATTTGGTAGGTTTCAGATCAGCTGCCTTTTTGACCCAGGCTGCTTCCTTGGCCTAGAGAGCTTTAATCTTCACAGGCTCACTTAAACAGTTGCCAATGGCTGTCCTAAGCAGGAGGAGGGAATGTGAGTTATCAAGGTTTAAATGAACCTCTCCCCACCTTCCATAGGTGCATCAGGTGATTTCTGTTTAATGAGGCGAGTTCCTCAAGAGGGATGAGTTGGATAGAGTGACCCAAGAGTGCAGCCTTTCCATGGGCGGTGGGTCAAGATATTACTCCCTTTTCTATTTTGAAGTGCTGAGAGAGGAGGAAAACAAACACTGAGCACGACTGTGGGGGGAAAAGCTGGGAGCAGGGAGGGGACCACGAGGTTTCATAACTTCTGATGGCAACTCTGCTACATCTGTATAGAGGTGGAGATGGGCTGGCTACAGGAAGGAGAGGACCGATTCTTGTGCTGTCCTTTCATGAGGGTGAAATCCAGCAGCAGCTCGCCGGCTTCTCTGGTCCCCACGTACTGCATCATCTTTAGCGCTGTCTCATGGCCACCCTGCCAGGGCTGCAATGATCAGCAACGTCATGCATTTTTGAAGAAGGGCTTTAAGGCTTACATTTTAAGTTTTCCAGTATCCGAATTCTTGCAACCCCCTCCCCAAAATATATATGAGCTGTTCTTAAGCTGATAGGTTATCAGTTTTGTTGTTGCCGACGTGCTGATTACATTTTAGCTCACATTCAAATTGTTCTATCACTGAGAGATCACATTTTCCTCAGTGTGGCACAGAGCGGTAGCATGGCAAAGTAGCAGGCAAATATTTGAGCAATGATAGAATGAGTGTTTACATAGAATGTAGTGTCTGAAGATGACTGTCTCTCTCTCCTGGTTCTGTAGTGTATCTGTTTGCTTTTATTAAATATAATTGAAACTCTCTAGTTTAAATCCAAAAGTATATTTTTACTTCATTTTTAAAAGACTGTATACAGGGAAGTTCTAATAAGTAGATTCTTATTACTGTAGTTGATTTTATTTTACTGTCAGACGTTGCTTCTGTCTGAGGACCAACCCACCTCAGGCATCTGTTGATGCTGTAACTAGAAGGTGACTTAGGTGATTCTTTTATTTGCCCATGAATTAGATGTTGAACCAGGGTGTTCTCTTGATGAAAACTCAATACTTTAAATTGTTAGTAGCAAATAATTTGGCCTCCTAGGACTTGGTAACTTTTAAAATTAATGTGGATTTGTTGAATCCTGGCCACTGTGTAGTTTTGGAAATATTGTTCTTGATTTGAGGCACTTTTTCCTTGGGTGTCCTGGAACAGTAATTTAGGATAGCCATCCATTTTGTCCTTAGTAATTCTCTTGAATTCCTCTTCTATCTCTGAAAGGTTCTTTTCAGTTGCCTCTAGCATTTTTTTTTTTTTTTTTTAAGGAAAGAGGGCTGGGGGGAGTCGGTGCTTCTAAAAATCTGTATGGTTTTGGCAGTTTATGCAACTCCTTGGATAAAAGACTTATTTAAATCAAGGAGTTTTCTGATCCCCTACCATTTTGCTTTTTCTACCTTTCCCCACACCAAGGGCAGGGAGGCGGAGCCGGAAGAGTAGGGGAACAAAGTCCTGTGCTGATAAGGATGTCCAGACTTTCTGTATATCCCCAAATGTCTCTAATTTATGGACACATTCAATAAAATAAGCAGATAAACACCTTGGGTATCTCTAATATTCTTTTTTTTTTTTTTTTTTTTTTTTTTTTTTTTT
>NW_006796604.1:236865-262790 GCF_000442215.2 Lipotes vexillifer | reverse complement strand
TTGGTGGTGGTACGCGAGCCTCTCACTGTTGGGGCCCCTCCCGTTGCGGAGCACAGGCTCGGGACGCTCAGGCTCAGCGGCCATGGCTCACGGGCCCAGACCCTCCGCGGCACGTGGGATCTTCCCGGACTGGGGCACGAACCTGTGTCTCCCACATCGGCAAGCGACTCTCAACCACTGCGCCACCAGGGAAGCCCCTCTAATATTCTTGATGGTGAAGATTATTGGCTTTGATTCTGAATTTCTCATCAGGTCTATAGGAGCAATAGGAATGCTCACTTTCAAGTCTAGCTTTGTACATCAGGACAGTGATGGAAATATTCTGCATCTGCACTTGTCCAGTATGATAACCACTAGCCCCATGTGGCTAGGAGCACTTGCAATATGGCTATTATACCTGGCAAACTGATTTTTAAAATTTTAATTACTTTCAGTTAAATTTAAATATAGCCACATGTGGCTAGTGGCTACCTTATTGGACAACACAGTTCTAGTCCATAGGGCTGTGACTTTCTGAATTTGTGTCCTCTTTGCTTTGTCCACCCTTGACTGCTTCCTGCTGCCAGATATGGTCGGTCCTGAAATGAATGCGGTTATTAAGAAGGGCATCATCTAGCAGATGGCCTGTTCTCTGAAAGGTAGCACATTAACCTGGATTTACAGACAACTTCATTTTTCCTTTTCCGCTTAGATGTTATTGCCTGCTCTGTTTGTTATTCTTACCAGGCACTAGTTGCCTATACCATCTTTTGCAACTTTTAATGAACTCCTATTTTCTAAATTATTTCCAAAGCATCATAGCTGGATGACATACAGGTTATCTCTTATGTCTAACTATTAAGATAAGCAATCAAAAATTTGGGTTCTTTTTCCTGCTTACTCCATGGTCTAATCACCTAACCGTGTCTCAAACCTGGTTTTCATGCTTAGTATCTTTGTTCTGTCATTACCAGGAATAGAGAAGCTTGCTATCTAAATTGAATAAGCTAAATGCTGCTATCCGGGATTGCCCTGGGTTAATGACAGTAGCATCTTTCCAGGTACTCTACTGTTAGAAAACCATCATAATGAGCTCAGTGGGAAGGAAAATGTCATTTACCATCTGGACTCGCAACGGTGGCTTCAAAATTACCTGCTGGGGTCAGGCAGTAGTTTGGTTAGCTGGTAGACTAGATCAACTATTAAAGGAGAGAGTTCTCTCCCATGTGATCAATAGCAATGTGAATGTTTTACATGCCTGGTTATTACTGACGTATAACACTTAGTGATTCGGCGTGAGCTGGGCTTATGCCATCGCTCTTATACCTCAGAACCCAAGCCTCAGTGTAATGCTGACTGTATAACTTGCTTAGGAGAGATTGTTTAGGTATTGCAGTGTCTAAATGCCATTGAATAGGTTTCAAGGCAAACCTGCCTTATGATGAGTTTTGCTGAGTACAGTGGGATTATTAAGTAATATGACATTTTCTCCCTAAACCAATATTTGTTAAGTGCTCTGTGCAGATTACTCTGCTGGGCATTGTGGAAGTGATGCAAAGATAATTGACATGGTTTCTGCTCTCAGAAGTGTTTAACTGTCTAGTAGGAGAAGACAGGTATGTACAAATAATGCAAGAATATAAACTGAAATCAGAGGAAGGGTTGACAGGGTAATGAAATTATCTCTGCATACGTCCATGCCCTTTTCTAGACTGTAAGCTGCTTAAGGGCCAGGACTACTCCTCTTCGTAAGTACTTCGTAGAGTGCAGGGAAAGCTATTGAATGGAGGTAAATTTAACATTCAGAAATAATTTTCTCTGGTTCTTAAAGGTCTTACTAACATAGGAATTTTAAGAAGTGTTGATGGTATTAGAATTGTCCTTCCAAGGTAACTACTTTGAAAGAGACAGTGCTATGTTTGGATGTGTCTGATGTGTCAATTGTATTATTCTCTACCACACTGCATTTGTCTAATCGTGTACTGGGGATTCTGCTGTTCTGTTGTTTTCCATCATAGTATTCATCATTTTCTTTGAAAAAAATGAAAGTATATGTTTACAAGGTGGAAGCAATTGACTACTTTGATAATAACTAGGTTAATGCCTTCTGCCCCTTTTGTTAGCTAATTGCAGGTTAGAATGTAAAGAAATAAAAATTTCTCCTTGAAATCAGGATGCAGTAGTTCTGACAGACTATGCTCTCCCTCTCCCCTCCCCCCTCCCATTTGGTTAAAATGTGTATTGATGGAGCCTGCAGTGACTCCTCTTCTTTTGACTTATCCACTGTAAAGGTAGAATTCTGCCAGTTAAGGTTTCCAAATGAAATACAATCTACCATTTACCGTTTATATTCCTGTTGGATAGGTGGTGATCTAGCACCTCTTTGTAATGTCCTCTTTGTTAAGTCCTGAATCTTTTTCTTTTCAAGGAGGAGTGTTATGTTAAGAAGTGTGAATGCCACTCAAGAGTCATTCTCACACATTTCCTCGTTTCTTTTCCTCTTTTGTTCCGTAGGACTTGGATCCTTGTCCGGTTCCCAGTGTCCTTATTTGTGCCATTTCAAGACTAGGCAAAAGGTTTTAACCGTAGAATTTTACAGCAAGTGAGGCAAAAGTATAGGTTAGAAGAACAATAATATCAAAGATCTCTATTATGAGGAGAAAATCTTAGATTGATTGGTATAACTTGTATTTCTTAAAAGACCCTAAATACAACGTTTTATTCGAAGCATTTATATTTTTTAAAAAAAGAACAGAGGATATCAGGAACAAGGATCACAACATCTAATGTATGGCTTGCACACACTAGATTCTCATAAATATCTGTGAGTAAGTAGCTGTCTTTCAGGTATTCTGTGTTCTAGAAGTAGAAATTAACATATGGATCACTGCATCCTAGTGGAACACAACTTAACCTGTACCTAACCACGTTTTTCTGTACAGTGAGGTACTATATATAATGGAATTTGTTTTGCTATATAAAACTAATAGGCTTTAAAATTGGGTGCCTGTTTGGGGCTTCCCTGGTGGCGCAGTGGTTGAGAGTCCGCCTGCTGATGCAGAGTATAAGGGTTCGTGCCCCCGTCAGGGAAGATCCCACATACTGCAGAGCAGCTGGGCCCGTGAGCCATGGCCGCTGAGCCTGCGCGTCCGGAGCCTCTGCTCCGCAATGGGAGAGGCCACAACAATGAGAGGCCCGCGTACGGCAATGGTCAGGGTTTTTGTCACTCATGGCCCCTTCTCTTGTTCTATGCCAACAACTGTGTCCTCCATTCAGAACAAACGCCACATGTGCACTGCTGTACACAGACACACACACACACACACACACACACACACACACACATCACACCTTCTTCCCCCCTTGACCCTGCTACTGTTCCTCTCAAACATGAAGGGAAGCGGGCTTCCCTGGTGGCGCAGTGGTTGAGAGTCCGCCTGCCGATGCAGGGGACGCGGGTTCGTGCCCCGGTCCGGGAAGATCCCACATGCCGCGGAGCGGCTGGGCCCGTGAGCCATGGCCGCTGAGCCTGCGCGTCCGGAGCCTGCGCGTCCGGAGCCTGTGCTCCGCAACGGGAGAGGCCACAACAGTGAGGGGCCCGCGTACAGCAAAAAAATAAAAAATAAAAAAAAATAAAATTGGGTGCCTGTTTCAAGAGCTGTTATCAGTGAGGCTAAAATTTAGCTGACTGCTCCAACCATAGGAAGCATAAACACATATTTGGTGAGGATCTCCCAGCTGATAAATCTTAGACCTTATTTATTGGAAGGTTGACTTGAGTATCCATTTCCACTAACATCAGCATGTTTCAAGGAGCAACTTTAATCCTTTGCTACCAAAAATTTTCCAGGTTACTTGCAGGCACCTTGACCAGATTTTTAGCAGAAACTAATACCTTCACAGCAGCAGAGGTAATTTTGAGAGAGTCCATCTTAATTCTCAGATTTTATAAGCTTTTAGAAAGAGCCCCGTTTATGTCAGACCCTCTGTGTGTTAGGTTTATGTTCTAGATTTGCCAGCTTCAGAAGGCAAGTCATACCCCCTCATACTTCAGATCCAGATACAAAGGCCCAAAGTGTATCACAAGTGGACGTAAGACCTTGTGTTTGAAATAATTCCCAGAGCACCACTGAATATTTTTGCTGACTATAAGGTGCAAGTCCTATTTTTAAGACTATATGCCCAGCATTGATTTGTTAGAGAATTCTAACAGATTTTGCCCAGATTCCAAAGAATTCACCATCCTAGGTCCAATGTGGGATGTGAAATGAGAATGGAGCTTAGGAGTATAGACCAAGGAAAATTATTTTCACAGTTTTGATCAAGTGTGAAAATAGGTAAGTTACTTTTATTTAACCTCGTTATTTCCAACCCTCAGTTACTCAGCTGTAAAGTGAAATTATTAAAATGATAGTCACACTTATGTATACTACCAAATGTAAAATAGATAGCTAGTGGGAAGCAGCCACATAGCACAGGGAGATCAGCTCGGTGCCTTTTTTTTTTTTTTTTAACATCTTTATTGGGGTATAATTGCTTTACAATGGTGTGTTAGTTTCTGCTTTATAACAAAGTGAATCAGTTATACATATGTTCCCATATCTCTTCCCTCTTGCGTCTCCCTCCCTCCCACCCTCCCTGTCCCACCCCTCCAGGCGGTCACAAAGCACCGAGCTGATCTCCCTGTGCTATGCGGCTGCTTCCCACTAGCTATCTACCTTACGTTTGGTAATGTATATATGTCCATGCCTCTCTCGCTTTGTCACAGCTCACCCTTCCCCCTCCCCATATCCTCAAGTCCGTTCTCCAGTAGGTCTGTGTCTTTATTCCTGTCTTACCTCTAGGTTCTTCATGACAAGCTAAGTGCCCATCATCGGATGAATGGATAAAGAAGATGTGGCACGTATATACAATGGAATATTACTCAGCCATGAAAAGAAACGAAATTGAGCTATTTGTAATGAGGTGGATAGACCTAGAGTCTGTCATACAGAGTGAAGTAAGTCAGAAAGAGAAAGACAAATACCATATGCTAACACATATATGTGGAATTTAAGCTCGGTGCTTTGTGACCACCTAGACGGGTGGGATAGGGAGGGTGGGAGGGAGATGCAAGAGGGAGGGGATATGTGGATATATGTATATGTATAGCTGATTCACTTTGTCATAAAGCAGAAACTAACACACCATTGTAAAGCAATTATACTCTAATAAAGGTGTTAAAGAAAATGATAGTTGCAGGTGGTGGTGAGGATTAGAGATGACATAAGTACAATACTTAGCACACTCTCTGGGAAATAAATGGGGCTCATTAAATGAGAGTTACAGAAATGGTAATTTGTAGTCATATGTCCCACATTTTCTGGTAATTTCTACCAGCATGTTCTCTTGGGGGAATGGCCTAGCGAAAAGACCATCATGCTTGTCTTTTCTGGCACCCTCATCAGTCTCTATCAGAAAGAGATTTTCTCTAGTCTAATATCCTACCTTTTAACTTGCTTGTGAAAATTTTCCAGGAGGCCTGCCTCTCTGAGGCCTTTTTAGTCCCTCTCCCACAATAGGCATATGTGACTGGATCATTGTCCTGTGTTTATTCACGTGGATCAGATATACCACATGTTAGGTAGATTACTCATCGCGATACCCTGTAATTTTGTTGTGTTAAGTGAAGGAAGTAAATTGCCATTATGTCAGATCATTTATTATTTCAAATACGATTAAGAGGGTGTGTACCTCTTCTTCATCGGGATCAGTGGAAAGCTCCTGGTCTGCCTCGTTCAAGGCAACAATAGCAATGATCCTCTGCCATCATGGAAACCAATCAAAAGGAAAAATTTTCCTTATAACTGGCAGTTTATTTATTTGTCCTTCCAATGTGTGTGTGTGTGTGTGTGTGTGTGTGTGTGTGTGTGTGAATTGCTTGATGGAAATGTCCTAGACTTGTGGGCAGGTTTTTACTAGTGACTTAGGTTATAGAAACTCACATGTGGGGCTGTCAGCTTTATGTGGGTCGTTTTTCTTTTCCTATATGCGTATTTTCAGTACCAAGACTTGTTCTAGGTTGCTTTTATTTTAATACTTTTATTTCTCTGTGGTAGTCTTGTTTCGTTCACTAGTCAGTCGGCAGTCAGTGTGGCGAACATTTGGTGAAAGCACTAGTTGGATGTTACGGCTGCTGTCAGTAAATGCACTTGCTGGTGGGTCTTTGTGCGCTGAGGCAGAGCCCTCTTCTCTACCTGTTGTGGCTTCTGCTTCTCCTCCCCCCTCCACTTCGCGATACCTGGTTGACACCTGCTTGTCCTTCAGTTTTTTTTTTTTTTAACTATTTTTTTATTTATTTATTTATTTATTTATTTATTTATTTATTTTTGCGGTACGCGGGCCTCTCGCTGTCGTGGCCTCTCCCGTTGCGGAGCACAGGCTCCGGACGCGCAGGCTCAGCGGCCATGGCTCACGGGCCCAGCCGCTCCGCGGCACACGGGATCCTCACGGACCAGGGCACGAACCCGCGTCCCCTGCATTGGCAGGCGGACTCTCAACAACTGCGCCAACAGGGAAGCCCTATTTTTTTAAGTTTCAAAAAATATTTATTTTATGTATTTGGTTGTGCCAGGGCTTAGTTGTGACAGGTGTGCTCCTTAGTTGTGGCTTGCGGGCTCCTTAGTTGTGGCATGAGAACTCTTAGTTGTGGCATGCATGTCGGATCTAGTTCCCCGACCAGGGATCGAACTCAGGCCCCCTGCATTGGGAGCTCGGAGTCTTAACCACTGTGCCACCAGGGAAGTCCCTGTCCTTCAGTTTAAATGTCATTTCCTTAAGAGATCAGGTGAGGTCCTGTGTTCTAGGCTCTTGCAGGATCTGGGTCTTGTCCTTTCTCGCTCCAACCAAATTGTAGATTGTTTGCTGAGTAGCTGTTTAATGTCTGTCTCCGCAACTAGACTAATCTCTGAGCGGGCAGTGAGTGTAACTGTTTCATTTATACTGTATCCCTAGCACCTATACAAGGCCTAGTACGTAGTTGAAGATCCCTAAATATTTGTCACATGACGGATTAGAGATTGACACACTGGCACCACCAGCCAGAGAAAATGAGGGAGCACAGATGGGAGAGACTGTCTGTTCAGGCCTCGGAACATTCCGAGGTCCAGGACTTGGCTTTGAATCTGGCAAACAGAGAGATCAGTTATCACCCTGCCTGGTGATAAGACAGTGACTTCGTGTTAAAGACATTTGTCTGCTAGCCTTCATGCAGAGTGACCTGTTACTGTTCTGCTAGGACAACTAAGAGTTGTGACTGAGTCTGCAGCTATTGCAGTGACTAACTCGGACCAAATTCCAGTGTAAAACCATTCCAGAAGCACCTTCTACCATCATCTTTCCTTGACCTGCCAAAAGCTCATCATAAAATAATTCATTTTAGTTTGCAGTATATACTCATTATTGCCACGTTTGAAGTGTTAAAAGCATTTACCTTACTTTGGAACAGTTGAAATTCACTATCATGACTATAAGCATAAGTTGCAAGCCGGGGGGAAATGACATAAGAAACAAATCATCGTTGACTTAAACCCTCCCTGAGCTTTTTGACAAGTAGTGTCTACGGCTCGTGCCTGCTCCTTTGTGGAGCAGGAAACATCTCAGAGACCAGAGCTTCTGTTAACTTAGCAGTCCGGTGTGTTCCTAGTCATGTGCCTGCTGGTCCCCGACCAGCATTTTGGTGCATCTCATTAAGCCGTCCTCAGAAATATCCTTTTATGCCTCTCTTTTTATTATAAAAATAAATTATGTCTGCATCATCCTTTCCCCGCACCCCCGCAAGACCGAGAAAAACAGATTCTTTGTGGGTAGATGGTTCCTGGTGCAGACCTTTCGGTCAGCAACATATACAGATGCAAAGTAGCAACTGAGACGTTTGGATTTAAAACCTCGGCGCTCTGGGTTTTTACCCTGACTTGCTTCAGTATCACTTTTTTTTTTTTTTTTAAACAGTTTTGTTACTGCTGATTCTTCTGTGACACTACAGTAAACCTTTCTCCTAATTCTTGCTTGGTGGTGTGCATTACCCTATAGCTTCCCTTTACCCATCTAGTAGTCTAGAATACAGTTATATTAACCCTAGCATGAATTATGAATGCAATTCCAAACTGGCCACTTGAGTCAACGCTTCCAGTCATCAGTCAATTTTACATTATCTCACAATTCAGGTGACTTCAAAGCCATCTTCATTCCGCTGCCGCAAGTTGCAGTGACATGGACATCTGCTTTGCTCCATGGCCTTCAGTTCACTCCGTTTAGCTAACCAGCCAGCAGTGTAAGTCTATGCTGGGACTTGTTACCGCTCCACCTATAATACCATGAACTCAGAAATTCCCCTAGGCACCCACAAACTTCAGATTCAGCAAACACTGATTTTGTGCCTACCCCATGCTAGACAGTGTGGTTTTTCCAGATATGTGAGCTCATCCTACCTGACACACAGCCTCACACCTTCCAAACCCGTCACCATCTGCATGACCCCTAGGCTCCTGAACCCTCTGTGTCCTTACAGTTATTAGTACCCTTCCAGCTCACTTGCCCTCTTTTCAAGCCTGGGACTCATGGGTAACCATTTCAACGATGCACTTGAAATGATGCCTGGGCCTTTGCAGGCTGAGTATCCTTGAATGGCCTCTTCTTTAGGGCTACCGACTGCTATGTGAAAGTGCTCAGGTCTGTTCCACCTTCCTGTTCTCTCACCATCAGATGAGCCCTTATTGCTGCTGGACAATCGTTTTAGTCAGATCACATCACAGCTGGTATTCACCCCGTGTCTCATCCACTCTACCTCTCACTCTTAACATCTAACGTTTTCTGTCACTTTGCTGTGAATATGTTAGCTTCTACATCATAATTTACTGTCTTGAATAGAGGGAGAAAATAAGTAGAAAGGCATATAGCTCGTATTATTCTGATTAAAACTCAATAATAGAAAAAAGAAGAAGAAGGAACTTCTGTTTTCAATTGATATGATTTTTTTTTTTTTTTTTTTTTTTTTTTTGCCGCATCGCACGGCATGTGGTATCTTAGTTCCCTGACCAGTGATCAGACCCGTGCCCCCTGCAGTGGAAGCACAGACTCCTAACCACTGGACTGCCAGGGAAGTCCCCTCATTCGATATGATTTTGAAGAAGGAAGAAGGTAAAGTTTAAAAGGGCTGTTGCCCACCAACATTGGATTTAACTAAATCCCGAGTGTCAAAGGATGACTCAGCCATGTGGCCAGCAGCATGATTTTTTGGTGAGGCATGATATGTGCGAGGAAAATAAATTGAATGTTCCAGGCCGCATCTGAGGATTTCTTGGTCATTTCTTGTGGATCATTACAACTGTAGATGCCTCGTGAGCAAGTTAATGCAATCACTGGTCTACGCCTTATTACTTCGAGAGAACAAGGGTAAAGAATGAGGCTATACTATTGCAGGTCATGTGTTAAAAAGCAAAGCTTTTCATCCTGTGATAAACCATAATGGAAAAGAATATGAAAAAGAATGTGTGTGTGTGTGTGTGTGTGTGTGTGTGTGTGTGTGTGTATAAAACGGAATCACTTTGCTCTATACCAGAAATTAACACAACATTGTAAATCAACTGTACGCCAATAAAATAAATTTTTTTAAAAAAGCAAATTTTAATTCAGGGCTTTTAGTGTTTCTTGAATTCCTTTCTTCTGGCGTACTCTCATAACCATTGCAGTGGTGATCTACCTAGTCATTTCTAGTGTCGTAGATTTGATTTTCTTTTTCCCCCAAGATTAATGACTCTAGGTAATAGGAAATTTCTTGGCTGAATATGTGGCTATCAGTTTTCCTCTAGCATATTTTATCTTAACGCTTTACTGTGATGTTTTAGTGTGAAAGTTAAAGAAAAAGAAAAGAAAGAAAAAATAAATAATAAAACCGTCTTGGGCTATGATTAATAGTTCATCCTGGACAAATCTGTAGCATCTAGCATTATCTGTTTCCACCCCTGTGGCCCTGAGGCTTAGTGTTCATTCTTCTAGGATGTTGATTGAAAGAATGCAGGCATCCCTGTATGAAGCCATAGCAAGAATATGGGTCAGTTCATAGCTTAGGATAGTTAGGTTGGCAGGATATGCTGGTGCCAAAATTCAGCATTCTCGATCTGCAGCCCGTCAAAAGGTGGAGAATTAATTTCCTTTTACAAGTGCTGATGAAGATATCCTTCTTAGAACTGCAGGGATGCTTCCGATTTCCAGTGGTGTGACAGGTCTTTGATAATGCAGTCCTGGTGAAAACCAAGTATTCTGACTGGTACAATGAGCGAGTCAGGTGTCAATGTCCTAGAAGCAGCTCTGAAATTTTAAATTGGGGATTGTATGTTAAAGTAAATGTTGAATTGAGCAGTTGAATGCTGCTCAAATGTTGATCGCTCACGTCTGAGCTGTGTCGTCATGGTCTCTTGGAGGTGTTACGGTGTAGGATTAATAACTTGGACCCTGGAGCCAGTTTTGCCACCTCTGAACTGTATACTTCAGCAAGAGACTTAATATTGTGACTACTTGCTTCATCTAAAAACCAGGGATAATAGTGACACCTTCCTCATAGGGTTATTAAGGATTAAGTGGGTTAATGTGTCAAACACGCTCGTAACTGTGCCTGGCACTAATACGCTGGCAGGTGAGTGTCAGCGAAGGTTATTTGGAAATTTTTCTTAGTTCGATGGCTTTATCTTTTTTTTTAAGTTAATTAATTATTTTTGGCTGTGCTGGGTCTTCATTGCTGCATGCGGGCTTTCTCTAGTTGTGGTGAGCAGGGGCTACTCTTCGTTGCGAAGTACGAGCTTCTCGTTTCAGTGCTTCCCTTGTTGTGGAGCATGGGCTCTAGGCGTGCAGGCTTCAGTAGTTGTGGCGCACAGGCTTAGTTGCTCCGCGGCATGTGGGATCTTCCCGGACCAGGGCTTGAACCCCTGTCCCCTGCATTGGCAGGTGGATTCTTAACCACTGCGCCACCAGGGAAGTCCTGATGGCTTTATCTTAATAGTTCTGAGAAACCAGCATTTCTGCTAAGACTCCTAAATTTTGGGAGACTCGGAACCAATCAAAACAAGGTTGCATCTGCTCCGATAATTAATTATATAATTAAAGATGATTTTTCTTCTACGTTTGGTTTTTTAATAACTTGAAAATAAACTCAGATACCTAGTGAATGTATACCTATAGCAAATATTTTTATTGAAACTCGCTATCCTTGACAATTACCTTGATGACAGCATTGTTAGCCATTCAGTGCTCTCCTTTCAGCTGCACAAAAATGAGGACACTAAAGTGTGTTTGAAAATGTAATGCATTGTTCTTAAAACAATACTCAGGAAGATACTACTTGTTGGCTTGGCGACCCAACTCATTTTCACCTTACATGTCGTTGTAAGTTTACATAATAAATATCCAGATACACATCCCAGACCATTTAAAAAATATTTAAATGTTTTATATTAAAATACATAATTTGGGGAAATATAAATAAAATATTATAGCTAATGTCATAGTTTCCTATGCATCCTTCCATGGTCCTGTCGTCTTCTGTTCCCTGCCTCCCTTTTCCCCTTCAGGGAAATAACATGCATTCTTCCAGTCTGTTTCTGTACTTTTACTACACGTATATATCTATAAATATCGTGTGTGTATTTAAATTTATATAAATCATATTAATGTATCAGTTTTCTACCTCGTACTTTTCCCCTCACTCAAATTTTGAAAGAGCTATCCAAAAACGATCAATATAATTTGTTTTAACTGCTGAGTAGAATTCTGTAATGTGACTTTACCACAGTTTAATTCTTTAATGTGACTTTACTGCAGTGTACTATTCCCCAGCTGACCGATGGAGAAGTTGATGAGAGTTTTGTATTTTTTGCCTTGTCTCTACTACAAATCGTGCTGTAATAACCATTTATGAACATCTCCTTGGGCATATGCAAAAGTTTCTCTGTAGATTCCTGTAAATGATATGTGCATTTTCACATGCCAAACTGCTTTCCAAAACAATTTTATCAGCGTTAAGTCCACCTACAGTATATGAGAGTCACATTTCCCCATATCCTCACTTAGACTGGATTTAGTAGGACATTTTGATTTTTGCCAGTTGGATAGGTATGAACATGGTATTTGGTTTTAATTAGCAAAATCAGACATTGGCTAATGTAGGTTTTTTAAAAATAATGGTATTGTTTGTGGGGTTCCCCGCCCTGCGCCCCCCCCTCCCCCCGAGGGAGGACAGGGAAACCACTGCATCAGTAATCTGGGTTAAAGCTCATTGTTCTTGGCAGGTATACTGAGTCACTGGGGGAGGAAGCAGATGGTACCACCACCCTGCAGAGCTGGAGGGAAGGCAATTAATCATCTCCATTGAAAGAGTGGCTGGGCCTTAGAGCTAGGTTTCAGATTCCCCTTTTCAAACAAGTGCATCTTGTTTGCAGGCCTGAGCCTTTTGGTTTTCTCTTCTCATTGCTCCTCCCTTTTGGTCATTCAGTATCACTACTATTACATTGCCAGAGAAGAAGCAAAGTACATAAAGGTTAAGTTGGCTTTCTTGATAAGACTAATTTTACTAAGATTTCTTTTAGGATGAAGAATGTAAGTGGAGGGGAGGGTAGAGGCTGTGTTTGGGGGAGATTTCTGGGGAAAGCATGTATTGAAAACATTGGTTAAAATCAGATTTGGTAATTATTTGCAGTTTTCCATTATTCATGTAATCCTTGGGTCTGATTAACATTTATAAAGTATAAACTCTACAAATACAAGGTATTAACATGAATAATTAAAAGGTAGGGAGTTAGCTGTACATGACTGTGGGTTTTCTTTTATTGTTGTGGAGGCTATTTTAGTAACAAGAGGAAGCTTAGACTTGTAGACTGCTGGTCTGGAGACTTCAGTAATGCTCTCAGCTCAACCACATGTCATGATACATTGTACGGTTGCCTTATATTCCGGAGCGGCGAAGTGATATTCTGTGCTTTCTATCTATATCAATCTGAATTTCTGGGAGGAGGGCTGTACTTATAATCATATCAACCGAAGTATAATTCTTATTATAATTTAAAATTGCCTTGGTCATTGCTCTAACTCATTGATTCAGGACCCCCTGGCCCCCACAAAGTACCCTTTTCAAAATTTTGGGTATTTCCCAGGGGATGTCTGATGTGCTCACAAACAAGGCCACCTGCTTAGGTGCCACCTCCATCCATAAGGCACCTTCCCTGCTCGTGCTGTGCTGGCCAGTGCTCTATGCTTACCCTGTAAAGTCGTGTTTCCCAAACTGGCGTTCTCCAGGCCACTCCTTCTGCAGGATGTTAATGGTTGTGTCAACAAAAGAGTGATTCTAATTCAGATCACTTGAGGCAAATGTCTTTACTATAGGACTTGTAAGGGCATTTAATATGCTATTATGAATCACCAAGAAAGGAATCTAGTAGACGTATTTGACTAAGGAATAGTTCCGTGTGGGGTGTATGTATGTCTACTGCACACAGAGTACCACTTTAGGAAATTCTGTTGTGTTTGTTTGCATGCTAAGCATCATTAAGGAAATTCTTCATTTGCTACCACACAGTGCGGAAGCTGTGAGCTGGTCCATTGCAAATGGATGTTAATTTTTTTTTTTTTTTTTTTAATGGCTTCTGGTAGGTACTCTGACCAGTCTTGATGTGTCTGAATCTCTCAAAGTCCAACTTAGAAACCTGCTACATAACAGAGGTCTATATACCTAACTTGGCTGCTGGTGAAAAATGCACAAAAAGGTGTCTCAGTCTTTTTTGTTCTTGCTGTGGAAGCTGGAAGCAGATACTACGTCAGTGAATGCCAGACTCTGGTCCATGAAGCCATGGCCATCTCTGGCCCTCTGAATTCATGGAAGGGGTCTGTCTTTATTCTGCATCCTCGTACACAGAGTGTGACCTTCCCTTCATTGGGATGTTCCAATGAGTAAAGAATGGAAAACCTGTGATAGGAGCTTAACTGTTTTCACTGGTGCTTTATGTGAGAGCTGCATGTGAGCAAATCATGATGGATCTGTTTGTTTTCTGTATTCTGGAAGGATAAGTACAATGAAAGTTAAGTCATACTATGGTTTGATCATTCTGTAACTTCTTTGATATGTATATAATAAAGGACATTTGGACAGAGAATTTGGATAAGTAATTGGGGTAAAATAAATGATATATAATATCAAAGAGAAAGCAATCGAAAGGAAGATCTGAGGAAAATCACTGACTTTTTCTTCCAGTCTGTTTTCTGTCCATCGTCCCAATGATTTGGAAGGTAGATGTTTCACTTTAAAATCTACTGTGGTTACGTTACTTAAGATTTTCCCTCAAATATTCTTAAGCTTATGTTAAGAAAATGTGCCAGAAAATGTTTGTAAAAGATGAGCTTATGCTCTTCCTAAAACAGAAATTTAGAAAAATGTTGAAGATTGGAGTATGTGATTGCTGATAAATCATAGCAGCTTTTGGAACATTTGCTTTTCGAGAAGCTGTTAATCCGAAGTTTCATTCTTGCCGTTCAAATCCCTGTGGGAGTCAGTTAGACATATAACCACCAGCACAGCACTTTGCTACTTTAGCATCCCTATTATTAAAAGAAGGTAGTAGCTCTAACATTACTGTAAAACCCAGAAAGAATTTAACTTATTTAGAGTTAGTTCCAAAGTGATTCAAGATCAGTGAAAAGACTTCTGCAAAACTTGAGGCAGCTCTAGGCAGTGGCTAGACAGATTCTCCTTACGAATGCACTTCAATGTTAGGATTAACTGAAAAACAAATCAGATATTAACAGGATATTCCATAAAGAAGGAATTGAAAAGGAAAATCCCATTCGAAGAAACAATGTGCAGATTGTGACCAACAGTTTTCCTGCCTGGGGATGCCAGTGAAACCTGTGGAACTTGGAACTTTTATTAGAATAATTGTTTAATAATAGTTGCCAGTATTCATTGAGCACTTGCTCTGTCCTTTTAATCTTAACAATAATCCTATGATGAATAGAGATAACTATTAAAACCCTCTTTACAGAGGACTTAATTGAGACTCAGAGAACTTAAGTAACGTGCTCAGGATCACGCAGCTAGGAAGTGCCAAGAGTCTGAATTAGAGTAGAATCCAGATCTGTCCAGAGTCCACATTCTTAAACATTACTCTTGGTATTGATATTTTGCAACATTGGTCCTATTGTATAGGTGTCTGGGTTTTTTTCTTCCCTTTGGATCATTTCCATGATGTGTCTTTCAGCTGCATCTCATGCACTTTTTTCTAAGTTCTAGGCGAGACCCTGATCAGAGTTCTTTAGGTCACTAGATGTCTGAAGAGAATTGGTTCCAGGAACCCCACGGATACCAAAATCCACACTGATGCTCCAGTCCCTTATATAAAATGGAGCAGTACAGGTGGCTCTTCACACTCTCTGCCCGGCACCCAAGATGCGATCCTCCATTTGTTCAAATCTGCCCATGTGGAACCATGGATAGGGAGGGTCGACTGTATATGCTTCCAGAGTTGGAATTTGGCTTTAGGCTACAATAAAAACACATGAGCCTGTCTTTGGGGAATTCTTTAGTCTTTGAATGTCTTGTCATTTGAGGTCCAAGGGATTTTTAACCACTTGCTAGACCTGTAGATCCTGAAAATGGTTCTTCAGGGATGGCCCTATCCCCTTCTACCACTCCCGCCCTTCTGTCCCAAACAAAACAAAATCAATAACCATGAAGGGAGACTTCTTACCTTTGGTGACAGAAGGACCTCCAGGTTACCTTCCCTTTTCCTACTGATAGTCCTTGTAGGAAAAGTCTTTCACATATTTTTTTCCTGAGATTAGGAGAGTTAAGTTCTTCCCCAAGACAGGAGGAGCCCAGGAGGGTTGGGAGGCCTCCGCGGCCATGACCTTACTCTCCTCAATACTTTTTTGCTTGTAAATTTGAACGGCAGCCCGTTGATTCTGTTTCAGACCTTTCCCATAGAGGTTGCAGAGTTTCTTTTCCAAATCAAGGAAACCTGTTGCTGTCCTGAGTTCTTCAGAAAAGTAAATCTCAATAGTGCAAACTGCAGCCTGCAGGCAAATCTGACTTTGGCCTGTTTTTATACTAGGAGCTTAGAGTGGCTTTCTACATTTTTTAAATTGCGGTAAAATATACGTAATATAAAACTTACCACTTTAAACATTATTAAGTGTAAATTCAGCGGCATTCAATACATTCATGGCTTTGGGGCTTTTTAAAAAATATTTTAAAAGGTTGTAGCAACAAAACACAAAGAATATGTGACATTCTCATGTAGCTGGGAAGCCTGAGATATTTCCTGCTTGGCCTTTTACAGAAAAGGTTTATTGAACCCTGTTTAGGTCTTTCTCTGTACATGGAAAGATGAGTGTCGTGATCGAAAGCATCAACTGTGAAATTGGAGAGCCCTGAGTTCACTTCTGGCTCTGTTACTATTATCAGCTGAGCAACTTGAGGAAAGTTATGTAACCTCTGCCCCTTGCTTTTCTTAAGCCCTGTAAAATGGTGTTGATAATAGAACTTACCTCATAGAGGCATCTCTTGATTAAATGAGGGAATACTTGTGAAACCCCATATTAGTTAAGATACTTCAAGTGAGATTTATTGGCCCCATGTAAATGACATGTCCAGAGGAGATTAGTGGACCCTCTTTTTCCTTGGAGGTGAAGGACTCTCGCAGCCTAAAAGCTGCTGGCCATCTTACTGCTGGCCATAGGAGAGACCAGCCTGAGGGCAAAGCTAGCTACAAGAGGAGGCCAGAGCTAAAAAATTCTCAGAGAAATGGAACCACTCTCCTGATGACTTACTCAATTTTCCAATCAAACTGAAGCCTTTTCTACTTTGGGGGCTGTCAGTTATGAATGCCTATAAATCCTCTGTATCATTTGTCACCTTAGCTGAGTTTGCTAACGCTTAAACTGGAAGTGTTGTGGATTGGTTTGCTAGGGCTGTCGTAACAAAATTCTATAGACCAGGTAGCTTAAACAACAGAAATTAATTTTCTTAACGTTCTGGAGGCTAGGAGTCCAAGATCAAGGTGTCTGCAGGGTTGGTTGATTCTGAGGGCCTGTATTCTTGACTTGTAGATGGCTGTCTATTCTGTTTTCACATGGCCTTCCCTCTTCCTGTCTGTGTCCTAATCTCCCTGTGAAGGACACAGCCCTATTGAATTAGGATCCGCCCATATGACTTCATTTTACCTTAATTACCTCTTTAAAGGCCCTATCTCCAAACACAGTCACATTCTGAGGTACTGGGTGTTAAGACTTCAACATATGAATTGGAGGGAAGGTGCGGGATGCAATTCAGCCCATAACATGTTCTGATTTTTACAGTATTCTTTGTGTATTAACTACTCTTGAAAAGAATACGATGGCAAGGATTGCTTTGGTTTAGGCCAGTCAGAACCCAGCCGTGGACCTGGGTGGGGATACAGTGAGGAAGGATTAGAGTGCTGTTGGGGGAGCCATGATGGCCACTACAACCCTTAACAGAGTTCCTTGCACAGAGTAGACATCATTATCTGGCAGCTTGCTAGCTGCCGTTATTTTTCTCTACAAGCATAAGCTATTTTTAGAAGATAACTTTGGGCTTTTTCTTTATTGTAAGGCTTCTGAATAATTAGCAATATATTTTGAAGTTTCTAAAATCCTCTCAATTTGTTATATCATTTTTTTAAGTGAATTTTGCTTTTAGAATTTGCAAGTCCAGGAAGACTCTCGAAAGGTCATCTATATTTCTGAGCCTCCAGGAGGTATGACATTTAAACCAGCCCAGAGGGTTATTTCCCTCACCTGGAAGTCTCCAGTACCTCCTAGTGTACCATCACCATATAGTCAAGCTGGCATTTCAGGTCCAAGGAAAGAGACTGAAAGGCTGAAAACATTAGGCCTGGCCTAAAAGAACTAGAGCTTCTCAACATAACACTGGCATTCAAATTCCACTTAATATTACTGAATCAGTTAACCATGGCTGTGTGACAAACCAGTCCAAAATTTATGGCCTAAAACCATAGCAGTTTACTATTTCTGATAGTTCTGTGGGCTGGCTTGGTAGTTCGGCTGGTTTTGCCCGGGCTGACACGTGGGCTACATTGAGCTCAAGGGTCAACTAGGCAGGAAGGTCCACGATGACCTCACTCACTTGCCTGGGATTCTGGGTGGTGGTCCACCAGGGCACCTGGGTTCTCCTCTGTGTGACCTCTTGTCCTCTAGTAGGCCAGACCTATTTAGTGGTCTCAGGGAAGCATTCCAGGAGAGCGAAAGGTCCAAGTCCTTTTCTGCCCTAATCTTGGAAGTCACACAAAGCCACTTCTGCCACGTACATGATCAAAACATGTCATGAGGGCTTCCCTGGTGGCGCAGTGGTTGAGAGTCCGCCTGCCGATGCAGGGGACGCGGGTTCGTGCCCCGGTCCGGGAAGATCCCACATGCTGCGGAGCGGCTGGGCCCGTGAGCCATGGCCGCTGGGCCTGCGTGTCCGGATCCTGTGCTCCGCAATGGGAGAGGCCACAACAGTGAGAGGCCCGCGTACTGAAAAAAAAAAAAAACATGTCATGAGACTAGCTCAGATTCAAAGGGTGGAGAAAGAGACCCCACCTCCTGGTGCGAGGAGCAGCAAAGTCAGATTGCAGAGGAGCCTGGACACAAGTTACAGATCACGAGGAGCTGCTGCTGTTGTCACGGTGCCACAGCTGCTAATGTTCACAGGCCCCAGATGCATTTCTAGGAGTGTGATTTATATGGAATACTGGTGGGGAAGGAATTCAGGTTTGTATGCAGATGTGTATTTTTTTTCAGAATATATTTACTAGTGTGCTTATGTATACATTGTTTTAAAACATGTACTAAACGGCAGGTTTGTATTTTATATTTTGCACCTCGGAGCATGTAATTGAGAAAGTCCAGCCTACATCATTACAGCCAACTTCAACTGGGCTGTGAAAATAAATGACTGAAGAGATTAATATATATATTTGCCAGAAGTTGCAAAATAAATCTTTTCTAAACTGATTAAAATGTTATCTTTGATATTCTAGATGACTTCAAATGCTTCTTATCTTTATTTGGATGCATTTTCATTAACATATATAATAAATGAGGTCCTTTGATCAAAGTAGAGATCAAATTCTAGCACATTCATATATGTACATGCAGTGTATGCACATGCACAGTTGTATATAAACAACTGTGGGTTTCGAAAGGCATTTGTATGGTTTGTATATGTTCACGTTTTAAAGTCTTTACAAAGAATTTAAGATATGTGAGTATATACAAATTATATAAAGTTGTTTATATATATATTGCCTTACAGGTACAACTGCCCAAGACAAGTGACCAGATGATTTGTAGGACCTCTCTGCTCACCCAACTTTGTATCTCCTCCATCACCAATCCATTTCCTCTTAAGTCATGTCTGGGGCTCTCCCTTCTCCCTCCGACCTCCAAACATTCTCCATCCATTTCCTCTGGACAGATAAGCATGCTCTATAGACACAGACACACGTGAGCACCCTGAGACACACAGAGCCCTCCAGATTTCATTTCATTCTAGAACCGTTGTATGTACTATCTTGACCAAAGTCATTGGGAAAGAAAAGTGCATAAATGCTGTAACTGTTTCTCCTTCCCATCTCCCCGTCCCTACAGATCCCAGCATTCCCAGTGTCCTCAGTTGCATGCATTACCTCACATAAAGGCCCTATTTATTCTCCCCATCCCATTGCCATGCTGATGATGAACTCTGCAGCTCTTGGTTGCTTCCCTTTTAGAGTATAAGTATCTGAATATAGAATTCTTCCTTGGTGGTATAGTGCCTTAAGAAGGACTCCCTAAAACTACTAGAGTCCTCAAGATTCATGGATCTGTGAAATTATATACAAAGTGTGTGAATATGTCCTTAACTGCGTTTTTTTTCTGAGAGAAAATCTATAGCTTTTATGAGGTTCTCAAAAGGACACGTGACCTAAGAAGAGAATTAAAGTCCATCACCCTATGAGATCTCAGTGAAACAAAGGAAAGGGTGAAAAGATACGGGAGAAAAAAAATTTATAACCTATAATACTGAGTTGCCCTGCCAAGTACTTAGTACAGAGCATGAGGTTAGGAAAGAGGCCAGGAAGAGAAGAAACCATTGGTTCTTGCTTTTTTTTTTTTTTTTTTTTTTTTTTTTTTTCCTTGCGTTATGCGGGCCTCTCACTGTTGTGGCCTCTCCCATTTGCGGAGCACAGGCTCCGGACGCGCAGGCTCAGTGGCCATGGCTCACGGGCCCAGCCGCTCCGCGGCATGTGGGATCTTCCCGAAACGGGGCACGAACCCGCGTCTCCTGCATCGGCAGGCGGACTCTCAGGCACTGCGCCACCAGGGAAGCCCGAAACCATTGGTTCTAACGGAGAATGAATCATGTCAACCAAGAGACAGAGAAAAAAGGGAAACGTTTAGTGAGCACCTTCCACGTGCCAGAATCTGGGCTGCATGCTCTAATTTTTCATTTAATCCTCTCCAGCACTTACTGATATGATGGGGAGCATTTGGGTTTTGGAACTATGTGAGAAACAGCTAGATCTAGATTTGAATTGCGGCTCATTGCTTCACTTTGTGACATCTGACAATGCCCTATAACCTCTGAAACCCAGTGTTCTTAATTGAAACATGAGATTAAGAGCACTTAGTAAATTTGCATGGAGATTGGGGATTGTTCATAGAAATTTTAAGCGCTCAGTAAATGGTAGCTATTATTATTATATTTTAAAGATAAGGTTGATGTTTGGGCGTTGGTTACAAGACCAGAAAGGGGCTAGCCCTGAGATAGTTTTCCAGAGACTTCTTGGCCAAAATGTTTAGCCCTGGTGGTTCCAGAATCCCTTCCTTCAAGGAGCCAGGCCCTCCCTCCTTACATAGGTTCTGACGGCCTCAGCTATTGTTTGGAAGTAAGGAAAGTTCTGTCTTCTTACAGCAGGGGAGAGCTGTGTTCCAGGTTGAAACTCCAGCCCATGGAAATACTGCTCCGTGGCAGCACTGAAGGTGCTTCTCAGCTTTAGATTGTAGGTTAGATTGTGGGCTGTAGCAGATCAGCCTAGGAGCTGAGTTAACATATATAATATTGTTTCTGTGGGGGAACTATTTTCTAAACTCCAGTTAAATACCCTATTCATACGTCGGAGATTACTCATATACAAGAAAATTGGTGAGGTCTTGAGGAATTGTATTCCCAGGCAAAAATTAAGAGACTCAGAGAAACATGACACTGACAAATAGTAATACTTTTTCTCATTGTTGATTGAGTTAATGTAGTTTTGTGAAATTTGTTCTACCCATTTATTACTTGCATGACAGTGGAATGAAGGACACGTAAGAGGACGCTATTGTCTCTCCTTTTGTGACAACTCAGCTTCTGTTCTCTTCCACAGCAAGTAATTAGGAGCTGCTACTATGAGGGAGCTTAAATAATGCCCCACCCTGCCAAAGCCTGAGTCATGAAACCCATCATCAGCCTATTTCTTCCTTTGAAGGGAAAAAAGCCAACTTTTCGTGAGCCATTAATTTCCTTTTGGCCTCACCTCTGGGGTAGGGAGAGAGTGTTCATGTGACAAAAGAAGTATATCTGCCAGTAATACATGGTTTGGGGATGTAAGTTTTGCCCTTTACAGTTTGTAGCATGAGAAACATTTAAACTGTTATAGCTTATTGTTAAGTGTAACAATACTTTTTGATCCTTACAAATAAAATCCAAGGGAAAAATTTAAGATCTGTGATTCTTAAAGACAATCTTGAGGTAAACTTGAAACTGTCATTTTCTAGCAAATAGATTTTAATTTAGGTATATATAGATATCTATAGATTATATCCAAATGCCTGTCCTTTTTCACACTTTGGACATGTAGACCTATACAAATCCCAGTAGAAAGAACATTTCTAAGAAAGATTGATGTACCAATCAGGAATACATTTTTTGTGTGTATGTAAGGGTATATATATGGATGTGTGTGTGTGTGTGTGTGTGTATGCATATACATACATAAAAGCTCACATACACTTTTCACTGGTCGTGAAGATAAGCTTATATATTCAAACCCAGGATCTGGAGGATAGGAGCTCAAAAATGAGCTTAGGTGGGCTATGACGAAATTGGAATGGTCCACACACGATTGTTTGGTTGTGCATTTTTCAAAGGAAATTTGGAGTTCATGGCCTTCTCTTAGAGAAAGGTGTGACACAGACACTTTAGAAACCACTTTTCTGGAATAAGTCAGGTAGTGGACCTACATAATGTCTTTCTCCAATCCTTGGGGGATTCTTGAATTTAGTTCTCTACAATGCTCAAGCTTTTAGGGTCTTAGAGATCTAGGGAGGGTCGAAGAAGCTGGCTGTGTGTAGAAGATAAGCAACAATGATAAATATAAAGAGTCAATGTAACTTCTAGGACCAAATAGAGCTTTTGCTAGGCCAGGTGGCTTTATGTTTTGATCAGGTTGATGCTGCTGTATATGAAGCTTCAGTGATGATCTCAGCTTTATAAAACGAGCTGTTATGCTTATCTCATTTCTCTGCTAGTGTGTGTGTGTGTGTGTGTGTGTGTGTGTGTGTGTGTGTGTATGTACATGAGGTGACCTTGCATCGTGGTCTCCAAGGACACTAGGATGGTCCTGATCTGGAAATGCTTGTTCCATATTACTGAATCCAGAGATTCTCAAGGAAATATTCTGTCTACTGATTTGACAATGGGAAGTTGTCAACAGCCTCAAGTTTTGTTTTGTAGGCCTACCCTTTAAAGATAGAAACATCTTATCTCTTGACTACTTTTTTTCTAGTTTTTCTCGTGCTAATAGAACTTTTATCTCATGTAAACATGACTCAACAATGAAGGGACTCTATGCATTAGTTGTAGCCTTGGCGTTCATGAGACCTACTAGAGAGAGGATAGTGACTAAGGATTTTTCTTTTAATTGTGGTAAAATACACATAACATAAAATTTGCCATCTTAACCATTTTTAAGTTTATAGGTCGGGGCATTAAGTACAGTAGTTTATTGTGCAACTATAGGATTTTTCAACAATGGGTTTTTCTGTGCAAATATTTCTATTTAGTCAGAGATTTCTCCTTCAGAAAACCATGTATTTTACCCCAGGGACAATATAAGTAAAACATGTCTGCTGAAATAACGTGTCTCCTAAAATCACTGAGTATATCAACTCAGTTTTCACAGTAAAATAAAGGCTCAATATTACAACTGCCACCAAATCTGTTACTAAATCTGTCAGGATTCTGATTTTGCTACTGTATATCACACGCTATGAATGCAGCCTCTCTTATGGCAAATCCTCATGTTTCCCTTTTCTGTTTCCTAAGCAACAGTCTATTTTGAGGTTGGCTGCGAGACTGAAGGCATCCACCTCAGCATCCTTGGTTCTCCCAATTCAGACCAACAGATACTGATTGCCTATTCTGCTGATACCCTATCTCCAGTTCGCTTCAATGTCGTGGAATGCAGCCTCTTAAAGTGGTTTTATACCTTACAAATAAAAAATGGTAAGGTATTAAGAACTCTAAAGATTTTAACTAGTTTTAACCTGAGAGGTAGGTAAGCTGTACCATCCCCATTTTATAAATATGGAGTCTGAAACTCAAATAATAGCATCACAGTAGTAGAGCTCTCTATAGAATGTTGCAGTATGCTAGACTGAGTCCAGTGCCCTTCGTAGACTCACAGGGAGGTACAGCCACCGGTGGGGAAGACGGGATTAGCACCCTTCTGCAGCAAAGCCCTCATCTCACGTGTTTCAGAGTTATGGAAAATAACTGAATCCAATGAGAAAGAGGATACTCTCAGTATGGATTTTGAACATGTTTCATAGAAATAACTTTGCAAAACTTTATTAAGATAGTTATTGTAGAATTGTGACTTTGAAGGGTGAAGTTTTACCAGCAGAAAGTCCCTTAGCCTTGTTTATTCAAATGTTTATTTTTAAAAGTTGAAGATAAAGGTCATGTTCAGGGTGCTTGTAACACAATGAAGTATAATAGTGTTAAGCTTTGTATGATCTCATTCAAAAGACCTTTTTCGATCTTTAACAGAATTTTTGGTCCTAGAACATAAGATCCGTGAACTTTACATGACAAAATTCTGTAAATGGACATTGCCTTCTGTCCAGTGGCAATTCTTCTTTCCAAGCAGACAGACATTAAGTAATTTACTTGATAGTGCCCTGACTTCGGTGTAAGCCGCTGCCCTTGCTCCTCTCTGAGGATACTTTGAATGAAAATACCATTTGACATTTCCTCTTTGTCTTTTTGGTTTTCAGGAAAATGTCTTAGGTTCATCTAGCAAGATTAAGATGAGTAATTTTATTTTCATTACCTTTGTTTTATTACGTACTTCTTGTACGGAGATAATGCCCTTAACGGTGTAATTTTGAAATGAGTTAAATCCATGATTTATCTCATATGTTTTCATCCCTACTGATATAACTGAGTGATCGGAACAAATCTTCCATTTTTCAAATGAAAAACTCAGCAGAGAACTATAAGTGCCTTTTCCCAAACTCTCAGAGAAGGAGAACTAGCAGAGCGAGGGTTATATGTATCTTTGAATCTTATGTACTAATTTGCATCAAACCATGGTTAGTTGAAAGATAATTTCCCTTTTTTTTTTGCATTCATCAAAAGATTAGGTGGGGGGCTTCCCTGGTGGCGCAGTGGTTGAGAGTCCGCCTGCCGATGCAGGGGACACGGGTTCGTGCCCCGGTCCGGGAAGATCCCACATGCCGCGGAGCGGCTGGGCCCGTGAACCATGGCCGCTGAGCCTGCGCATCCGGAGCCTGTGCTCCGCAACGGGAGAGGCCTGCGGACCGCAAAAAAAAAAAAAAAAAGATTAGGTGGGGCAGTACCTGGTTCCAGGAATTTAAAGTAAGATGAATATAAACTTCACGAATGCTTAGTCGTCTAGGTAAAGATACTCAGTGCAATTCCTGACTTAGAGGTACTGTGTTTCCTATTACTGGATCCAAAACCTAAAGGAAATGATTGCACGTGTGTTATGTTTACTGTCTGTAGTGTGTAAATTCCACAGTGTCTTGCATTATAGCTATTTGTTTATATGTCCTCACCATCTCCTGTTGGAATATAAGTGCGTGGGTAGGGGAACTAGAGAAGATCTCTTCTCCCTCCTCCCCACCTACCCCCCCAGTTTCCCTAGCAATTTAGTTGAATGTTGAATATGGATGATTGAACCTCTCAAGCAGTTATTCCTTGTGTAGAAGGAATGCATGTACAGCACGATTATTCTGCTGTTTTCCCATTAAAGCCATTCTTTGAGATCAGAATGTGAAGCCAAACAGAGCCAGCCAATCACATGGGGGGAAATTACAGGAGCATCATTTTGATGAATTTGCTTTTTGGTTCATTTCAGTATTTAAATCTCAGGTTTCCATTCAATATAACCCACTAAATGGATGTTAGACTCATATTATAAAAATGACTTTTAAAAGAAATATATGAAAAGAGAGGAGAGAGAGATTAAATCTCTAATTTTATTCTTCAGCTTTGTTCCTTGCTTGTTGATGATGCTCACCTTGTGCAAGGGATACAGTGTGCTCACCAGGTTGTTTCTCTTCATCTGTGTTGTTGTGTAAGGAATGGCCACCCACAGTTTGAAGTTGTTGTCATGATAAACTGAGTGATACCGTTTAATAGACTGGGTGCAGGCACCACCTGTGAAATCTAGGTCACTCGTTGTACACAGCCTTGTCCCGGGAATAAGACGCTTGCTTGTTGTCATCTGTCTTGCGCAAACTGTTCATCTTGGCACTTGAACTCATTGGCATAATAAATTGGCTCAGGTATTAAGTTGAACTATATGAAATTGCCTTTTTTTTTTTTTTTTTTTTTTTTTTTTTTTTCCAACCCG
>NW_006796604.1:227774-236793 GCF_000442215.2 Lipotes vexillifer | reverse complement strand
TCCAGTACGCGGGCCTCTCACTGTTGTGGCCTCTCCCATTGCGGAGCACAGGCTCCGGACGTGCAGGCTCAGCGGCCATGGCTCATGGGCCTAGCCGCTTCGCGGCATATGGGATGTTCCCGGACCGGGGCATGAACCCATGTCCCCTGCATCAGCAGGCAGACTCTCTACCACTGCACCACCAGGGAAGCCCTGAAATTGCCATTTTTGACCATTCTTTACCTAAAATGACAATTTCACATTGTTCAGCTTGGCACAAAGTATAGTGAAGGAAAGCTGTTTAAATTTCAGACTCTTACACTGTAATTTTAAGCCTTTTTATTAAAAAATACTACCTGTTAAAGACACATTGTATAGTCTAGGAGAATTTATTCAGTTAATACCTTTCACTTTCAGAAGCAGTGTTATTAATGGCAAAAATTTCACAGGAGGGTAGTTTCTAGGACTAAAGAAAAGAATTAAGGTTCAAAAACATCACAGAGTCCTAACTACAGTAATGCCTGAGGTCTCTGAAGCATAAAGTGTGCATCAGAAAGAGGAGTGGTTTGGGGAGAAGGGAGGAGGGATGCCAGGGGATAGGGGGAAGGCAAATGCTCCCAAAGGGGTGGGTGGGTCACAGCCTCCTCGGGAGCTTTCCAGGTGAAATCTGAAACTGGCCCCCTTACACAGAGGGCAAGGAAAGACCCAAGAAAAAGGCAGAACGCTACACATTGGTAGTTGGCAGGTTTAATAAACAAGGGAACTTACTTATGAGGCTCGTCTTAGGCTGCCACACGACGTGTGGGTCTCCACGACCTCCCGCCAGAATCTTAAAAGTTTATGGAGAGGCTTTAACTGGCTTCAGTCACGTGCACAGTCCAGAGAGTCTCAAAGCTGTCTCAAAGCTGTGTCCTTGGGTAGCTTCTAACTCAGGGAAGGCAAACGGAACGTACATTCCAAAGATGGGGGAGGGGGTGAGCAGCCTCCAAATGCCTGAATCCAGCTCACAGGTCAAACCGGCAATCACATCTTTTTGATGACCTTCCCCAGCAGAGGCAGAAAATGAGGGTCTGCAGGCAGAGGCCTGTCAGGCAGACATAGTGGGAGAGGATGGGACTCCAGGTCTTTAAAAGCACTGATGATAGGAGTATGCCAAAGTACCAAGGTCAGCTCACCTTCCAAGCAGCACAGGTAGGTATCTGGGGAGGGAGGGAGGCACACAGTTTCTGCTTCCCGCTTATCTCAAAAGGATACATTCAGACTCATACCCTGAAAGATTATGCTGTTTGTTGATGCCTCAAATCATGTATCTGAGAGGGATGCAGTTTTTGCTTAGCTGTTAGAAAAGTAAAATACAGATATCTGAAAGAAACAATCCATGCCAAGCTTGATAACATTGGATTGTAATCAACTCAATAATTAAGGGTGGGTGGGGAAAAAAAAAAAACCGCCTCATTTGATACTTTGGTGGTTTGGATATGGGGAGTTAATGAGAAAGGAGGGTACTGGACATCTGTAAACAGGATGATGAGGTGTGAGAAGAATGCGTGAACACTGTAACAGACTTTCCATTTTTCTTAGAACTAGCCATGTTTGCCTTTTGCAGTATACAAAGGTAAAGTTTAATTAATGGAGGTCCTGCCGTATCTTAATGACATCATTTAGCATATTTGAATCATTAAAACAAAAGTTATAATAAAGCATAATCTTTTATTATTATGGATCTTTTATTTTACACAGCTAAATTACACTGTTAGAATTTTATCTAGCTGCTGAAGAAAATCTTCCTGATGGCATTTAAGTGGGATGTTCTTGAATGTTCATAGTTATGTTCTATTCTTGGCTCTTCGGGTTCCTTGTGCCATTTCTATTTTGAAAGCAGAACTGAATAACAATAGTATTAATAATTACAGCATGTGATTGTTGAAGGCTTAATGGCTAGAGTACTTTGCTGTTTGTAACTTTGCATTTAGATAGAGAAGGATTTTTTACTTTTTACTAGCCAAAGTCTGTCTTGTGCCAGCTTATGAGAACGATTATATATGGAAGTGGAATCGTATGTCATTGTTGGCTGTCTCCAGTTCAGAAGAGTCTTGTGAATCTCTGTGCCATAATGGATGCTTCTACAAGTTTTGTGTTATGAGCTTGCTGTTCTCATAAAGGGCAATGTTGTTGCCTTGGCAACTCTGAGTAGGTTTTCACAACTGTAATATGGAAAATAGATTTAAAATCGTCAGATTAGAAAATTGCATTCGCAGGGGGAACTACACGTTACCTGGCTTTTGGTTAAGGATACACCATTTTAGTTGAGGGTAGCATGTATTTCATTTTAGGTCACATGTTATTCTCAAATAAATGTGAAACTCCTGAGATTTCAGGTTTGACTGAATATCACAATTTGCTTTACACGGATCAGCTTTTCTCTTGATATCCTTAGCTTTCTTTACAGTCCTTTAAATTCTATATGGTTTTCTATTTCGGTGTTTTAAATTTTTCTTGCCTTGCCAGATGGTTCTCCCTTCCCTATGCCCACCACTACCCATTGCTTATTCTTTCCCTCATAATCTTAAACACCACAGGTGCTCAAAAAGTTCCGCTGGGATGCCGTCACCACTTCTAGTCTGCCTTGGCATTCCCAGTGTGCTGGCAGTTTTTAAGTTGGTCACACAAAAGCATTTATATCCATTCATGGTGGAAGACAGGAGAATACCATGGGGATCTGTCTTCAGGGTCCTTGAGGTCCCCAGCAGAAGAAGCTGATGTTACAGAGCACTGGGATGACCCAGAAATTCTCCAGGGTACACTGTTGCCAAATAAAATGAGTAGCATGAAGGGGTAAAATGAAGATACAGACTTAGGCAAAAATGGAGGAGAAAAGGACAGAATCATTAACGTTAGGGATAAAAGGGCAGATGTTAATCAGGTATTTTCTGGTTAATACCAGCTGAAAGAAACATGCCTTTTTCTATTTGAAGCTTTGTGAGTTGCTTTTCAGGATATAAATGAATTTATGCAATTCTTTACCTGTCAGTATGACATGCTTTGATTTCCACACCCACCCTGCCATGGGTTGGGGGATGAATTCTGAAATTTCATGAAAAAAATACGAGCTTACCCTTGGAAGGGAGAGAAATGGCCTGAATTTGGAATCGCTTTTGATGTTGTTCAAGGAGATTAGCACCTATTAGAGTCTGTTCCTATTAAAATCAGAAATCTGAAAAAAAGTTGTAAAAATAGAGGGGTGGTGAATGTAAGCATGGGCTGTGTGGGGATTGACATAGGTCATGTCTAAAATTTTAAAATCCCTAGTTTATATTGCATGTGTTTCCACATGCAATATATTATTTTTGTCAAAGCACGTACGAACTTAAGTGCCTAACGTGACACATAGCAAGAACCAATAAATACTTGTTGCTTGACTGGACACTATTATATTCTATATAAAGAACAAAGTAGGATTTTATGTTAATGATAATCATTTGGGGGGAATATATCCTGTAGGTAAAATAAGTGTAAAATTATATTGTTTGCTTTTGCTACATTTGATGATACCAAAGATGAATCTTTCTAAAAAGACCATCTTTTGAATTTTAAAAAGTGAATAAAAACGTGAGAGAGGGGCTTCCCTGGTGGCGCAGTGGTTGAGAATCTGCCTGCCAATGCAGGAGACACGGGTTCGAGCCCTGGTCTGGGAAGATCCCACATGCTGCGGAGCAACTACGCCCGTGAGCCACAACTACTGAGCCTGCGCGTCTGGAGCTTGTGCTCCGCAACAAGAGAGGCCATGACAGCGAGAAGCCCGCGCACCGCGATGAAGAGTGGCCCCTGCTCTCCGCAACTAGAAAAAAAAAAAAAAAATTTAAAAAAAAAAAAAAAAAAAAAAAAAAAACGTGAGAGAAATTATTACTCAGCATATGGTTTTTCTCCAAAGTAGAAGAGCTTGTACAGGAATATTATCTAGAAGCTACATAAAACTTTATTTTTTATTTATTTATTTTTTTAAGAAGTCTTAAGATGTTTTTTATTTTTTTTTTATTTTTTTATTTTTTTAACATCTTTATTGGGGTATAATTGCTTTACAATGGTGTGTTAGTTTCTGCTTTATAACAGAGTGAGTCAGTTATACATATATATATGTTCCCATATCTCTGCAACCTGAACTTTTAAGAGGAATCAGAGGTTGTTGGGAAGGTTGTTAAAACCCAAATTTGCAACTGGAATGCTTGCTGAAAGCACCTGGTTACCTCAGCAGTCAATATAAATTACAGAGGCTTTCGTCCTTATCCCCTCCTGGGGCACGTGGAGCACAGCCCTAAGGGAACTCCTATTACTCTTTTTTCCAGTGCTCCAGGAGACGTGCACATCTGTTGTTGACACATGTGGAACCTCAGCTCTCCCACCACCTCTCACACTGTTGATGTGATCATGATATTTTCAAACCTAAGGAAGGACCTCCAGGCAGAAGGAAGACACACCTGACACAATTAAAACCAAAACAGTTGGCACACTGGGATACAGATGAGGAATTTACTGCCTTTCTCTGTACACTCCGAGCTGCTGGATGTTAGTGAAGGGTTAAGCTAAGGACAAAATTAAAGAATTGTATCTGTTTTCTTATTACATGAAGAGGTTGCATCACTTGGTTTTTCCTTAAAATCTCTGACCATAAAATTGTGACCCTTTCCTAATTTACCTGGGCTACTTCAAGTTTACTTTGGGGAACTCCTTTCCACAGACAGATTGACATTGCCTTTTAGGATCTTGCAATGCATGCTGGTTAAGAATCTTAGCCTGGGAACCACCCGGACCTGGGTCTGATACTTGACTCACCGCCTACTTACTAGCTGGGTGACCTCAGGCAAGTAGCTTCCCCTCGGCAAGCCCATCTCCTTATCTGTAAAGCAGGTAGGACACCCCACTGCCAGCCTGGGAGTATTCTTGTGAGGATTCAGAGAGACCTTGGTATCAAGTCTTCCTCTCGGTGACCGACGCATAGTTAAGTACTCAATAGTTTCTTTGTTTTTACCATTGTAATTGTTTTACAAAAGAGAGTCGAACAGATAAAATGCACAAGCTGACCTGTAACATAATTGAAAAACTTAAGGCAATGCACATGTATTTTGGCAGTTTAGAATGTGATAACTGGACAAACGTTTCTTCCTTGTTGAGTGCTCAGCAAAGTCTGCATACTGTGCTATTAGAAATGCCTGTTATAAGGGGAACAGACCTCCACCAGGTTCATAGTATCATTTGAATTTGAAGGCATTCCTTTCTCACAAAAGGAATTGCCATTTGAAAGGACAAGTCCCTATGAGGAGTAGAACAGACAGCAGAAGGTCTTGGCTTTTAGCTGCCTGAGCCATCTCAAATAATTCATCCAGTCTTCTTGACCTCTGCTTCAACCTCTCTGTCCAGGAAAGCAACAGGTATATTGCATGCAAGGAGGTTACTGATTCCTTCAAGTTTGATTTTGGGGTCAGATAGAACTAGCTTCAAATTCTAGCTGCACAGCATGCAAGCTGTGTGGCTAATGATTTTGAGCCCTAGTTTATGCCTCTGGGAGGAGATTAATGGGGTACCTTCCTGATAGGTTTGCTGGGAGGATTAAAAGAGAGCAAATTGCCCAAGCTTTGCAAATGGCAGCTAATAAAATAATGAAAACTTTTTGCTTTCAGAACTCTATCTTAAATTGAGGACTCCAAAGAGCTTCTGTGACTATTATTAATTTTTAATTAAAAGTAAGTTAAAATTTATTTTATTACTATGAGAAACAAAATGAGAAACTTTAAAAATATTTGTGTATTAATTTAAAAATCACAGCAAACTCTTAATATGCTAACATAAAAATACATTTTTAATAAAAAGTAACTTTTTTTAAAAAAAGGAACAAAAGAGAAGACTTCATTAGTTTTTTTTTTTCAAGTCCCTTTAATGTCTTAGTAGGAAGGAGTGGAATTCTCATATCTGCTTCCACTAAAATCTGTTGCAGTATCACACATTACTTAGCTTCTGGAAAACTCCACTTTACACCCTAGATGGAATGAAAGCAGAGAAAAGCAAATAATACCTTGGCATTATAAAAATAGTTTTGACCTCATGGACTCCCTGAAAGGGACTCAGGGACCCCCCACTCTTTGAAAACAACCGACTTGGGACAACTGTCTTTCAAACTCTCAAACTGTAGATGATCCAAAGGCTTATGTAGAAAAAGAATGTTACAATGCATAAGAGAAAGAGAAACATCAAGGCCAAGAATATAGAATATCTGAGTCCCACTGAAGAATTTACTTTTAGAAATAAGCTTGTACTCAAGTACGGGGCAGGAGAACAGCAGGAGCCCGAACATATTTACAGAATCAGGCAAGTATCAGGCAAATATATTCTCCAAACAGACTGGACAAACTTGTGATGCCAGTAATCCAGACATCACAGATCACTGCTTCTATGTCTCTTTCTCCGTTCTCCACCACTCCACACCAGCACTGCAGGAAAATACCCATTTGCTCTCTGGATTATCGAATGTTGTAGTTATACCCCACCAGGGCATGGTGACTCAAACCCAGAAAAACTCATGGGTTTTTCAAACACACAGACCTGGGTTCAAAGGCTCGAATTGCCACTTAAGAGCTATGTAGTCTTGGAAAAGTTACTTAAATTTACTGAATCTCATGTATATGATGGGGATTGTGATGGACTAAAAATGACCATATTCTCTGCAACTCCTCCCATCAAAAGTGTGGAATGCAATGGAATACTACTCAGCCATAAAAAAGAAACCTTACCATTTGCAATAACATGGATGAATCTAGAGGGCATTATACTAAATAAGTCAGACAAAGACAAATACCACATGTGATCTCACTTATATGCAGAATCTAAAAAACTAAACAAAATGAAAACAGACTCATAGATACAGAGAATAAATGGATGGCTGCCAGAGGGGAGGGTGGGTGAAATAGCTGAAGAGGATTAAGAGGTATAAACCTCCAGTTATAAAATAAATAAGCCTGAGGATGGAATGTATAGCACAATAATGGTCAATAATACTGTCATAACTTTGTATGTGGACAGATGGTTACTAGATTTCTCGTGTGATCATTTCATAATGTATGCAAGTCAAATCTCTATGTAGTACACATGAAACTAACATAATATTGTATGTCCACTATCTTTCAATAAGATTTTTTTTAATTAATTAAATTTATTTAACACACATAGAGCTAATTCAAGTAATCTCCTTCTTGAGTGAGCTTTGGAGTTTTTGTCTTCAAGGAATTTGCCCATTTCAAGAAAGTAATCAAATTTTTTAGCAAAGTTGTTTATTATATTCTCTTAATCCTTCTAATGATGTAGATCTCTAGTGATATTTTTTCACTCCTTACACATAATGTATATATTCTACCTTTTTTTTGAATTTTTGAATTTTATTTATTTTTTTATACAGCAAATTCTTATTACTTATTCATTTTATACATATTAGTGTATATACGTCAGTCCCAATCTCCCAATTCATCAATAATGAATCTTTCAATAAGATTTTTTGAAAGTTGAAGTCTATTTTCTCATGTCTTGAATTGGGCTGGCGCTGAGTCTGCATCACTCTATGTGGTCGAAGCGGCAATACTTAACTTTTGAGCATGGTTTCAAGAGGCCCTGCAGCTTCCACACTTACCCTGTGGAACCCTGAGGCCCCCGTGCTGTGATGAAAGATTCCATGGAGGAAGAGGGCCAGCCATCTCTGGTGAGGCCCCAGACATCTTATCCCATCCAGCCTCAGCCAAGCAGCCATATGGAGAGTTCCGGTGAAAACAGCAGAACCACCACCCATTCAGCCCACAGAACTGTGAGAAATGATCATTCTGTTTTAGGCTACTAAATAGATGGGTAGTTTCTAGGGTGACCAATTTGTCCCAGTTTGCCTGGGACTTGCCCACTTTTAGCTGCCAGTCCCACATCCCAAGAAACCCCTCAGCCCTAGTTGGTCACCTATTTGTAGCACAATTGCAAATACCTTACACAGGAATAAGAGCGTTCAACTCAGTGTTTGAGAGAATTAAGTGAAATGATGAGGTAAAGGCAAAATATAGACAGAGCCCATAAAATGAAAGGTTTTGTTTTTCTTTTCAATTTATAAAATAACTTTATAATAATTTATAATTACTCTATCTTTAATAAAATAATATTTCCATAGCTAATTAAAATTTGATCTTTTATCTTTGTCTATAACTGAACTTCTCATTCAGGGCCCTAATTGCTTTTTTTCTTTTTTTAAATTAGTTTATTTATTTTTGGCTGCGTTGGGTCTTCGTTGCTGCACGCGGCTTTCTCTAGTTGCGGCGAGCGGCGGCTACTCTTCGTTGCTATGCGCGGGCTTCTCATTGTGGTGGCTTCTCTTGTTGCGGAGCACGGGCTCTAGGCACGTGGGCTACAGTAGTTGGGGCACATGGGCTCAGTAATTCTGGCTCGCAGGCTCTAGAGCTCAGGCTCAGTAGCTGTGGCGCACGGGCTTAGCTGCTCTGCGGCATGTGGGATCTTCCCGGACCAGGGCTCGAACCCGTGTCCCCTGCATTGGCAGGCGGATTCTGAACCACTGCACCACCAGGGAAGTCCCGGGACCTAATTGCTTTAAATATACCAGAGAGCATTCTCTGCTGGAGAATGCTGCATTTTCAGCTAAGCACGAAGGTAGCAGGCCCCTGGGAAATTATGAACCAAAAAGAGAAAGAAAACATTGGACTTAGCTAAATTCAAACTGGCTGTGAGTTCTCAAAAGAGTATCACTGTTGAAGATGGAAAACACTTAATATTATGTCATTCTGGGTGGGTCTAGAACAGGACCTTTTTTTGGACAATATTTTTCCCCAGGGGCATGTCTAGTGAAAACATAATCCACGGAGATGATCTGCAGATAAGGTCAATGCCATGTGCCCACAAAAAGGCAGAATCTCGGGGGCCTACTGGTTAAGAGAGTTGAAACCTTTGAAACTCTATTTTAGAGCTTTCCTTAGGAAGAAAAGTGGGAGGCTGGGGTGGTGGTGGG
>NW_006796604.1:212153-226239 GCF_000442215.2 Lipotes vexillifer | reverse complement strand
GCAGCAGCAGCCTTAGCGTCTCCTGCCCGTCTCTGGTTTCCGAGCTTTTCTCGCGCCCGTCTCTGGAGCTCCTTTAGGCAGCGCTCTTAAAACCCCTCTCCTCGCGCCCCAGGAAACACAGAGGCAAGAAAAGGTCTCTTGCCTCTTGGGTAGGTCCAGACTTTCCCCCGGACTCCCTCCCGGCTATCCGTGGCGCACTAACCCCTTCGGGCTGTGTTCAAGCCGCCAACCCCAGTCCTCTCCCTGAGCTCCGACCGAAACCGAAATCGAGCCTCAGCTCGCAGCCCCGCCCGCCCCCGGCGGGTGAGCACACGAGCCTCTCGGGCTGGTGAGCGCCGGTCGGCGCCGATCCTCTGTGCGGGAATCTCTCCGCTTTGCCCTCCGCGCCCCTGTTGCTGTGCTGTCCTCCGCGGCTCCGAAGCTCCCCGCTCCGCCTCCCGCAATCTCTGCCCGCGAAGGGGCTCCTAGTGTGTGGAGACCTTTCCTCCTTCACGGCTCCCTCCCACTGGTGCAGGTACCGTCCTTATCCTTTTGTCTCTGTTTATTCTTTTTTCTCTTGCCCTACCCAGGTACGTGGGGAGTTTCTTGCCTTTTGGGAGGTCTGAGGTCTCCTGCCAGCGTTCAGTAGGTGTTCTGTAGGAGTTGCTCCACGTGTAGATGTATTTCTGGTGTATCTGTGGGGAGGAAGGTGATCTCTGCGTCTTACTCCTCCGCCATCTTGGAAAGAGTCCTAGAAGCTACATAAAACTTTAAAAAAGGATGTTGAAAATGAAATCAGTTACAGAAATTTGCCTTTTTTGAAATGCTATCATTATTTAAATATGAACATAATGTGAAAGTAAATAAGTGTAAGTTACCCTTTTCCCACAAGCCTTGTCTCTTTTTTTGTTGTTGTTGGGGGTAGGAGTTTATTAATTAATTTAATTTTGTCTGTGTTGGGTCTTCGTTTCTGTGCGAGGACTTTCTCTAGTTGTGGCAAGCGGGGGCCACTCTTCATCATGGTGCACGGGCCTCTCACTATCGCGGCCTCTCTTGTTGCGGAGCACAGGCTCCAGACGCGCAGGCTCAGTAGTTGTGGCTCACGGGCCTAGTTGCTCCGCGGCATGTGGGATCCTCCCAGACCAGGGCTCGAACCCATGTCCCCTGCATTGGCAGGTGGATTCTCAACCACTGCGCCACCAGGGAAACCCCAAGCCTTGTCTCTTGATTGGTTTTGGGGGGAGGCCTTTTTCCCAGAATAAATACGCATCTTAACAAGACTTTCAGCTCTCCACGTTAGCATATGAAGTAAGCACCCACATTAGTGGTCCAAATTCAAACATCTTTTCTGCCATCACTAATGACTGGAGCACAGAAAATCAAGAACAGAAATAGTCTCCAGGCATCTCCTACTAGTTACTGCCTAAATATTTTAAATATAACATACATTTTTCTGATAGTAAAAGTAATAAATATTGTGAGACACTTAGAAAATGCAGAAAAGGATTAAACTTATTTTTAAATCATCTGTAGCCCTACCATCTACATATAGCTATGTTAACATTTTGGGTGTGTGTGTGTGTGTGTGTGTGTGTGTGTGTGTGTGTGTAGTCTTTAGAAACTCTAGTGTTTGTGTGTGTTTACAGACTTGTCATATCATTGCGTATGTGGTTTTACAAACTGTTTTCTTTCCATTTAGTGTCAGAAACATTTTTGAAACATCCTTCTAAAAGTTATAATAGATATCCTCTGATTTGAAATTTCTGTCAATTTTATAGGCAAAGAAATGATGTGTTATTTTAATTTGCATTTATTTAATAACTGATGTTAAACAGTTCTTATATGCTTGTTAGCATTTTCCTTTTGTGAATTATACGTTTATTTCTTGTGACATTTTCTAATGGAGTGTTTTTTTTTTCTTTTTAATAAATAAAGGATGCCTACCATTTTTCTGGCCACATATGTTACAGATATTTTCCCATTTTAGCACTTGCAGTTTAATATTGTCATGGATTTTTGTTTCAATCTTTGTTACCGTCTTTGCGAACGGTGATTTCAGAAATCTCCCTATTTCAAAGAGTTGATTTGGGCATGGCTGTTGGTGATGCAGTCACATCCACGCTAAAACGGTTTCAGAGACGAAAGTATGACCTCTCAACTCTAAACTCATGAACGGTGAAGACCTGGTGAACTCTAAGGCCTGAGCTCTGGGGCACAGCGCAGCCTCAAAGCTGGGGCAGGATTAAGGCAGCTCAGATGCACTCAGCCTGCTGCATCTAACTAGGTCAGCCTGCAGTGGCTCCGTGACAGACTGTGGGACTATTTTTGTCGGTGTTTCTTCTGCCTATGAAAATTAGAATTGAGGAGAGCTACAGATGCTTCCCATATGGTTGCTATTAGTGAAATTATTACAGAGGATTTAATTTGAAAATAAAGTAGATACATTCATATTATTTGGAGACTTAAAGGCCTGTGAAGGAGACCTCAGCTATCATACCAGCAGTGCTTCTGTTTCCGGGGCAGCTGCTGCATCTTAGTATGGTGGCCTCTGTCCTGTTCTTGTTCTTCCAAGGAGAGAGCTTCCATTCTGGTGTTGGTCATGATTTTGCCTGCTTCATAATAAAGTACTTTATGAAGGATTCAGATCTAATTTTTTCCCTTTCCTTCCTTCTCCCTAGATTCCCCCCGCCCCCGCCCCCAGATAGATATTGTCTGGAATTCTGCATACTTTTGGTGATTTTCTCATTGACTTTTAGAGAACTGAGCTGATAGCTGCCCCAGTTTTTCTTACATCCAGGATTTAGAGAGAATTTTCATTTGCAGTCAGGTGTACTTGTTCTTAGAACGGCTTGTTTGGATATAGCAGTGAGCATGCTGTGATGGTTTATCACTTTAATTGGTCCATTAGATGTACTTGATGTTTTACAAGGTTCTAGGAAGAGGAGAAAATGTTCATCCACAGCAGACTTGTGGAGCCTGCTAATGGAGTTTAACGTCTATTCTTGCCCTCTGTAAAAATGCATCATGGATTCGTATTGTAAAGAATAATAATAAAAAACTTCAGTAGGATTGATCAGCAAGTCATCAAGTTTAGTTATGTTCTATTAAGACAGTCAGGTGACCTCTAAATTTGACTTCCCCTAAATTCCTGATCAATATGCTTATCCCAGTACGTTTGACCTACAAAGAGAATTTACTGCTACATAGTTTTAATTTTAAAAGAAATATCATGTTGAAACAATATTATTTGTGTGTCCTTTGAAGAGAACCCTTTAATATATATTTTAAACACTGTAATGACATTTGTAGAGTATAACCCAGACCTACCCCAGATTAACAAATATCGCACAAAAAAAGTTTTTGGTCAGTTAAATTTGGGAGACCCTTATTAAATTGCTTACTTACTAAGGGATTCCTCAAAACATTTGATATAATGATATGTGTTGTAATTCTGCAAAATAAGAGACACAATTCATTCCGTTTTCCAAATGCATTTACTGTCAGAACCCCAGTTTGAGAAGCATCACTCAGGACACACTCTTTAGCCACAGTGTAAGCTTTTGAATAAGTGGTTAAGAATATCATCATTATGATTAACAGCTAAAGAATCGTTTAACATAGTTAAACTTCTTTATTTCCCAGTATTTATAAGTATACAAATATCCCTCTTCAAGCATACATGTACGTGAAACATAACCTAATAGACTAAGAAAATGCCTCCTCAGCCCAAATGTTTCCATGTGCAAGTTATTGGTAAAGAAAGCAGAGGAATTCAGTCTAAGATTTGCTAATTTAGCTGGTAAAGAAGTAAGTCCATATGGACCAAATGACCATTTTGGGGAGGAGAAGGAAATGGGGAGAGAAAAGTGATATTCTCTCCTGCAATCACAAAAGGCTCTGGTAATGTTAACATGGTAAATTATGCTAGGATCCAACTAAAGTAGCTTTTACTCCCTAATTCAAAATCGCGATATTTTACTTCTTAAGAGACTATTTAGTTAGCTTTTATCTTACTTTAGGGGAAAAAAAAAGTATGAAAAACATTTCTGTTTGGCTTGTGTTTAACAACAGCTTTTAATTTGGTTTGAGCTGCTGAACTTGAAGTCTGTCTTGGTCCTGGGAGGGGAATGCTGATTTAGTAGAGCTGGATCTTTCAAGGCTTAGCTTGAGCTAAGAATACAAGACAACCGACGCATGGTGTGGGGAAATTGCTCCCTGAAATTCCCCCAGCTCATCTCCTGATGCTCCGGATGCCAGATTCCATTTCCTTCTGCCACACGAAGCCAGCTAGTTTCACCCTTAAATTGCTCTTTGCTCAATTTTCGTATTTATTTTTGGCCAGTTTAACATTAAGCATATGAAAGTTTTTATTTCCATCTGGTCAAATCAAATTGATTTTTTTCTTCTGAAAAAAAAAAAAAGTTTAAAAACACATGAAGGTGGGCCACTATGTAAAGGAATAGATTTTTGTATTTCCTCTGCATTTTATAGCAAGACAGTTGTAATTTGAATGGAGAAGAAAATAGGTAAGATGCTTGCTTTTCCTTTACATCTTACACTTTAATTTGGAGAAAATGTTATAGCGTATTTTTAGAAAGCTTTGTGTGTTTTACATTCAGTTTTTCCCAATTTTAATTAATGGTCCTATGAGTAAAGGAGTCAAAAGTTAGATTAATTTTTTAAAAATATCAATAACAAACAGGGATTCAGTGGCCATGGTTTAAAAGGAATTTTTTTTTTTTCTCACATAGCGTCAGATCTATAGAAAAGCTGAAAAGTTGCAATAATAGTTGCAACTAAGAATTTCCATGTGCCCTTAACCCCGATTCCCCAAATGTTAACATTTTGGAAGATTTATTTTTAATCCTTTCTCTCCCCTTCTTAAAAACAAGCACTATCTTTTATAGAACCATATTACATTTATCAAAATTAACACTATCAGTGATAATGTTATCTAAACTACAGACCTTATTCAGATTTCACCATTTATTCCAGTGATGTCCTTCATAGCAAAAGAAAATTCAAGATTGGGCATTGTGTTTAGTTACCATGTCTCTTTACTCTAACACTTCCTGAGCTTTTCTTTGTAGTTCATGATACTGACATTTTTTAAGCATTTAGGCCAGTTATTTTTGTAGGATGTTCTTAAATTGGGTTTGCCTGATGTTTCCTCATGATTGGATTTACGTTACATACTTCCAGCAAGAATGCCACAGGAGTGATATTTTGTCTTCAGTGTATCATATCAGGAGTCACATGTTGTTTGGTCCCATTCCTGGTGATATTATCCTCCATCACTCTGTTAAGGTGCTGTCTGCCAGGTTTCTCCACTATCAAGTTACTCACCTTGTTTTGTAACTAATAAGTGTCTTGTGGGGAGATACTTTGAAGCTATGTAAATAGTCTGTTCTTCCTCATATATTCACCTATTAGTTTTAGCATCAATGATTCTTGCCTGAATCAATCAGTCTTACGTTGGTTGCCAAAGAGTGATTTTCTAATTCATCATTCCCTCTACATTTATTAGGTAGCTTTCTACTGTAAGGAAGAACGTTTCCTTTCTCTTGTTTATATTAGTGTGGACTCAGGGATATTTATTTTACTCTGTAGATTATAATGCTTTTCTGTATATATTTTGATGCTCTGACTGTCCCAGATTTGGACAGTGGGATCCCTTTGAGGTTGGCTCCTGTGTCCTTTCAGTGCATCTCCATTACTTTTTGAGCATATCCTTACTTTCTGGCACAAGGTGTTACAGATTCATCTTGTACTTTCCTTGACTCAGCCTTGGAATCAGCCATTTCTTCAGGAGCCCTGGTTCCTTAGAATGGAAAGTAATACTTTATAATCCAAGATCTGGGTGCTAGCTGTGCTCATGGCTACAGGAGTATCTTTGCCACTAGGCTCTCAGTAGGGCGAGCTTTGTGAAATAGGTGTATACACACACACACCCCTAAGAAATGTATGCACACACTCAGTGACCTTTGTTTTTTGTTTTCTTGTTTGTTTTTTTACTTATTTATTTATTTAAGTGGCCTTTGTTTTTAATGTAACTGATTCCTCTTCTCTGCTGCACCATGGAAATAACACTGGATTAGTCGTAGTAGATCAGGAATTGTAGATTCTGGTTCTGCTCATCCGTTCACTAGTCTTAAAAACTTGGGCAAATCTTTTATGTCCTCTACTTCAGCTTTTTCCATGTTGAAAGTTAGGAAATAAATGAAAGGGTGATTTTTAAAGAAACTTCTATTTTTAAAATTCCTGTCTTACCCCTAGGTTCTTCATGACAGCCTAAGTGCCCATCATCAGATGAATGGATAAAGAAGATGTGGCACATATATACAATGGAATATTACTCAGCCGTAAAAAGAAACAAAATTGAGCTATTTGTAATGAGGTGGATAGACCTAGAGTCTGTCATACAGAGTGAAGTAAGTCAGAAAGAGAAAAGCAAATACCGTATGCTAACACATATATATGGAATTTAAGGGAAAAAAATGTCATGAAGAACCTAGGGGTGAAACAGGAATAAAGACACAGACCTACTAGAGCATGGACTTGACGATATGGGGAGGGGGAAGGGTAAACTGTGACAAAGCGAGAGAGTGGCATGGACATATATACACTACCAAACGTAAGGTAGATAGCTAGTGGGAAGCAGTCACGTAGCACAGGGAGATCAGCTCGGTGCTTTGTGACCGCCTGGAGGGGTGGGATAGGGAGGGTGGGAGGGAGGGAGACGCAAGCGGGAAGAGATATGGGAACATATGTATATATATATATAACTGATTCATTTTGTTGTGAAGCTGAAACTAACATACCATTGTAAAGCAATTATACTCCAATAAAGATGTTAAAAAAAAAAAAGAAACTTCTATTTTTAAAATTCTGTGATTCTATGAATTTAAGATTTTATAGATACAATATTTTCATGAAGTTTTCAGAGAATCACAAGAGTACCTTAAGCCACAAAATCATTAGAATTTAGATCTAGAAGCTACTTTAGAAATGATGTCTTTTTTTCAGTGTCCTCACTTTACAGTGAGATAACCTGGAGCATCTACAGTGGTAGAACTGTTATAGATCTGCACTATCTAATATGCCAGTTCCTGGTCACATGAGGCTAGTGAGCACTTAACCTGTAGTTAATGTGACTGAGGAACTGGATTTAGTTTTAATTTAAGTAATTGCACGTGGCTGGTGGCTACTATATTGGACAGTGCAGCTCTAGAGAGTAATGACTTCATGTCACATAGGTGCTAGTCACAGAAGCAAAGTAGGCTCTTTTGGTAGTGTGTACCAGATTAAATTAACTAAACCGGCTTTATCATATACCTTTTATAGTAATTATAATTTTTTAATACCAAAACCTCTGGCTCATTAATTTTGTAGCAGATTATTTAAATCCCAGAAGCTTCAACATGATGCTCTATAGCAGTGTATTTATTATTATATTTAAAAGAATATTTAAAGACCAGCAACAAATCAAAGTTGACCTGTTTTCAGTAGTTACTAGTAACTTATAGTAATAGCTATAATTTGAGCACTTACTATTTTCAAGAGAAATGCTTTTGTTAGATCTAAAATGTACTGGCAGTATTTATATTAAATTGTTATTAGTACTTTCTCCAAAAATGCTAATCCCCTTGTAAGGTTCAATTATATCACTTATGCTTACAACCTTTTATAAATATTATACCAAAATTTTTGTTGGTTTGTTTTTAATGAGAATATGCAGTGCGGTTAGGTAGTAATTCTCACACAGGTACTTGTCAAATAACAAATGAACGAGTGAATGTATTGCTTCTATCTGAGGATACAGTGGAAAAGGCTGTCTTTGGTGAAATATATCACTTAAAAATTCAAAAACAGGGGCTTCCCTGGTGGCGCAGTGGTTGAGAATCTGCCTGCCAATGCAGGCGACACAGGTTCGAGCCCTGGTCTGGGAAGATCCCACATGCCATGGAGCAGCTGGGCCCGTGAGCCACAATTACTGAGCCTGCGCGTCTGGAGCCTGTGCTCCGCAACAGCAGAGGCCGCGATAGTGAGAAGCCTGCGCACCGCGATGAAGAGTGACCCCCACTTGCCACAACTAGAGAAAGCCCTCGCACAGAAACGAAGACCCAACACAGCCATAAATAAGTAAATAAATAAATACATTGTGGGGGGGAAAAAAAAAAATTCAAAAACATTTAAAAATGTCCCTAACCAAAGATTCAACAATTCTATTCTAGAATTTATTCCTGAGACATTGTTAAGCTCTGTGAAACTCTATAGGCAGCCTTGTTTATAACATTGAGAAAACATAGTCGACCTGGAAAGATGTCCAGAGTATAAAATAGATTTCAAGACAGAGTTACATGAAAAGCTCACTTTTTGGTTTTTTACATATATGTAAGATAAAAAAAAAAATCTGCAAGAACATATAACTAAAAACTTAACAGTGGTAATGTCTGAATTTTGACATTGCAGCTTATCTTAAATATTTTGTACTTATTTATTTTTTCTATTTTCTACATTTAATGTTTATCATTTAATTTATAATCTTTTGAAATATACACCCCAAGAGCACTGAAAATTGACCCATATACTAGAAGCTAGGTCACTGCAACTTAGTGTGTTTCTTGAGCTTCAGCTATACCCAGAAAGCCTTTCAGGGGGTAGGTAGATGGATGAGTCTGATAACTCTGTTCCAATGGTAATGCCGTTACAGAAGTATCATTGATGTGTTTGTGGCTTGGGAAGGGGGAGAGCACTTTTGTTTGGGAGAATCAAGATAGACTTCATGGAGGATGAGGGCGTTTGCCTTGCTTGTTGAAGTATTTGGAGGATTTGACAGAGATGACTGAAGGAGACATTCCACGTGGGAAGAAGAATGGGAAGGAAAGAAAGAAGGAAAGGGAAAGGAAAGGAAATCGTGAGGCATGTTAAAGGAATAGCAAATGCATCCATTCTGTAAAAGCATGGGCTATCTGAGAGAGTGGTGGGAAAAAAATTCTCGAAGTTGGTGGAAACACACCGCAGTGCTTTAATTTGGCAGGTAACTGAGAGACATGATAGGTGTTTGAGCAGGGGAATGATGAGCTCCTGGAGCTGGTTTTTAAGGTGACTAATCAGACAGATCACAGGAATTAAAGATGAGAGACTGACAGTGGTAAGACCACCTTGGAGCCTGAAGGTGGAAACAAAGTTGTGATGCTGGTTTGAGCCTAGGCTGTCTGCCCAATATGTCAAGTAGACTGCTAAACCCTATTCTGTTTAATGGGAGAAAACCCTACAAAACTTGAATGCTCTTGTTTCCTAGTGATTTGCCACAGTGCCCTAAATCTCTTATAGTCTGCTCATGCATGTAAATTAGGTTATAAGATAAGAATTTGTACTTTGGATGTATCACACTTGACGTTTTTACTTCCCTCCATTCCCCAACTTCATTATGGCATTCATTACTCCTGAGCACCGTAATGTCTGGGGGTAGTAGCTGGGAGAGAAGAGTGAGTGCTCATAGCCTGGAATATACAGTCGTCCTTCAGTATCTGCAGGGGCTTGGTTCCAGGACACCACCGCAGCCCCCTTTCAGGGTTACCAAAATCCACAGATACACAATTTTCTTATATAAAATGGCATAATATTTGCATAACCTAGCACATTCTCTGTATACTTTAAATCATCTTTGATTACTTCTAATGCCTAATACAATGTAAATGCTAAGTGAATAGTTGTAAATACAATGCACAATGTGTGGCAAATTCAAGTTTTGCTTTTTGGAACTTTCTGGACTTTTTTTTTTTGGAATATTTTCTATGTGTGGTTGGTTTGAGTCCACAGATACAGAACCTGCAGATAGGGAAGGCCGACTCTACAAGAAAAGGAAAAGGAAACATCAAATTGTGTTTTTTAAAGTCAAAGTTGTAAGTGTTTTACAAGAGTTCCTTACATATAGGGATAAATATTTCAGTTCCCTGCAATAAAACCTTAGGCATTTGAAAGATTACACTGGTTTGGGTTGAGGAAATTAACAAACGTCCCTTTTGAAACTAGGTCAAGTTCCTTATTTTAATTTCTGATCTAACTCAGGACTCCAGCTGTCAGGCTACCCCATTAATCCTCCCTGGCAGTGAAATCCCTTCTGAAATACATTGTAATTAACTTGCAGGAATCGACAGCAAAAGATGGAAAGTTGGGATGATACTTGTTTACAGATTTCCCTCATGGAAGTGGGCATTGAAACCTTTGAGAAGTCATAAAAAATGCTTAGAAAATTTTGGCAGAGATTTTTTTCCACTGAAGAAAAGCAATTGACCCTTTTTAGCAGTTTCAGCCCCAATAATCCAGACTTGACAACTTGATTTTGCTGAAATGTTTAGTGAGAACTGTTGCTTCAAGCATAGCAATTTTTAATAACTTCATTATAATTATTCCTAAACTAGTGTGCCTCACAAGTGCCACAGGAAAACTGGTTATAGCTGGTGACATGCCTACAGTGGGGTAGGAAGAGGATTGAGCAGGTTTGATTACAGCGAAGGGAAAAGAAAGATTTCAATGTAAATAAAAATATCTCTTGTTCATTTGGTAAGTATAGTTTTGGCCGTTTCTGTGAAGTGTTGACATGAAGGAAAACTGTTTCTGCAATTTGAGGTCATGGAAGATTCCAGGGTAATATAAATGTGGATTTTGAGAAACAGACAAGCATGTTATAACTTACTCCCCTAAAGAAAACATTCACATGTGGAGTACATTTTTAACTGAATTGAGTGCATTTTCGTAAATAACCAGCGCTTGTAACTTTTGTCACTGTCCAAGGTACTATAAAGTGGGGGACTGAATCTTCTGACCTTCTGCTGAAAAGCAGAATCTTCCTTTTCCAGCATCTTCAAGATTGTGGCCTCTGGGGACAATCTAAAGGCAAAAGAGAAACCGATGAGGAAACTCAGGTATACAGAGTTTGGGCCAAGATACCTATCGGGAAGGAAAGGAAAACAGAGTGTTAGTTGCTTTATAAAGGTTGAAATTAACAAATATTCGCCTGAAGCTACACCTACTAGTTCTTGAACCCAGAGGAAAAGGAAAAAACCAAGAACTAAGATAAAGAGGGGTCCTGGACAAAATGGTAGGATGCGATATTCCTAGATTGACATTGGGGTTAGAAGCAGTTCAGATGTTTTCAAGTTAAGACCTGCCGTGACCAAAACCAATTTGCAGCCGATAATAAGCTGATGAACTGAATCTTTTAATGAATATTATATATAACAAAGCTTTAAAAAATTTCAGCAAAAGGCATAAGTTCCTTTATAAAATGAATCTGCTTTTACTTTTCAGTAACTAAATATGAAACATAAATGAAATCTATTTCTCAGCATTTTCCCCTTAACATAGCAATAGCCATGGTCCCAGTATTTTATATTAAATACTAAATTCTACAAAATACCAAGAGTTTAAACTGCACCATTTTGATAACTGTGGTAATCAAATCCAGTACATGTGATTCTTTTTCTGTAAAAATTAAAGTCTGCAGGTAAACATTTTAAATTCTTATAAATAATGAGAATACACTATAAGAGCAATATATTTTTAGTCCAAGGGCTTAGCCTATCCATGTTCTTTCAGTTATTTGGTAGAACTAGATCTTCATGCATATATTTATATGTTCATTTTTACATGTGCACAGATATACACACACCTCCCCCCGTAAGGAGTGCAAAACAAAGCTGATCGCACAATTCTCTGTGGAATAAAGCTTTGTTTAAAAAAAAAAGTGGGGGGGGGAACATTACCAGCTATCTCATCATCTCATAGAACTCCTGCTGCAGCTTAAAAGGTCTTGTTTTATAAGAACTGGTTTCTCTATTAGTAGCCAAAAGTTAAAAGAGAAAAATGGGAAAGAAAAAAGAACAAGGAAGAAACAGAGTGGCAAATGAGCAGATTTGATAAGAGAAAACGCTAATGGATGAGAGCTGCCCTGTCAAGATGAGGGCCTCTGCAGTTTTCACGTTCATAGTGGGACTCAGAATGGAGTAAAGAGCTGATGAATCATCATCTCAGCCACAGAGCAGTTTTAGGGGGCCTGTGAGCAAAGCAGACAGTCAGTGAGCGGGTCATGAATGAGCACACAAAAGGGGAGAAGGTGGATTCCTCAGAGTTCTACAACTGCTCTGTCAAGTTTATAATTCACCAGCTCCCATTAGAAAATATTTATATTTCATATTTGTTAAGGATGATATAATGTAGGTTTAATAAACAAATTCATTTCCCCTTAATTTCTCAGGATTTATGTATGTGTTTTTAAAACCTACTATGTTTTCAAAGTGATTTCCATTCCCGGAAGTCTGAATGATAACCCATCAGTTCAGCCTTCACCCATCTGCCAGAATTCTGCATTGAAAGTTTTGCTGGATATTGAAAATGAAACCAAAAAGTGGACTGATAAGCAGAGGCCTTAATCTTGAGGAAGTAACAACAGTGATGCATATAGTTAGAAATGTGCCTCTTTCTAAGATCCTTACTGTGCAGCTACAGTTTCAGATGACACATCATTGACGGTACTCACCGCTCCATGCACCGGGACATAGAAATCTCCTTGAGCCACTAGTCACATAACAAAACCCTCTATTCTCTTTCCTCTCTTGTTAGCATTCAGCTGTTTTTCTGGATGAATGCACCACCGTTCAGTTACACACTGTTGTTCCTAAGGGGTGAGTGGGGCACTGTCTCCACCGTGTCATCTCCCGTCTCTCCCCGCCTGTCTTCTCTCCCTGTGGTACCAGTCGTTTCCCATCAGCAGGCGACACTGGCCTGATGCTTCCTGGGCGCTCAGAAGTGAGAAGTCGCCTAGTTGGAGGACAGATGCTGCAGTAGAGCATAGTGTGGGGATTGAGAGTCTGCCACTTACTAGCTTCCCCAAGTTACTCTACTCTGTATATCTGAGTTTCCCCATCGGTAAAATTAGCATAATAGGGTGGTTTGTGAGGTCAGACCAATACCTACGGGGGTGGGTCATTAGAGTAATGTGTGACATAACAGGCAATCAACAAGTTTAAGCCATTACTTTCGTTATTTCCTATAGCAGTCTGTACTTGAGAAGGCAGATATTTTTTCCCACTAGCCCTTCTCTTTCGTATCTATAGCCCTCAGATGAGCACCCATCTGATCACAGTGTGGAGGGGTCCACAGCAGGAGAGGCAGCGTGGACACTTCCTGAGGAGTGGGTGGCGGGTAGAGAGAAGTCTTGTGGGAGCTACAGCCAGACGCAGGGAGGAGACTGATGTTCACGGAGCAGTGGCAGCATGTGCGCGACTGATGGGGAGAGGGGGGCTGAGTGCAGCGGAGCGCAGGCGAATGCTACCCTCTGTAAGAATACTTCCGAGGGCAGTATACTACGGTACTATCGGAGGTGCGGTGAGAGAAGCAAGTACGACAGAGGTACTAGGTGGCGAGAGAAGCAACTGTGAGACCATGAAGAGCCAGGAGAACGTAGGCATTCAAAGAAGTCACATGATCAGACTTGTATTCTAGAAACATCATAGCTGTGTTGATGACTGGGTGTTGGAGGTCAGGATGTGGACGGCCACAGAACAGTTAGGAGATTCTCATAACACACCCCCGTCCCCTCAAAACTGGGTGCTTCTGATCTTCAGTGAGCCGCGAGCTGGATAACTGAGCTAGTTACATTTGAGTCTGAAGTAAGAATATGAAGATTCCGAGGGAGGGAATGAAAGGATTGTTTTTAATTTGCTAATAGGAGTTATTTTTTGTTTGATAAATTCATGGTTCCTGTCTTTGTTCTGTTTAAATGAGCTGTGAGATAATTCAGAGTATCGGTTCTAACATTTATGGAGCCCTACTGAATATACAGATGTGGAATTGTGGGAATAGGTTGATATTTTAATAACATGCCTCAAAAATTCCTGAAATTGGGGCTTCCCTGGTGGCGCGGTGGTTGGGAGTCCGCCTGCCCATGCGGGGGAAAAGCGTTCGTGCCCCGGTCCGGGAAGATCCCACGTGCCGTGGAGCGGCTGGGCCTGTGAGCCATGGCCGATGAGCCTGTGCATCCGGAGCCTGTGCTCCGCAACGGGAGGGGCCCCAACAGTGAGAGGCCCGCGTACCGCAAAAA
>NW_006796604.1:195811-212108 GCF_000442215.2 Lipotes vexillifer | reverse complement strand
AAAAAAAAAAAAAAAAAAAAAAAAAAAATCCTGAAATTAATAGCCAGCATATTTCTTTGGCTAGCACTTATCCTGTATCATGCATTTCATTGCTTTAATTGGGCAGAGCTGGAGAATTCTTCTACTTCTTCAGACATTTAGGCAATACTTGAGTATTAATCATATCCCAGCCATTGTACCAAACGTGAGCACAGAGAAATATGTAGGCGTGTTTATGACCTACAGTCCCAGCATTGTGAACCCTTGACCTCCCTTTCCCGTAGAGTCAGTTCCGTGTCCCTCTTTGCGGCAATAAGGTCTCTGGGGAGGAAAAACAACAACAAAACAAAAACAAACAACAAAACAGAACGACAGAGCGATTGGAAGCACTTTAAGTCTGTTTCCCCCACCTCAGGGACGAGGCCCGGCTATCCAGCCTCCCTGCCGCACTAGCCCTGCTTGAAGGGCAAGCAAGAGGAGAAGGATTTGGAGCCACTACAGCTGAAATTTTTTTTAACCCAGAAGTAATTTTGCCCCACCCCCACCCCCACCCCAGTTGTCTTTGGCCATGTCCAAAGACACTTTTTTTTTTTCTTTTGCGGTACGCGGGCCTCTCACTGCTGTGGCCTCTCCCATTGCGGAGCACAGGCTCCGGACACGCAGGCTCAGCGTCAGTGGCCCGCGGGCCCAGCCGCTCCGCGGCATGTGGGATCCTCCCGGACGTCCCCGGCATCGGCAGGCGGACTCTTAACCCCTGCGCCACCAGGGAAGCCCCAAAGACACTTTAATGGTCTCAACTGTAGGGAGGGGAGTATCTGTAGGCAGTGCTATTAGAGACAGCAGGTGAAGGCTGGGGATGCTGCTGAACTTCCTACAATGCACCGGAAAGCCCCACCCCCTCCCCTGCCATCCACAACAAAGAATTATCCCGTCTCAAGGTCAGTAGAACCAAGGCTGAGAACCCCTGCACTAGAGATACTGTCTCTAGTATTTATACAGGCTGCTTTTGAAAATGTAAGCAACTGATGGGTGAGAATGATGGTACTTAGGCAGCTGTGATGCTGGGCATCTGGAGGTGCTGGGATAGAAGGTTAATTGCCAAGTCTAGGGGGTGCTTGAATTCTTTTTTTTTTTAAACATCTTTATTGGAGTATAACTGCTTTACAATGGTTTGTTAGTTTTTGCTTTATAACAAAGTGAATCAGCTATATGTATACATATATCCCCATATCTCTTCCCTCTTGCGTCTCCCTCCCTCCCACCCTCCCTATCCCACCCCTCTAGGTGGTCACAAAGCACTGAGCTGATCTCCCTGTGCTATGCGGCTGTTTCCCACTAGCTATCTGTTTTACGTTTGGTAGTGTATATATGTCCATGCCACTCTCTCACTTTGTCTCAGCTTACGCTTCCCCCTCCTCGTATCCTCAAGTCCATTCTCTAGTAGGTCTGTGTCTTTATTCCTAGGTTCTTCGTGACCACTTTTGTTTTTTGTTTCTTGTTTTTTTTAGATTCCATATATATATGTTTTGGTGCTTGAATTCTTACATCTTAGAAATCCCATGCATCCAGTCTCTTTACTGGGTCAAGTCCTACTACTCAGAGAGGCTTGAAATGACTTATTTTCTTCTAAACAGTGTATTTCCTTTTCCAGATTGGGCCCACTGATCATCCAAACTCATTAAATTCATTGGTTTTAAGCAAAGTATTCTGGCTCCCATGTCACATTTTAAAATTCTCTAAAGGCACGGTGAGGACTGGATACTTTTTCCTCAGTTTCCCCTCTATGTTCCTATACAAAAAGTCCTTTTAAAGACAAGCCTAAGGTAAAATTGTGATAGAAATGTTGAATTCGAAATTTATAATGCAATTCATCACTGGCTAAAAGAAAAAAATTCTGAGGATCTATATTTAATTTACCCAGAAATAATCTCTAAAACTTCAGTGTTTATATTTATTCTTCCTCTTCTCTCTGGAGACCTTCAGAACTTTTCAAAACTTGCTAAAGCGAGTCAATCTTTTGGACCCTCTGAAGGGCAGCGAAACTTCATTTCATGTGGTTTCTCAACGGCTCCATGAATGTTCTCAGTGAAGAGAGTAAAAGAACAGAGGTCTCTCTGCTTGACTGATTCTAAACGATGGCCTCTTTCAGATGCATTTGGTATGGGAACAAAATGAGCCATAATCTTCAGGGTTTAAATGCCATTGTTAATACATCAGGAAACCAAAAGGCCGAAGAATCTGGAAAAACAGTAAATAACATTTAGATGATCTTGGTAAACAGTTGTTCTAAGGTGTTCAATGCATATCCTGTTTGGGGCCCCAGCTGAGTTTGAATCCCTGAGATTGAGCTGGTGTTTAACAACTATTTCTTAGCCAGGAAAGGCCTCCGCTACTCCCAGCCCACACCCATTTGAGCTTCACTGGCTCTTTTGAACAGAAGCCTTTCTCCGTTTTTACTTGGTTCAGTGAACAAGGTTACTGTTTAGAAACGGTGGCTGTAGAGTCGTATGTCTCCTCACCCTCTTGCCTTCCTCCTGAGTGTACCTCGAGCCGTGTGAGAGATGATACTTGGGGTGATTAAACGGCCTCTTCACTGATGGCTTGGTCTTTGCCCGGCTGAGGAACTCAAATCAGGAAGATAGAATATGTTGCAGCATATTCAAGAAAGAAGGATTTTAGGATGGAAGACACTAAGCTGGCCTGTAAGTTCTTGGGCTCAAAATGTGTTTTGAAACTCTCAATAAGGCAAGGCAGGAATCAGGCAATCTTTAAACCAGTTTTGACAAATTAACACTTAACGGGGTGAAAGTACAGAGTAGGAAATCTTTTAATAAATCCTTTTGTTTTGCGGGGGAGGGACTTGGTTTTAATGTTCTAAGAAAAAGAAGTGAAATTTTAGTTAAATGAAACAGTCTTTGTTGTGATCTATAGATGATTTATACTTCATTGTCCTCTGCTTTATAACAAAGTGAATCAGTTATATATATACATATATTCCCATATCTCTTCCCTCTTGCGTCTCCCTCCCTCCCACCCTCCCTATCCCACCCCTCTAGGTGGTCACAAAGCACTGAGCTGATCTCCCTGTGCTATGCGGCTGTTTCCCACTAGCTATCTGTTTTACGTTTGGTAGTGTATATATGTCCATGCCACTCTCTCACTTTGTCTCAGCTTACGCTTCCCCCTCCTCGTATCCTCAAGTCCATTCTCTAGTAGGTCTGTGTCTTTATTCCTAGGTTCTTCGTGACCACTTTTGTTTTTTGTTTCTTGTTTTTTTTAGATTCCATATATATATGTTTTGGTGCTTGAATTCTTACATCTTAGAAATCCCATGCATCCAGTCTCTTTACTGGGTCAAGTCCTACTACTCAGAGAGGCTTGAAATGACTTATTTTCTTCTAAACAGTGTATTTCCTTTTCCAGATTGGGCCCACTGATCATCCAAACTCATTAAATTCATTGGTTTTAAGCAAAGTATTCTGGCTCCCATGTCACATTTTAAAATTCTCTAAAGGCACGGTGAGGACTGGATACTTTTTCCTCAGTTTCCCCTCTATGTTCCTATACAAAAAGTCCTTTTAAAGACAAGCCTAAGGTAAAATTGTGATAGAAATGTTGAATTCGAAATTTATAATGCAATTCATCACTGGCTAAAAGAAAAAAATTCTGAGGATCTATATTTAATTTACCCAGAAATAATCTCTAAAACTTCAGTGTTTATATTTATTCTTCCTCTTCTCTCTGGAGACCTTCAGAACTTTTCAAAACTTGCTAAAGCGAGTCAATCTTTTGGACCCTCTGAAGGGCAGCGAAACTTCATTTCATGTGGTTTCTCAACGGCTCCATGAATGTTCTCAGTGAAGAGAGTAAAAGAACAGAGGTCTCTCTGCTTGACTGATTCTAAACGATGGCCTCTTTCAGATGCATTTGGTATGGGAACAAAATGAGCCATAATCTTCAGGGTTTAAATGCCATTGTTAATACATCAGGAAACCAAAAGGCCGAAGAATCTGGAAAAACAGTAAATAACATTTAGATGATCTTGGTAAACAGTTGTTCTAAGGTGTTCAATGCATATCCTGTTTGGGGCCCCAGCTGAGTTTGAATCCCTGAGATTGAGCTGGTGTTTAACAACTATTTCTTAGCCAGGAAAGGCCTCCGCTACTCCCAGCCCACACCCATTTGAGCTTCACTGGCTCTTTTGAACAGAAGCCTTTCTCCGTTTTTACTTGGTTCAGTGAACAAGGTTACTGTTTAGAAACGGTGGCTGTAGAGTCGTATGTCTCCTCACCCTCTTGCCTTCCTCCTGAGTGTACCTCGAGCCGTGTGAGAGATGATACTTGGGGTGATTAAACGGCCTCTTCACTGATGGCTTGGTCTTTGCCCGGCTGAGGAACTCAAATCAGGAAGATAGAATATGTTGCAGCATATTCAAGAAAGAAGGATTTTAGGATGGAAGACACTAAGCTGGCCTGTAAGTTCTTGGGCTCAAAATGTGTTTTGAAACTCTCAATAAGGCAAGGCAGGAATCAGGCAATCTTTAAACCAGTTTTGACAAATTAACACTTAACGGGGTGAAAGTACAGAGTAGGAAATCTTTTAATAAATCCTTTTGTTTTGCGGGGGAGGGACTTGGTTTTAATGTTCTAAGAAAAAGAAGTGAAATTTTAGTTAAATGAAACAGTCTTTGTTGTGATCTATAGATGATTTATACTTCATTGTCCTACAGCCACGTGATAGCCTCTATGAAAATTCAAGGCAAACCACATTATACTCCATTTTCCATGTTCCCACTTTTTTTCTTTTGGCAAAAACAATGTGCAAACCCTGAAACAACTCCTAGGGTCTCCTTGAGTGCTGGATGTAGCAGTAGCAGGCTATACACACAATCGCGCCACTGTCCAAAGAACATTTTAGCACATAAATTATTGATGATTTCTTATTTCTCTTAATATTTGTATCTGAATCAGATCATGAAGATTTTGAGAAATGATTACTTTTCTGTTTACGAGGGTTGTATTTGAGGAGTGCTAGGGTTTTTTTTGCTGATTTAAAAAAGGTCATGCCTCACTTGCTTACCTCTTTGGTTTTTATTTAGTTTTGTTTTTTTTTTTTTTTTTAGCAGAAGCATTGCCTGCATTTTTCTCTCATATCTTTCCTTACCAGAATGCTTTTATTCGCATGGCATGTAAATAACGAACTCACATATACACTTTACAGAAAAAGCTATAGTCATCGGAATCTTATGCCCTACATTTTGGAGAGGTATTTTTATCACTGTATTTTCTTCTCTAGAATTTTCTTTATATACTAGATGTTTTATCAGGTTTAATTTTTAAGAGTAATAAAGCGCTTTATTTACTAAATTATTTGCCTTTTTAAAATATTATCTATCTTCATTTTCATAAATAATATTTGCAAACTTTATAATAAAAATACATCTAGGAAAGAAATGTGAGTGATACGTAGTTTCAGTAACCATTAAGGAGATGGATTATGGTATAAATAAGTGGTTTGCCTTTGGTGTTTTATGATGATAAAATATGGAGTTAAAGTGGCATATTAGGAATATCTTTGGAGTTGGATCCAAGTCTGCCTTTTAGCTCTGACACTGGTTCTGTGACCTCAAAGAAGTTATTTATACTCTATAAGTATGTCAGTATCATCATTGTACAATGGGAATAAATCTCTAATTTTCAGGGCTGTATATACACTAAAGAAGAGGCAAAATGCCTCCCCTAATGCTTGGTTTCCCAGAAAAAAACTTGGTGTTACTATTATATGTATTTGTTCAGTTAACTCACTTTTATCAGTAAATTCATTTTGCACTTAATGAGTCAAAATAGACATATCTTTCTGGGTAGAAAGCATATTTACATATAGTATTCAAATATTAGGATAAGACAGTTGATGCATAATAAGCATTGGGTTTCATAGTGAATTATTTAAATGTGATAAATAAGATTGCTTGAATCAGGGAATTCCCTGGCGGTCCAGTGGTTAGGACCCCGCTTGTTCACTGCTGAGGTGAGGATTCAATTCCTGGTTAGGGAACTAAAATCCCATAAGCCACGCAATACAGCCAAATTAAAAAAAATTTTTTTTGCTTGAATCAAATGAAATACAGGTTGCTTAGTAAGAAAATTGGATAAATATCCAATAGATAAAATTTATATTGAGGGGGAAATTATTTTGATCCAGAAGATTGGTCAAAAAATCTTAGATAAGTGGTTTAAAAATACTAAATTATTCTTAGATGCTGGATTTTGGTCTCTTCCAATTTCCGTCTTTTAATCTGATATTGAGTAGAGCTTAGAAAAGTAGAAAACATCGTAGCTTCGTGTTTCCAGAAATTAAAATTTCAGTGTAAAAACCTTAAACTCCATTTGGGGTGGAGATGAAGGGAACTGTGCTCTGTACACTTCCCAGGGCACCCCCGGCTCATTAATGAAGGTCCATCCCCCTGTGGGAGCAGAACCTATTTCCACCGTCAGACTGCTCTGGAAGAACTATAATAAAGTGTAAGAGTGGCACCCCACTCCCACCCCAGCAGAAACTGCTTTCTGTTGTTATTGGCCTGTTCTCACCTTTGTACTTAGCACCAGCTGATGCTATAATGCTTATTGTGCTCTCCCACACTAGAATGTTTGCTCCATGGGGCCAGGGAGTTTTGGCCCTTTTGTTCACTACTGTATCCCAAGCACCGGTAACAGTGCCTGGCAACCATTAGGCGCCTAATCAATTTATCAAATTAATGGATCAATCCCCAGTCTTCAATAGGGCAACAAAGTAGAGAAGGCCACACCTACTCTCATTATAAAACACACAAAATAACGAAAACAAAAATACAGTTTTAAATAGAATGGACTGTCACTACACTAGAACATGCTGATTTATTCTGTGGTTGACACAGCGCTAGTGCTTTGTTCCAACTTTTGGAAGCAAAGAAAGTTAGCAAGAAATGTTACTGTCTTCTGTTACAGATGGTTAACCATGTGTCAAGAACAGAAAACCAAAAAGTTTACTTCCTTCATGAAAAATAGGTAAATTAAGGACTCTAGAAAAATAATTCTGTGATAAAATACCAAGTCACAGGCTAAATAAGCTCAGTCCTCCCCTGAGCCTGGGCGAGGTCAGCCCTCTGCTCGGGAGGACTAGTCCCTCCCACACACTCAGGAAGGTTCACGCTGCCCGGCAAACCCAAGCTCCTTTACCAGGAATTCTATGTAGGTGTAGTTTTCAGAAGCCAAAAAGCTTGTTAAACAAGGCTTTCACAAAACACTAGCCATTCTCAAAGTAACACTGAATCTATACCTCTATGGAGAAGACAGATTGCTGCACTTTAGAGTCAAAAGACCAGGTTTTCAAACTCAGCTCGAAGGCTGTCTGTATGACCACAGGCAAAATCCCATTTGACCTCTCTGAGCCCCAGTCCCCTCCCCTATAAAATGGCAACAGTGACACCTGCCATAATCAAGTTAAGATGGTCAAGCGAGTTTATACACAAGAAAGTGATTTATAATCCATTAAGCAAATTACACAGTGTTACTTGAATGCATATTAAAACACAGTGCAAGTTCTTTCCTTAAATGAGAATTTAAATGCTTTATGACTTTATATAAATTCTACTGTTTGTCAAAATATCACTAATTGGGGGGGCAAACCCCACTAAAACAGTGAAAAAAAGACTAAGGTACAATTTTTAATGCCATATTTGAAAAAGAGAAATCTGGAAAACACTGTAGCACATTGGCTAAGATACTAGCTTTTAAAGTCAAATTGACGTGGATTTTATTCATGATTTAGCCATTTACGTTCGACAGATTTCTTAACTTTAACAGTCTCATCTCTGTACAGTGGGGGGAGTATTACCTAAATGCAGGCTTACTGTGAGGCATAGATTGAATGAGACAAAATGCTTAAAGCATCTAGTACAGTTTAGAACATAATAGATACTCAGTAGATGGCAGTTGTGTTTGTGGTTATTTCAATTCTTTATAAATATCATTGGGTATATGATTTTCCTTTTAAATGATATGGTACCAGACTTTTAAAATATATTAGCCACGATTACTCCGTATAAAAATCTGCTAGAAATTTCCCCAGAGAAAATGATTCTCCAATTTTTTCAGAGCTCTTACTTTTCTGAGCCTGATGATTATTTCAATTAGGTGGTCTTTGAAGCAAGCATCAATACAACTAAAGCTTTCAAATACCATTTACTCACCTAACCCTCCGGAGATCTCAAAGTACATTAGGTTGAATAGAGTTTAACTTCCTGTCCATAACAGAGCACACAGATATTCATAAAGAAAGAGCAGGGGCAGGGACATATCAAAGACAGAAGTTTAAAATTCTCTTTCTAGGAAATGTGTGTTGCTAGTGAATCAATAAGAAGAGCCTCAAGGTAGCAACACATATTGTCACACAGCCTTAGAGATGTTTAAGTTCCAAGATTCATTACTCGTAGTCTAAGATTTAAATCATATATTGAAAGCCACCAATCCTTTCTCAGAGTACTTCATTGAGACATTGAAGTAAATGTCCTCTGAGCTGACATTTTAGTACTGAATTGCAATCATCAGTTTATGGCGTTGATAATGTAATTTATTTTTCTTATCAGAACCTCCAGGTGACATAAATAAATAAATTTCAGTTGAACCATAGACCAACTTTAAAACTTCGGTTAAAATTTTAATACACGAGAATCATTCTCCATTAAAAGGTACTTTTCTATAAGACCTCTTTGAAAAGATAATGCCATAATCCATTTCTGGATCATAATATGGTTACATAAATGTATTCTTAATATCTTATCACAGACAGAATAAAATAACATTACCTGAATAGCAAGTAACATGTGATGAAGGACCGAGAAGGTAAAAGTTAATATTTAATTTTCCACTTACTTGATTTAATATTAACCGTGCATAGTTTTCATGTTTTTCTGTAACACAAGTTATAAAGTCCTGAGTCAAAGATTTACCTTTTTATATAACATTTTATTAAGAATTCTTTCTTTGAATATTTGAATTTTACTTCTGATAATCAAAATAATTTTAGTATATAAGCACTTAAGTGTGATGTTTTATAATTCAGTGCTATCAGCACTAGCCAACAGTCACAATCAAGTTAAATGAGACACGTGTGTCATTCAGGGATTTTAGTTGGATTCAAGATATACCATTTTAACAAAGGAAAGGGGGTTTGGGCTTCAAGAGATGATAAATTGTGGGGAAGTGGCTAGAAAATAGAGCGAATGGAAGATAAGGGTTAAAGTAGTAAGGTTTGTTTATGCAAACTCATCTCTGTCTCTGGGGATGAGTTGCTCCCCTCTGAGAGTTGCTTTTTTTCTTTGATATAGGAGGTGGGGGGACACTGTCACAGGGGAAATTTATGCCCTGCTTTTAGGTGGATGGGAGGGGTGTGTGTGTGCAGAGAATTCTTTCTGCATCTGTTGATTCTCAGTTGCCTTCAGCTGAAAATCATGCCAAAGTGGCATCTTTTGGAGTGGTGCATGCTGATGCCCTTCATGGTACTTTAATGGACATCTGTAGATGTAAGACTTTTTCCAATATTTTAGATTATTTCCATAAGATAGAGTCTCAGAAGTAGAATTGGGGAGTCAATAGTTTTAAACCTTTTAATGGCAGTAGATTCATATTACTCAATTCCTTTCTTAGAATTACGCCAGTATACTGCAACTCTAATACTGCCACTTTCTGCTCCACATATTTTCAGGGTTTTCAGTGCTACATTTGGAAGCACATGTCTAGTATTCCTCTTCAGGGTCCACACTAGATAAAAAATGAGGACTATCCGACCAAGGATCCAGAAAGGGATAGTTCTAATCATCGGGGAAGCTGGTTCCAATATTCGTGACTACGTGCTGTGTTTGTAAGGGGGTAGCATAAACTGAAGCAGATGCTTGTCTCCAGGTATCCCTTCTACCAGCTGAATTTAACATCTCAAATAATCACAAGGAGACCTTTTTGGATGAGGGGTAATTGAAGATATCTTTATTGCAAATAGATCATTTGGATGTGGCTAAATCTTCATGAGTTATTCAGCCCTAAATCCAAATTAGCATTTGATTGCCAATGGGACTGAAACCAAGCAGGACCCTATGGGGGCCTTCCTGGGGACAGATACCCTCACCCCTGTGTCCCCCACCTCTTATTTGTAGAAAAGCTTTAGCCTCCTAGGCCTTCCCTCCCTGAGTTCCAAAGAGCAAATTTAATTAGAAAAGTGAAAAAAATGAAGAAACAAAGGAAAGCAATCAAGTTAAGACAAAATAGTAATGGTTTAGCCATAAAATAAAATCAAGGACCTTTAGTTCCCCCTCAAGGGCTATAGGTAATAACCTGAGCCATATCCTTGAGGTTTTGTTTTTGGTTTTTCGGTTGTTGTTTTTTTTTTTTTTTAGCAGTTACTAAAACCCCTACCAAGTAGAGGAAGTTAACTATATGCTGACCACCAGCACATAGACCCCAGACTGGTTGGAACTAGAAAACTACTATTCTCAAAATATCACCCTGTTACCTCACCATCAGTTTGAGAATTGTGCATGAGCTGATTAGTCACTCCACAACCCTCTTCCTCACAGTCTTTAAAAACCCTTCCCTGAAAGCCATTGGGGAGTTTGGGTCTTTTGAGCGCAAGCTGCCCATTCTGCCCAAGCTGCCCCTGGCACCCTACAATAAATGCTGTACTTTCCTTCACCACAGTGTCAACAGATTGGCTGTGGTGTCCATTGGGTGAGTGCACCCAAGTTCACTGGACTTTTCAGAAGGCATAATATGACACATGCAAATCAAGGAATTTTAGAGCTGTCACCATCAGCTAATTACCATTGGGTAGAATCTTAAGCAGTGCATTTGAAAACTGAAGCAGCTTCAATTTATTATAAATGAATGACATAGGATGTTTGTTAATTATTAATCTTTGTGAAATATGCTGAACATTGTACATAGGGTTTACAGCCAATAGCTGTCATCAGAATGTTTTGAAATTATACCCATGAGAAAAACAGAAAGGTTTTTACCTCCACGCATTTGCAGTTGCTTGCTAGTTTTGTATAACCATCGAAACACAGGATGTTGATTTATGCTGTTTAGCCTTTCCTCTTCCAAGAAAATTTAGCCACTTTGAAAAAAAAGTCGTATATCTCAAAAAGCCCCTGTTAAAAAATAAGAACTCAATACTTAACATACTGATTTTATACTGAAGTATTAAGTTCTTGATTTTTAGTCAGATAAGTAAAAGTATTCCATGGTGGGAATTACATTCTATTTTTTAAAAATCTGCATTTATGAAGTGGTAGGGGTGAAAGTGTCATTTAAAAACTAATTAAATGAAGAAATCTTGGAAATAAGTTTTGGATTCTAAGTTGTTTTAGTTACAGTATTTTTCTACTTAGATTTGTATCCTGAATTGTGTTAGCTGGAAGGACAAAAGGTTTAAAAGAAGCCACATGGAATTTTAAACAGTAGCATTTATTCACCTTCCTGTGTATTGTTCCTCCATAGAATTGTGTTCTTCCCTTTCAGAGCTGTTATCTCAGTTCACATTGTAACATTCATTAGTGTGATCGTTTTTCTAATGCCTACCTCCCTGTAGCCTCTAAGTTCCATGTGGGCAGGGCTGTGCCTGCCTCTGCCCACCATCATATCCCTGGTACCTAACACATTGGATGTAGGCGCTCCAATGTAAGCAGTGGATGGATGGAGTAATGGGGAAGGATTCTTTTAGTCATTCTAAAAGACATATAACATTAAAGTGTGTTTTCTTTTTCTTGGCATCTGCTTGAAAGGATTGCTTAGTTACTTCTTCCTGTGTCTTCATCTGTCAGGCATTGATGTAACGCCATTTTGTAGAATAGGAATGCTTTGTGATAAATTCATTGTCCTTTAACAATTGTGGCCTTTTTAAAACTCTGGACTCTTAGTCATACAAAGCTTTAATTAATAGTGTTGCCAAAAAGATTTTATTGCAGTTTAAGCTTATTTATAAAGATTTTTTCCGGCATAGACCCCAGAGCATTATTATAGAACCCAGAACCTGCTTATTTCCTCAGAAGTCAAAACAGCTTATTTCTCTTTTTTAATAAACTTACTTATTCATTTATTTCTGGCTGCGTTGGGTCTTCGTTGCTGCGCGTGGGCTTTCTCTAGTTGCGACGAGCAGGGGATACGCCTCATTGCGGTGCACAGGCTTCTCATTGCGGTGGCTTCTCTTGTTGTGGAGCACAGGCTCTAGGCACACGGGCTTCAGTAGTTGTGACACAAGAGCTCAGTAGTTGTGGCTCACAGGCTCTAGAGCACAGGCTCAGTAGTTGTGGTGCACGGGCTTAGTTGCTCCGCATGATGTGGGATCTTCCTGGACCAGGGCTCGAACCCGTGTCCCCTGCATTGGCAGGCGGATTCTTAACCACTGAGCCACCAGGGAAGCTCCAGCTTCTTATCTCTAATTCCTTGAACTCCTTGCCTTAAAAAAGAAAAGAAAAAAATGTTGTATTTTAGCACAGTACCATATGAAAGTTACTGCTTAAAATTTTAGGTGATGACTTTCAGGATAAATTAATATTGAAAGAGCGGTATTGTTTCAATTTTTGTAAAGCACCGAGTACTTAAGTATTTTTTTTTCAAAATGATACGTATTCAGCCAATATTTGAGGCTTTAAATTTTGCCTTAATTATTACAGTTTAAAGATTATTATAAAGTATAAATCTTAGTTGAAATATTAATAGTATTAAAACACATCTAGTGCCTTGAAAAAAGGAAAGAGAAGCTCTGGAAAAAGAAATCTTTAGTTTCAGTTTTTTTAAATTTATGTTTGGGGTGTATATGTGTGAGAGGTGGGTGTTTTAGTTTAAAATACTCTGATTTTGATATAAATATATCAAGGTTTTTGGTTTTTTAGCCTTAGCTGTTATTCAGTGTAGAAAGGAGTATTAAAATATTCAAAACAGATTAAATCGATGCTAAAGTTGGGAAGTAAGCATAAAAGCATGTTTTATAGAGGACAGTGTGGCTCGTTACACAGTTCTCTGTTAGTCCTATTTAATACAGGAGTAGATTTTAGAATATATATAAGAATTCGTCTACCGTATATGCCCACAATATAGCTTCTTGAAACTGAACTTGTGCTAGCTATTGAATAACAGTGAGTACGAGATCTTGTACTCCTTGGCAAATTTCTGGATTACGTTTTATGGTGTCAGTTAATAGTGGAATCACAGGATTTAACTAGCAGTTGACCTTGGAGTAGAGTTATCTGATCACATGAAAACTGAGAGACCTAACAAAGGTGTCGGCTTGAGGGCTTCCCTGGTGGCGCAGCGGTTGAGAGTCCACCTGCCGATGCAGGGGACGCGGGTTCGTGCCCCGGTCCGGGAAGATCCCACGTGCCGCGGAGCGGCTGGGCCCGTGAGCCATGGCCGCTGAGCCTGCGCGTCCGGAGCCTGTGCTCCGCAACGGGAGAGGCCGCAGCGGTGAGAGGCCCGCGTACTGCAAAAAAAATAAATAAATAAAATAAAAGATGTAGGCTTGAACAATTAGTCAGCACATCTCACCTCCAGAAAGTACCAGTGGGCAGGGCCAAACTTCTTCAAGAATGATTTTAAACTGGGTCATTCTTTAAAGGCCCAGAATTGAAGCTCCAAGTAGCGTGATTAATAGAATTTTAGTCTGGGAAATTTTTTAGAAATATTAAAATACCCATGGAATGCCAAATGCCTAAGCTTTAACCCTTGAGCTTTATTGGGGTTTTTTCTGACAACAATTAGATAGTAGGGCCAATGTTGAAGTCTATCATTAGCTCATGTGGTAGGGCACATGTTTGTATAAAAGGGAATATTTGCCTTTCTGTTCTCTGATGGGCTTATTTATAGTTTATCCAAAAATAGTGTCAAAATTTTAAGGCACAAATATTAAAGAAATCATCACTACTATTCTATATCACTGAAAACTAAGTGATGCTTAAAGAGATGGTTCCTATTGACATTGACTCTGCCATACAAGTCTAAATAAGTATCAGTCAGTATATCAGTTTGTGCCCTATGACAGTTTGTGCCCTATGCCCTATGACAAATGCCCTGTGCCCTATGCCCTATGACAAATGACACATTAATACAGGCGGACAGGCAAAGCAAACCTTTTTACTTGTGTAGGGGTAGAAAAATTTTTCCTCTACCCACTTAGTTTAATTTGCAGGCCTTAGTTAAAGTACCTATCAACAAACAGATTAACAGGATAAAAGGCATTGGTTTTTTAATATTTTTTTCCCTCAGTGAAAAAATTTTGTTAATTCAGTGTCTTCTATAGGAAAACGTTGATAACTGCAGAGAACTGCTCTAATTTCTAGGCGCAAATATGTTTCTTAATATTTTTACATGCCTGAGGGCTTCACAGAAAATATATGAAAACCCAAAGAGGTGTTTAAACCCAAGGACTTATATATCATTTTAACAAAAGGTGATAAATTGTGGAGAAGTGACTAGACAAGGGAAAGGGGTTTGGGGTTCCTAGAGGCTGTAAATTGTGGGGAGGTAAATATATGGGCGAAGCTAATGGTAGATAAGGGTTATTTAGTAAGATTTGCTATGTAGACTCAAGTTGTTTCTGGTGATAAAAGTCATCCTCCTAATTCTGGTATGGGAAAGGAGAGTGCCTTTAAAATGGAAACTTGTCACCTTCACAAAGGGAATGCTTTTAGACCTAAAGGGGGAGGACAGAGAGCTTCCTCTGTCCACTGTTTCTCATTTGCCTTCAGCTCAAAGTAATCCATATGCCAGAGTGGCGTATTTGGGGGTGGCATCTCCTGATCCCCTTCACTTGTATAAATCAAGGCATTGCTCCTGTAGTATTTCTTGCCTTGTTCACAAGTGGCCCCTCTTCAGGAGCAGTGCATCTTCTCCTTGTTCCTTTGGTTACACTTCAGAGTTTTTACACCACAGACCTTGAGCCACATATATTCAAGATGCATAAATGGTGTGCCTTTCTTATGATAGTGGGAGAAGGGGAATGTGAAAAGCAAGGTGAGAAGGTTTTAGGAAAGAATCTGGGAACTGATGCCCTTAAAACCCTCCATGTACATGTATTCCCTTTAACAAGGGTTCTTTAACCTGGAGTATGTGAATTTGAATGAAGAAAATAATTGCATCTTTATTTCCAATAACCTTTTCTGGAAATTGAACATTTCCTTTTTCTTTTTAAACTAATTTCTGTTGGAGTATAGTTGCTTTACAATGTTGTGTTAGTTTCTACTCTATAGCAAGGTAAATCAGCTATACGTATACATATATCCCCTCTTTTTTGGATTTAGCTGAACATTTCCTTTAATTATGAATGTGAGCAAAAACCCTACAGCAGTATTGGCATTAACAGAAGTCAGATATTTTCTACACATTACAGTTGTTTCAGATATAGCTCAACAGGCAGTTTAAACAGATAACTGCTTGAAATCAGGGCAGTTATGAGACATGCCTCTAGATCGTGATATTTAATGGGTTAATAAAGAAGCACATAAATAGCTATAGTACAAACCTTTTAACATCTTGATAAGCTTTTAAATATAATTTATTTTTTAAATTTATTTATTTATTTATTTTTGGCTGCATTGGGTCTTTGTTGCTGCGCGTGGGCTTTCTCTAGTTGAGGCGAGCAGGGGCTGCTCTTCATTGTGGTGCGTGGGCGGCTCATTGCGGTGGCTTCTCTTGTTGCGGAGCACAGGCTCTAGGCATGCGGGCTCAGTAGTTGTGGTTTGTGGGCTCAGTAGTTGTGGCACAAGGGCTTAGTTGCTCTGCGGCATGTGGGATCTTCCCGGACCAAGACTCGAACCTGTGTCCCCTGCATTGGCAGGCAGATTCTTAACCACTGCACCACCAGGGAAGTCCCTAAATATAATTTAAATATGTATTTTTTTTGTAATGCTACGTATTTTCATTTATTCACTTAAAGATATTCTCCTGAGCAGGGATCTAGCCTGACCTTTGCCAAAGGAATCCAAAGCAGAAAAAAGGTTAAAATCCTTTTGTGGAAAGCCTTAAGTTACCCTTAGGAGCATGCATACCCCAGAGTGAAGCCTGCTGAGCCGGGGAAGACCGAAGTCCATCAACTTGTCTTAAAGTATTAGTCCAGGAAATCCAGACTTGCTTTTTTTTTGCCAAGGAATGAAAAATGTGAAAAATCACTTAAGCCTGTGGGAGATGAATCCTATTTTAAATTCCCTAATCCACTGGTTCTGAATCAGGGATGTACATCAAACTCCTCAAGGGAGCTATTTAAAATTGTACAGCTAAGACTTAATGCCTCAGGA
>NW_006796604.1:195061-195801 GCF_000442215.2 Lipotes vexillifer | reverse complement strand
TTCAGCAGGTCTGGGTGAGACATGGACATCTCTGTGTTAAAGGCCCATACACATAGGTGGTTTTCATACAAACCCTCAAATGAGAAGTGTTTTGAAAGCTTGTTCTATAAGAACTATTTTAAGTATCATGTTTTAAAGATTAATTGAAAAAATTCATGTCAAGAAATGAGGAAGATTCACTTTGTAGTTTGGAACTCGTAACTGCTTAAGGCACCTTTTGCTGTGGCAGGAGGTGAGCGGGTGCTTGACCATCTGTTCCTGGGGGCCATGAAACTTTCTGAAGTTACATGGACAGCTTTTCAGGGTAAGGGGCCAATGGCTTTCCTGAGATTTGCAAGGGTATTCATGATCTAAATAAGGGCGTGGGAGAGGCAGAAAATAGCTTCCCATATACTGAGACAGTAAAATATAATCATGAAGTGACCAAAAGACAAAATTTTTAGATCTGCTAAGGAGACTGTTATGAGAATACCATTAATTCCATGAGAAAAGCATTGAACTTTAATGATTTAATTTTATCATTATTTTTATATTCCTGGAATAAAAACGTTTATTTTGTTGTTGCAGTACACGGCACAACATCATAGGGTGGCAAATAAGTGGTTTTGATGCTCTACATTAGGGAAAAATGAATATAAAATATTAAAATTTATCGAGTACTTATTGAGCGTAAAAATTAGAAAGCAAAATGATCATTAAAGTAAAACAACTTTTTTTTTTTTTTTTTTTTTTTTTTTTTT
>NW_006796604.1:163985-193245 GCF_000442215.2 Lipotes vexillifer | reverse complement strand
TATATATATATATAATTTTTTTTTTTTTTTTTCGGTACGCGGGCCTCTCCCTGTTGTGGCCTCTCCCATTGCGGAGCACAGGCTCTGGACGCGCAGGCTCAGCGGCCATGGCTCACGGGCCCAGCCGCTCCACGGCATGTGGGATCTTCCCAGACCAGGGCATGAACTCGTGTCCCCTGCATCGGCAGGCAGACTCTCAACCACTGTGCCACCAGGGAAGCCCCTTACCTCGTTATGTTTTAATTATCTATTTCCATCTGTCTTGAGAGACGTTAACTTCGCTACCATTATCCTTGTGTTATGCTTGGAATGATGCCTGCTCATGAAATATTTTGCTGAGTAATTACATCTGTAAGCACCCAACTCATGCCTCTCACCCGTTATTTATTGTACTCGCCTGTGATTCTGTGCCACCAGGTCAGTACGTGGATCATGCTTTGGCATTCAGACTTCTGCTCTAGCCAACCAAGTGAACCTGCCCGGCCCGACCAGCAGCCCATTGCAATAAACTGAGTCCAAATTGAATCTAGCGATGTTTAGACTGGCCATCAGTCCAAGATTACCCTTCATAGCCGGACTGAGACCAGGCATGAAGCTGACGACTAAGCCAGCCACTCCCTATTTGTCTTCATTAGCTTCAGGCTCTCAAACTTGTCATCTTATCACTATCTTACCAAGATTTCCTTTCTTCCTGGCCTATATTGTCTTTAAAAAAAGCTACCTAGGGCTTCCCTGGTGGCGCAGTGGTTAAGAATCCGCCTGCCAGTGCAGGGGACATAAGTCTGAGCCCTGGTCCGGGAAGATCCCATGTGCTGTGGAATAGCTAAGCCCGTGTGCCACAACTACTGAGCCTGCACTCTAGAGCCTGCGAGCCACAACTACTGAGTCCATGTGCCAGACTACTGAAGCGCGTGCCTAGAGCCCATGCTCCACAACAAGAGAAGCCACCACAATGAGAAGCCTGTGCACTGCAACGAAGAGTAGCTCCCACTCGCCACAACTAGAGAAAGCCTGCACGCAGCAACAAAGACACAACACAGCCAAAAATTTTTTAAAAATAAATTTATTTTTTCTTTAAAGTTACTTAATATCTACTCAGTTATTGGGTTGGCCAAAAAGTTCATTTGGGTTTTCCATAACACGTTACGGAAAAACCCAAACGAACTTTTTGGCCAGCCCCAATATTAATATAATCCTGAACTAGAAAATGGCAGTTTCTTATGACAGCTCAGTGAATTTAGTGGGAACCACATCCAAGGGTTCCTCCACATCCTCGGATTCAACCAGCCACGGACAGTGTAGTACTGTAGTGTTTACTTTTGGGAAAAATAGACATATAAGTGGACCCGCACAGTTCAAACCCATGTTGTTCAAGGGTCAACTGTGTAGAGGGTTTGAGAGCAGCTGCATTTCATTTTGAAAAGTGAAAAGGAAAAAAAAAAAGACAATGGACTTGTTACTTTTATTTGTGGAAAATAGCAGCTGCATGGCCCTGAGGCTCCTGAATGCATCTGGAAGATTTTATGCATCTTCCACATGGGTTTAGGTATTAACTGATCAACAGTGCAGTTGAACATAAAATTAATGTCTCACTTTGATGAAATACAAATTAGTACAATTTAAGACTGAGCTATGTGTATCAGCTGTACTCTATAGCCTGAATTTGGGCAGAGAAAGGGGTTGAAACATTTATCTTGTAGCTGCTGTCAGATTGCTATGAGAATTGTTTATTGTTCTCTCCATTTTATACCTTTTAATTAAGCTAGGGAGGGGGAGAGCAAGAGCTAAGAAAGAGAAATATGATTTCATCCCGTGTGGATTTTCCTATCATTTCACTGAAGGTCTTGCTTCTGTTTGTGTAGTCTTGGAGACCATTGTTTTTCTTTAAAACTAACTGTGGCTTTCTATGAATTCATTAGTACTATGAACTACCAGGAAATAGTAAAACTACTGTGACTTCATGTGTACTTGCCCATGCAGAGCTGAACTTTCACAAAGCAGGTATGCAAATTCTCCTTAGGGTCAAGATAGGTCATCAGAGGCGTGAGGCCCCCTTATTGCTTTTTCTCATCATAAAAAAAATAAACAAGAAAAAGCCACTGGCTCTTCTCACGCCCCAGGACCAGGTCTCAGTTATTCTCCAGGTAGTCTAGCAGGTGAGTTTGTCTAACCCTTTTCTCAAAAATCAGCATGGTGACTGAAAACTACACAAATTCTGGAGGCAAACCACGGCAGATCCATACCCGATTCTGACCACTTACTCTTCTCTGCCTCTGTGTTTTCAGTGTAACATGGGGGTGCTCATTGCCTACCTTATGCGGTACTTATAGGAACTAGATGTGATGGATGTAAGGACTCTAGCACAGCGCTTATTACATTAGATGCCGCTTGATAAATGGCTCTCACAGTTGTTGCTTTTGTTACTGTTACTAATGTATTTTTTTTTTTCCCTCTACTGTGGTTCTGCTATCTTATTTAACTTTTTAGAGCTTGGTTTTTATAATGAGCAGTCTGTGTTTCTCCCTTTTTACATTGAGTGTTTTCAGTGTTTTCTCATTTGTTAGCTTCGCCTCAGGCTACTTTGGTTTCCCTATTGCGTTAATCCGATACTAGATAAGAGACCAGAAGCCTGCTGGGGAGAGTGGAATGAGCAGAAGTAGCACCTACTAAACTGGACGTTTCTAATTAGAATTTGAAGCATGGTTTTAAGTAATCTAAAAAGGTTTATAATAGTCTAAAGCCTAGATGTGAAGATTTATAATCAACATTTTGGACATTGCACATACTATTAGGATAGTTTTTCTAGCTTTTATACTCAGCTTAAGCTTTTTCTTAAAGTCAAGTTTTATAAAAGGGCTAAGATTTTTTTTTTCCTAGTGAAAGGAGAATCAACAAACTTTTAAAGCTGGTTTAAAATAATCTCCAGATCAATGAAAATGAAAATGTGTTGCCATTTGTGTGTTCATTTTAGGCTCCTATGAAATGCCTAAATTCTGTCTCTGTCCCTAAAAATTGAGATGAAACTGTCATTCTTAAATGCAAATTTAGCTAAATGACCTCAGATTGATGTAAGTCAGACCAGTGTCAGTATTTGTGTAACCCCAGCAAAGGCAGCAGCTATATCAATTGCTCTAAGTAGCAGTGAGTTTTAGGGAACTGCTCACAGAGATGGTGCTGGCTTTGCTCCAGGGTGGAGTGATGTGTCTGCAAACAGAAGTCTTAGGAACAAAGGTATTTGGCTTCTGGGCATCTCTGTGGACTGGGCCAAGGGCTCTGAGGATGGAGGTAGGGAAGTCCACCCTCTGTCAACACTGGGAGGGTGCTGAGATGCTCTCTCTGGTACAGGCTTCTCATGAGTGGGTGCCAGACCTTATCCAGTTCAATTACCAAGGAGTCCGAGGGGGACCATTGGGCTCTCATCATGGGGAGTCTCGCTCAGACTGGAAGCAGCCACACCTCCAACATAGACCATGCTGCTTGGAAGTCAGTGGAGGAGGAAGGAAAGGGACAAGGAGGCAGTTCTCTGCTGAAACTGAAGATAACAGAATGTACCTTCCATAGTATTTCTGCCATAGGCAGTAGTGTTTCTGACAGCGATATATGTCATTGTAAAACATTTTTCTTTGTTACAGAGATATTGCTCTACCAGATATACAAGTAGAATTTCAGGCAGTCAAGAGGTCTCAGAAGTTCACCTGTTTAACCAATTTAACTCACCTAGTCTAGCCCAGCACAGGGTGCATACACATGGAGGATTTAAAAATCAGCCTAGGTGATGAAGATGAAACATAATGATGTCATTTGTATTTATTCCTACCTCCACGTATGGTGGAGTTATACCATCATGTCATCAATGCTCGCATTGCCAAGGCTGATGTATTGTTATAGAGGATAGATACAGCAAAAATTGTATGTGACTGGTTACTCAGTGTAAAGACTTAGATGCTCATTTTTAATGTGATCACACATTAATTTGATCATTCTGAAGGCCAACGTCCACATATGATTTTTATAAATTTATTTATTTGTTTTTATTTTTGGCTGTGTTGGGTCTTCGTTGCTGCGTGCGGGCTTTCTCTAGTTGCGGCTAGTGGGAGCTACTCTTCTTTGCGATGTGTGGGCTTCTCATTGTCACGGCTTCTCTTGTTGCAGAGCAGGGGCTCTAGGCATGCAGGCTTCAGTAGTTTTGGCATGTGGGCTCAGTGGTTGTGGCTCGTGGGCTCTAGAGCGCAGGCTCAGTAGTTGTGGCTCACGGGTTTAGTTGCCCCGCGGCATGTGGGATCTTCCTGGACCAGGGCTCGAACCCGTGTCCCCTGCACTGGCAGGCGGATTCTTAACCACTGCGCCACCAGGGACGTCCCCACATATGACTTTTTTTTTTTTTTTTTTTTTTTTTGCGGTACGCGGACCTCTCACTGTTGTGGCCTCTCCCGTTGCGGAGCACAGGCTCCGGACGCGCAGGCTCAGCGGCCATGGCTCACGGGCCCAGCCGCTCCGTGGCATGTGGGATCTTCCCAGACCGGGGCACGAACCCATGTCCCCTGCATCGGCAGGCGGACTCTCAACCACTGTGCCACCAGGGAAGCCCCACATATGACTTTAATGTGATTTTTTTTTAATGATTAAGATGCTCTAAAATCAGTCTGGTGAGTTAGAGAAGGCAAGTGTTTCCTTGTATGAAAACAACTCCTACTGAGATGGGCATCAGCCATACTCATCTTTCCCGTTCCTGCTTTGAGGTGGAGTAAATGCTTATCCATGGTGTCTTCAGATGATGAAAAAGTTTATATTTTAAACATATGAAAAATGGAGTTTTTGTCAGGCATTAGTAATTGCCATAATTTTGCTACAGAATATTTGTTTACAAAGTCAAGTTCAGCCCTGCCTGCCAGAAAAATCTTGCCTAAAGAAAACTGAATAGCATATCCAGAGGTAATGAATTGAGGAAAATATGAATGACTGTTTCAGACATTTAAAAAACTGAAATGGCTAATTACACTTATTAAGTGAACTTCCTTTCTCAACTAGTCCTAAAATACGATCACCTATGACCTTTGCTTTATACATATTTGCTAGACTTCTGTAGTGTCTTTAAAAAATGATAGCAATTCCTGATGATATATGGGTTGTGTTCCAGAGTTTATTTATGAATCGGCTGTTTGAAAGCTGGAACACATTCACGTTATAAAAATATTGCATGTGCAACTGATAACCCACAAAAGCCTCTTTAACCTCTTATCTAGTAATGTTATCATAGAATCTCTATGAAAAAAAAAAAAACTCAGTTATGCATTCAACACTTTCTAAACATCTATTCTAATAGTACAATGATCTACCCTTAAATTGCTCGTATTCTGTTTTGAAAGCTGATTTTCTCCCTCTCCCAGTCCCTTCTCCCTGCCCTGTCGTCACCCATCCATAATTGCTCTCCTTCCTTAGCCTACATGAAGACTAAACAGTATCACAGCCTCTCCCTACCTCGCTATTTACAGAAAGCACACACCCTTTTGAAAATTTTTCAAGCGTTTTCACTGCTATAAAACAAAGGAGGTAGAATAACAAGTGTTTGCAGAAGTCTTGAGCTTGTGCTTCATTTGTATAAACCACAAAGAAATCATGGTTCTGTCCCTCCTAGATTTTCCCTGGCACATCTAGGCAAAGTGGCAGGTTTGAGGGGGCACTCCAAGACTGCACTGAGATTTACTCACGCCTCACTAGAAAGCTCAGATATTTCTTTAAATATTTTCCTTTCTGTCAGTGATTCCACTGGAATTCTGAAAACAGAGCTGGTGGTCTAGAAGCAGGTTCTTGGTTCAAGAACAGGGTGGGGAGACATTCAAGTCCAGTGGCTGGTGACCAGTGACCAGTGACGAGGCCAGTGTTCCCTGGAATGGAAGGGGAGCAGCCTGGCTAACAGCAACTCCATTCGTCCCCACCTCCACTTAGTAACTGTTGAGTTTCTCCCTTTCTTCTAGGAGGAGCTATCTATACAGATTTACCCTCCCAGTCTCCCTCACCCTCCTCCTGGCTTCTCCAGCTACCCTAGCTCCCAACTCCCAGATGGAGGTTGTCAAGTAAGAAATGGCCTCATAAGATGCATTCCAAAGGCACTTCGAAGAAAGGAGTCAGTTTATCAGCTTAGTTTTGGCTTAGCTCTTCGTGACCCCGAAAGACCTTAAAGCTTAGGCAGATTTGGAACTTGTAATTGGATTCTCTTGTTTGAAATGGATGGTAGCATCCTTCAAATGAACATACGTATGGGAAAACAAGCATATAAGCTGCAGCCTGTAAACTGAATGGTCATCAGTGTCCTGTAAAGAGTCTTTCCGGCCTGATACTGTCTGCCAGGTTGTCACACCGGCCACCCAGTCGCCTTTGTGAGTTGGCAGGCCTCTGTAAAAGGCCTGTTTTTTTTCAGATTTGGATCCTTTCCTTTAGTTTTTGTTCTCACTCGTTACTACTTTTAGGTATTTGATAGGTTCCAAAATTTGAGATCCTCTATTTGGGGATGTTTGGAGTGTGGCAAATTAAAGAAATTGAACACATAAAATGCCGTGTCTAGTAGAAAGATAATAAAGAGAGCAGAACACCATGTTTTGAGTCTCACTTTTTCTTTCCTGCAGAAGATTGAAGGGATGCTTTGTGATTTAAATCCCTTTCCTTGGTCTGATACTGAGTCTCTGGTCATTTGCTCTAAGCATACCAAGGTCTTAGCTTAGTCACATTTTTTGCACTCCAGGATGATAGTCTTAATTACCTAATAGAGTCGAATGTATTTTCACATCACAAGCCACATACCCCTGAAAGTCACTAGCAGGGTGAGTCCTAGTACAGCATCTGTGCAGAGCTCCCAAGGTGGGAGTCAGTGCTCTGTCACTGCAGGTGTCGTCAGCCTTCTTCCCCAGTTTGTCACCACTGGCTGATTATCAGAGGAAGGAACAGCTTCAGCCTTCTGCTCTTCTCAGCACTTCCCCGTTTAACAGCCTATGATTCTGGCTTTGAAGTGGGCACAGAAGCGGCCAGGAAGTATTCTTCTACCTTTTGCTGCACTGCTACATTTCCTATGCAGACAAGGTGCCAGACAAGCAGTTCAATTCCAGCCCAGCCCACAGTGTCTCCCATCAGAGCTGCCAGAAGCCACAGCTTGAACCAATACAGATCTGGCTTGCAAACCTGAGAGGGGAAGTGGTAGATGTGCCCACACGGAGCAAACCTAGTTGCTAGGCTTCTGATTGAGACCTAACACTGTGGCTCCTGGCAGATCCCATTCCTGCCTTTGTTGGCTTTCCCCTGTCTCCCAGCAAAGTAAAGTCGTCTTGGAGCTTTCTTGGTAGTCCTCTTCCTTGGGAGTGGTTGCCTTCTCAGTAGAGTCCAGGCTGGTAGAAGCAGAGAGACCTAAACTGCAAGAGATGAATACACCAACTCTGGGGCAAGGGATCAAGTGCTGGTGTTGAATATAAATTATACTCAATTAGGGCCGTGTTCTCACACAGCAATGAACATTCAGAGAACTTGAAGTTACAGAGAAAGTGAGATAGGGGATTACTGGTATTTGATTACTGTAGGCATGTATTGGAAATGACGAAATGCAGTGCAATTAAAGAATGAACTTGAGGGACTTCCCTGGCGGTCCAGTGGGTCCAGTGGGTAAGACTCCGCGCTTCCAATGCAGGGGGCCCGGGTTCGATCCCTGGTCAGGGAACTAGATCCTGCATGGATACCACAACTAAGGAGTCTGCATGCCACAACTAAAGATCCCTCATGTCACAGCTAAGACCCTGCGCAGCCTGCCTAAATAAATAAACAAATCTGTCTACCAAATGAGAAAAGAAAGGAACAGAAGAGCAAGTATCCTGATGTTTTGAATAAGTTGAATGCAAATATATATGCACATACATTTTTGGAAGGGTCTTTTACTTTTTAATTTACAGCTTTATGTACTATTTGAATTTTCTAACCATATGCTAGACATTTCTTTTTTAGATAAAAAGAATAAATGGGTTATTCAGGTGAGGGGATTATGGACCTTTCAAATTTTTATCTTCATAGTCTTCGTATAGTATAGAAAAGCTAATAAATGTTATTTTTAAAATAAATCAATTTTTATTCCTTGTTATAGGCAAGTGTACAATTAATACCTACTCTGATACCTTCTCTCTCAGCAGTTCTATAAATGTAATTTAGTCCTGTAGGCAAACTGTGAGTGCTTCTGTGAAATTAATAAGCAGTTGTATATAGGGCCTTAGGATGCTAGCTAATTGGAAAAAAAGGAGAATTGTGGCTCAGAAATTATCAAGAGCTATTCTAGATGACCAGGTTTGCTCTGGGGGAACCCTTTACATTCTTTTCAGAAATCTACTGGCTTTGAAGTTGTTTGAATTCCTGTGGAACTGATTTCTATCACAAATGATGTTATTAAAATCCTGATCTGGGGGCTTCCCTGGTGGCGCAGTGGTTAAGAATCCTCCTGCCAATGCAGAGGACACAGGTTCGAGCCCTTGTCCAGGAAATCCCACATGCCGCAGAGCAACTAAGCCCGTGCGCCACAACTACAGAGCCTGCACTCTAGAGCCACAACTACTGAAGCCCGCGTGCCTAGAGCCCGTGCTCCGCAACAAGAGAAGCCACGGCAATGAGAAGCCCGCGCACTGCAACGAAGAGTAGCCCCCCTCGCCGCAACTAAAGAAAGCCCACGTGCAGCAAGGAAGACCCAATGCAGCCAAAAATAAATCAATAAATGTATTCAAAAAACCAAGCACAACCCTGATCTGGCATCTTTTGCTTTTTTTTTTTTTTTCCTGCTAATTTTGCTCCTCCAGCTGTTTTTCAAATCTAAATGCGGATCTGCTTTAACATAATGAACCAGCCCCTGTTTTGCTTTCTGACTTCTGGAAGAAATTGGAGTAAGTTATGATGTACCAAATGAAGGCAGTGCTGAAATCCAAAGTGCGTACAGACTCCCCAGTGTCGAGCCTGCTTGTGAATGCCTTGAATGAAAAGCCATTCTCTAAGACACACGTACAAGATATTTTTATCGTCTAACCACCACCTAGTTTTGTGTGCCTTGTTTTCCTTTCTGGTTCATCACTGCCCTTTGTAGCGTTTTATTATCCCCCATTCCCCCACCTAAATTAAATCCTCTGCTTTTCCTGAATCTCACCCACCTTCAGAGCTCTTTTGGAGCATCCCCTCAGCCCTCAGTGATGTCTGACTGGGTTGGGAGAGGTGATTGTTGGGGAATAGAGGAAGCGGAAGCTAGCAGGGTGGGCTGGGGCCAAAGTTTGGAAGATATTTGGAAGCTAAGACGCTTGGACTTCATTCTGTAGTTAGTGAGAACTCTATCAGCTTAGGGATTGCTTTTAATGGTGACTACAGAATCCAGGGGGAAAAAGTGATTGAAACAAATTAGGAATTTGTTTTTCTTACCTACATCAAACATGAAAGTGAACCGTTGCTAGTACTTGTTCAGCAGCTTAAAAATGGCAGGGCCAGATCTCTATTATTCCCATAGCCTCTCCCTCGTGATTGCCTCCTGGTTACAAGGCAGATGCTCTACCCTGAACATCACATCCAGGTTCAAGGCAGGAAGAAAAGGAGCGGGAAGGAACAAACCCACCTGTGTCTGCTTCTCGTCTGAGGAGCATTCCCACAAACCGCACCAGCAACTTCAGTTTTCAACGTTTTGGCCAGAACTGTGCGTTGTGGCTAACTGGGGTTCTGTTAGAAAAGAAGCATCAGAGAATAGATTTATTGGGCAACCAGCATGGATTGACACAGAGACTTCCCTATGCAAGTTGGCAATATGAATTTCCAACCGAAAAATATTGCATCAACCATTCCCCCCCCCCTTTTTTTTACCATAAAGCACAGTTTTTGCCTCGCCTCTCATGAGATTATCAGTATTTTGACCTTTTGGAAATAAACATTCAAAACTCATGTGCGATAGAATGAAATCAAATGCTAAGTAGTGCGGGGCAGCCTTGGAGTGTAGTAAAAGAAAGAAATATGTTGGAGATACGAATAGCTAGAAAAGAATTCATGAGAAAGAGACTTGAGCTGGACTACGAAAAATGGCCTGGATTCTGTACGACATTATCATTGTGCATACGTGACATTTGTCCAAACCCAAAACAACACCAAGCGCGAACACAAATGTGAACTATGGACTTTGGGTGATAATGATGTGTCGGTGTAGCTTCATTGAGGGAAGCAAATGTTCCACTCAGTGCAGGATGCTGTTGATGGGAGAGAGTGTGCATGTGTGGAGGCAGAGGGTACATGGGAACTCTCTCTACTTTCTGCTTAATTTTGCTGTAAACCTAAAACTCAGAAATAAAGGCTATTTTTCTTTAAAAAAAGAAAAAAGATGGATTGGATTTAAATAGTTGGAGAGATGGTAAGGCTGATGTTCCAAGGAGAGAAGAAAAACAAATAAGGTCACAGATGTAGAAATGACTGCAGCATAAGACAGCATGGTGAAACTGGGTTGGCCCATCGTCTTAACCTTTAAGCTAAATGTTCAATAATTACCTGAAATGGAAATTGGAATAAACTTAATCTTTCATTATTTACCACTCATTCCTACTGAGTTTTTCAGCGTTAACACAAGAAAATTTAAAGTTAAGTATTTTGCTGTTTTCTTCAGAGGAGGAGGGAGTAATGATTAATATTCTGCAACCATGTGTATATGTGAAGCACAGATTAAACTCATTCAGTCAACTAATACTCAAAGGATTAAAATTACTTTCATGTTTCTTTGCAAAACTGATATTTAAAACTAAGTAAACTGCTTATTCGGGATTCTTTCTAAGAACTGTACATTTACTACCTTGATAATTATATTTTGCATTTAAGTACAAAATCTTTTCTGTTTTGTGGCCAAAAATCATGTTGTAAAACACTAGCATTAGTCATTTTAGTTTTCTTTCAAGTTGTAATCCTGTTAAAAGTAAAAACTTCTTTCAGTTGGCTACTTTAATTAAGGCGAGTATAATAAAGTTGAGTTCTAATTATTTTTCTTTCCCAAGTTATTTAAACAGTTGCTTTTAATTACACATTGAATTTAATTGAATTCAATTAAATTGAATCTAATTGGGTCTAATTGATAAACTCCCTACCCAGCTGTTGAAATTTAGACAATGAACTACAACCTGTAATTTACCATTTCTCAGTGAGACTGGAAAACAATATGGTTAGGGTTTTCACCTCTTTTCTCTACTTTGACCTGGACTTTGCTTAATCATAAACATTATTCATATTATGGGGCAGAGATCATTTGTGTAGCAGCTTGCCTTGTGACTGGTGATAAATCGCCAGGAAAGTACGTCACCCATGGGGATGAAAAGGCTTGCCTTTTAATCTGGTTTATATTAATACAGGAGGAAAATACAGCGTTTTCTATTCTCTTTATAGTGTTGCCATCTGGCTGGAGGAAGGCTTTTGTTTATTTTTTGTTTGCTTTTAAATAAAAGCCTTTTGGGTTGAATGTAAAGTGTGTAGTGTTTACTCCTGTCAGCTAAATGTATCAGAAGGACTTTGTAACTCGAATCAAGAAGCTGCTTTCGGTGGTAAACAAAAGACCTTAAGAATTAATTCCCAGTTGTTTCCACAAACAACAAATATATGGAACGTGTGCTTATCTGAAATGCTTTTCTTCATTTCAGCTAAGGTGGACTGTTTTTGGCTTTTTAACAAACAGATTATCAAAACAAATTAAGTTGCTTTGGAAAAAAAAAATTTGGTTCACAAACCCCTCAAAGGTGAAATGGCTGTTTTGTAGCCTGTCTGATGTTTCCAGCCAGAGGCTATACTGGTCTCATGCTTTATCCCATGCAGTATAGGCGGTGTTCTGTATTTGGAGACTGACCCTGGAATTCCCCAGATACTCACTGTAAGTGATACTGGGCAAACCTTTCTAACACGTGGCTGCCAAAACAGTCATTTGATTTTGAGTCTTGCCTGACATAATGTCAAAACCATCCAAAGATGACACTAACTAGCCTTTGTTTTCTGACGTGGAGTGATGTGACTGTGAGCTGACAATTCTTTTGGGCATCTTTTCGCGGGAGTCTCAGCAGCCGTCAAAAAACGGGCGATTTCCGTGGTCCCGTGTCTCCACGGACCCATCTCGTGGGTCTAATGCACACGCCTGTGTCCTCTCCCTCGTCGCTCACCTTGGAGCATCCGCGTTCTCACCCCTGTGCACTGGTTTGCACACCCAAGTTCCCATGGGGCCGGCTCGCGTCTGCCCCTCCCCCTGGCACACGAGGTCTCCCGGCTCCACAGCCTCTTCTGCTCACAGGAGCCCTGAGCCCGTCATGCGTGGTGCCCACCCGTCCAGCTCACATCTCTTGTGTATACCTCCACGGGGGCATTGTGGCTTCCCGGGTCCATTGTCACCTGTGCCCCTCGTGTCTTCCGGTCACACGTGTGTCCGTGGTTCTCGCCTGTGTAAATATCATGCCCCCACCCCCGTGACCCTTGGGCGCTGACCCGTGTGTGTTGCTGGTGAGCACACCCAGGACCATGTTCTCACGGCGCCTGTACCCTGCCCTGCCCTGCTTCTCGGAGGGACGGCCGGGGAGGGGGGCGGCTGCCCATTACCATTACCAGAATGTACAGCTCGTAGATTTTTTTTTTGGCGGTACGCGGGCCTCTCACCGTTGTGGCCTCTCCCGTTGCGGAGCACACAGGCTCCGGACGCGCAGGCCCAGCGGCCATGGCTCACGGGCCCAGCCGCTCCGCGGCATGTGGGATCTTCCCGGACCGGGGCACGAACCCGTGTCCCCTGCATCGGCAGGCGGACTCTCAACCACTGTGCCTCCAGGGAAGCCCAGCTCGTAGATTTTTAACGGGCCTTTTTCACTTAGAAGCTGCACACTACGGAACATTAAACAGTTTGTCATAGAAAAAAAAAAGGGGGCGAATGTGTACTTTTTCTTTTTACTTACCTTGTCATTAATACGTTTTATTCCCGGGCTTTTGCCACAATTTGTTTGGGCTGCATCATCTACCCTCTCTTCCTCTCTCCTTTCCTCCTTCAGGCATTTATTCAGTGTCACCTGTATGCCAGATAGTGGGCTAAACACTAAAGGTACAGGGGTTATAAAGATGAAGGCACCATCCCTGCCCTCAAGGTCCTCTGGTCTGGTAGAACTTATCACAGTTCTGCACCTGGCTAAGTATCAAAGACGAAGTTGATAGATGATGAAATGTTAATAAACAGCTACATGTATCTGTTTCATTCTTCATGCCTTATTGTTTTGAAGATGAGTGATGTTTCTGGTGAATTCTGTTCCCATACATCACATAACTAGGCACAGTGTTGGATTATATTTGTAAAATCAATGTCTTTGCATTGGGTTGGTATTATCTCCGTATTGGACAAATTTCTTTGCTTTTTGGCTGAATATCGTTTTCCATCACTGTCATAATTTTTTTTTCATTATGAAGAAATGAAGTTATCAGAAAGTGACTTTTAGTCACTCTTCGTTGTTGCTGGATGAGCACCCTCCAGATTTTAAAACCTCCACAGGGTCTTACAAGCCTCTAATGTAGTCTAGTGTAGCCGCCAAGTCATTACTTTTTATTCTATCTGGAGTGTGTGAAATGCAAAGAAAAAGGTCTTAATTGAATTGTTTCTGTCAACAGAATGTATAAGGAAGATGCAGTGTATGACTCGGATACACATTATTACCGAATGTTCTCATTGAATTGCATTTCTTTTTGCAACAAGAAATGAGCAATAGAGTGCTGAATAAATAGTTCATGGTTCTTATTGCTGCCAGGCTAAATGTGGCCAGGTGTTGTGCCATTCCATGAAGTGGTTTATCCTGGTGCAGGGGGGCAAATCAGACTTGGCACTGTTTTTCAGTATCTCTAGTTATAGACGTTGCCATGGCACAGTACCTGTAAGTTTGCATGGTGAAGTGGCTGCTTCCCCATCCTGAGCAGTCTATGAATGATTAAAGATATTCATCAGCATCTACCCATATTTTTTTTTCTTGACCCACCTGCAAAATGACCTTTAAAAACACCCCAGGGGCTTCCCTGGTGGCTCAGTGGTTGAGAGTCCGCCTGCCGATGCAGGGGACACGGGTTCGTGCCCCGGTCCGGGAAGATCCCACATGCCGCGGAGCGGCTGGGCCCGTGAGCCATGGCCGCTGAGCCTGTGCGTCCGGAGCCTGTGCTCCGCAACGGGAGAAGCCACAACAGTGAGAGGCCCGCGTACCGCCAAAAAAAATTAAAAAAAAAAAAACACCCCACCTCTTTCCCAGCCAGGCACACTTCCTCCATTCCATGTTTCCTCTTCCTACCTAGTCTCTTGCTCCCTGGAGTTCGTGGCTGGGGCCCCATTTCCTTCAGGATCTGAAGCAGAGGAGACCCGGAGCGTCTGCGCAGGGTCCCTGTGTGGTGCTGCCCTGGCTCCTGCTAGGCTGGCCACACTGACTCTGCTCCTCCCCTGCTCCCTGATGCTTCAGCTACAGACAGAGGTTTCACCGCAGTCACTCGTGTCACTTTCTCCCCTTAATGGTTACATAATCGCCTCTTGAGATTAAGAGTTAAGGGTAAGTAGAAAAATCTGAATAATTATTAAATTATCCAGAAAGTGGAGTTCTTAAGATGACTGGTTTTAGTCTGATTTCCTTTTATTAAGATGATAACCTTTTTAAATACATTTCCAGCGGGCTTGTTGGGCCTCACCGTTCATTTATCCAGAGTCCACTGAAGCTAGAGTAGTTCACAGCCGGAAGTGCCGTGTGGCCATGCTTCAGTGACTTTCCATTGCCTTCATCATAAAGTCCAAACTCATGGAATTGGAGGACACATTGACCTCGGCCTGTTTGTCTTATTTTCAACTGCCTGCCTTACTACACCCACTGTTCTGACTGGACAGTCCCCTGATGCTCTCTCGTTTTTTTTTGCCTTGGTAGTTTTGCATATGCCATGTCGCAGCCAGGCGTGTTCTCTGCTTCCCCACCACTTTATACAGATTCGCTCCATTCTTCAAAATCTTTATCCAGTGAAGTTTCCCATCACTACTACCCCCTGTAGCACCTCCTCCCACCTCTGAATCCCTGTAATACTATACCATTTATTTGGTTATTAGTCCTCTATAGTGTATTGATTTTTGAAAACTGAATTGGTCTGGTTTTGTAACTGCATGTATTTGCATATTGTCTCCTCCAAAGGATAATGAGCATCTTGCAGGTGGACACTGCGTCCTACAATCTTCATATTCTTAGGGCATGGCACAGTGGCTGGCCCATGGGAGTGTCTGTAAATGTTTATTGAAAACACCACATAACATTTCTGAGCCTGGGAATATTGTGGTTCCATTGATAGTAACAAGGAGACTGAGTTGGCTGATTTTGTGAGGACAGTTAGTTCAGATTTTGACATAGTTTCAAGTGATAGCAGAGATGCATGAGCATATATTCCTTAGAGGTGGAAGACCGTTTATAAATGCAGATTTGCAAGTGACTGAGGTCAAGATTGTGCTTCAGGCCATGATAGGGGAGAATGTTTCTAAAGGAAGAGAAGTTTTGGGGGGAATCAAAAGCTCCCAGGGGTCTGGAAAAGGAAAAAGCGATAGAAAAGATGCGTTGTTCACTTAATATTATTTTCCCAGTACTGAGCACAAGGTGTTCCGCGGAGTAGGGTGTTGACTGAATAAATGTGAAGAAAACTGAAGTGAAGTGGGAAATTAAACCTAGGTTTGTCTCCTGCTGACTCCCATGGGCTTTGATCATTCCTATACAACTTCACATACAATTATGAGGAATTTAAACTGAAAATTTCTCCATCATGTGGGTTAATCAGAAAAGTCATTAGAAGTTACGAGATTGCATTATGTCCTTCTTATCCTGATGCAACTTTCATAAATAATATTGGATAAAACATTTAATAGCTATGACTTAAATGTTACAATACTCCTGGCAGCTATATTAGAATAAATTTTAACTGTCAAGCAAATAAGCAAAAAGATCTCATAAAGCAGAACATTTTAGGTGAAACACACTCTGAATTACCTGAGAGTTACTCTGTGATCTTTATATGTTGTGATTTTAAACCAGTAACATTCTTCAATTGCCAGAGCAGTATTCTGCGGCCAGATTTTCAAATAAGCTATTTTTGATTCAGGTTCTGTGATTCACTAAGAAAGGCTCAGGACTCAGCATACAGTCATACTTGTGGCTAAGATTTATCGTAGCAAGAAGACATAAAGCAGGACAGCACTTGCAGGCCTGCAATGTTGACTTTTTTTCCTGCACGGGTAGATTGAAACTCTGAGATTGAGACAGATGAAGTTGCAAAATTCAACCATTTTTAACTACAGAAATGACAGTTGTGTGCAGTTCAGCCTCTCGTTCTGTCTTCTGCTTTACTCCCCCGAAGTTATGTGTGTAGCCTATGGGGCTGGATTCCACAGAGTCCAACCCATCATACAGAGCTGGGAATTGAGGGCTAATGTTTTGCTGTTTCCCAGCCCACATGCCACCCTTTAAAATGGTGACAGAAGTACATAATTTTCGTGGAGGTCAAGACCACCTATCATTCAGTGAGTTTAAACTCAGCATTGTCCTTAAGGTCGCAGTCGTAAATATCTTGCAAGAGTAAGCGTTTTTACTAAATTAAGCTTTTGTTGGACCAGTTATCTTGATCAATTGAGAGAAGACTCTTCAACCGGACCATCCAGCCAAAAATAGAAACAAAGCAGTAGGAACCCCATGACCTTTACGGGAAGACATTGCGACAAATGCAATGAATGGTAGAGGCTATGGATTACAGAGACACATTGGTGGCACTTCCGGGAACTGCAGAATTTTTACTGGATGAAAGCTCCAAGTGTCTGCTGCCAGCATATTTTGTTGCAGAGTGACTTAGAGGCAGAGTCCCAGACCACAAGGGTGCTTCTCTCCATCCTTCCTCTTGTCTTTAATACACTTACATGTGACACTAATGGAATAAAGCTTTCAAGCTAGCAGGAAGATCAATAAAAATTTTATAAGGCTAGCAAAGACTTATTGAGCATCATAGTATATGGCTTAGTTTTCTTTTTTGAAAAATGAAAGAAAAGAGATTCAAATAAATAATACTGGAAAGTCACTTGCATCATTTTAGAAATGGTATTATTTTTATGGTACATTTAAAAATAGTGTATGTGATCCTACCTGCTAGTTATCTAGGATTTCCAGATTTTTAAATGTTTAAATCTTAAAAATGAATAAATTCCCCTTTTCACTATGTTCTCAAACAGTGAAATTCCCTGCACTTGGTTTAAAAAAAAAAAAACAAAAAAAAAACACCTCAGAAGATTTTATTTTCCTATTATGATTGAGGGTTTTTTTGTTGTTGTTGTTTTGTTTTTTAAGGCTCACACTTACTTAATGTGACGGTAATTTGAAAGGTATTAAATCTCAGAAAACTGTCATCTCTCTAAGCCCCAGAAAGACGGATGATTACCTCTTCCCAAGCCAGGTTGTACCCTGGAAACTGTACCAATAAGTCCCGCAACCTGAGTCCCCCAGGAGATGCGATTGTACCTGAGCTGAAAACCTCTGAAAGCAGCAGCAGAGCCAGACTCTGCTCCCCAGGACCGCTGTCCCCAGTTTGACACAGGTTTGCTTTCCCTGTTAGCGATGAGCAAGCAAAGCCCAGAGGAGCTAGAAACCTGGTTTCCCACATTGGTGTGGGAATAGGGAGAGAGCCTAAAATACCTTCCACCATGTATTGAGCCTTGCAGTGGGCCTGGCAGTCTCATTTAATTTTCACAACTCTGAAAGTGTTTTCCTGCACTGCAGATGGGGAAATGAAGACTGAAAGGTTAAGTGATGTGCGGCCGGTTTACAGCTTCTAAGGGGCAGAGCCAGGTCAACGGACTCCAAAGCACACCTTCCCCACAAACTCAAACACACAGCTACACCTCCGAGTGTGGGAGGCCCAGGACCTTGAGGAAGGGCGTAAACGCTGAGAGAAGGAGGGCTGAATATTTGCTACACACCTCCTATATGCCAACGACCCTGTGAGTTAGGCAGTTTCACCCCCATGTTACCTACTCAGAGAAGTCAAGAAAATTTGAAGGTCACTGAGCTAGTTAGTAGCAGGGCTCACAGCTGAACCCAGGTCTGTTTGAGTTTATCTTCCCTCTTACCATGATAGAGTGTTAACCAAAATGGTTTTTGGAGAAACAAGGACCATTACATTGGTGGAAAGGAAAGACCGATGGAAAAGCAGAAAGCTTTAGACAAATGTTCAACCTAATGGTTAAAAATTAACAGTAGGGCTTCCCTGGTGGCGCAGTGGTTGAGAGTCCGCCTGCCGATGCAGGGGACGCGGGTTCGTGCCCCGGTCTGGGAAGATCCCACGTGCTGCGGAGCGGCTGGGCCCGTGAGCCATGGCCGCTGAGCCTGTGCGTCTTAGAGCCTGTGCTCCGCAATGGGAGAGGCCACAACAGTGAGAGGCCCGCGTACCGCAAAAAACGAACAAACAAACAAAAAAAGTGGGCAGATAGATGTTCAACTAGAGTGGATCTGTTAAAAGTCAGATGTAGATAAATTGGAATTCAAGTAACCAGACCTCCAGTTTAATTGAAATTTATATCTTATAGTTGAGTTTCAAGACAAAGCAAATTACAACCAAAAAACAATAAATAAATAAGCTTTTTATCCGGGATTAATCAAGGATTATTTGGAAAAGTCACTTGCACTGAACATGTGTTTAATCTCCTTCATGGTCTACTGTAACATAATATTTAGCTAGGATTGATGTCTGTTGTCAGGACCTGGGGGCAACTGCAGATATTCAATCACCAGAGACAGATTAAATTATGTCAAATATGCCAAGGCAAGAAAGAAACGAATACATTTGAAATATATTCTAAACAAGTGGTCCTAATTATCTTTCATTTAAGTAAAAATACTAAGTAGAAGATTCCCTTAAACAGCTTACTAGTTAAGGCTTTATTTACTATGTGCTGGAGGTGGCTATATAATAAAAAGAAAATAATAAAGGCATTGCAAATCTGTGTACCCTCCTTTCTGTTCATCTTCTTTATGAGCAGTTTTAAGATTACCTTGCAGAATATGGAAGAATGTTGTTCTATCCATACTGAGCACCAGAGTTCCAATTGAGTCAATTTTTGGTCTTTAGGGGCTACCTCTAAAATTGTGAGACTATAGGCCAATACTAACTAGTATGGACTTTACCTGCCATGTGGTGATGACTGGCAACTTGTTTTTGGCAAGTAGGATGAGAGTGTCTGTTATAGCAATCAGTGTTTATGTTTGAACTTGTATTTAAAGCCAACAAGTTATTTGAAACTGAGCAATTAAACAGTGTTAAACGTACTATGTAAGATGCTTTCTACTGTTTAGTCTGTGGTTTCCTATGCTAGTTAATACTGTATGTAATTGACAGACAGCCATAATTTGGTATATTCTTCATTCAGAGGTAAAAGGTAAATTTAGTAACTTTTTTTTTTAGTACATCTTAGGTGCCATTTTTAAATTTAGTCTTCCTGAAGCATAGCTACTGTCACACCCTTTCAGATTCCAAAACCTTGAACCAGTGAGTCCTGTTTTCTAGTTATTATCCATTTCCCTCAGCCTAATGGAGGAGATAATAAACATGTAACATGTCAGGGATAAGGGCTACAGACAAAGCAGAGTAAGAAGGAGTGGGTGGTAATGAGTGATAGGGGTGCTATTTTAGATAGATCAAGGGGACTCTAATGTTACCTTTGAGCAGAGACCCAGTGGAAGTGAAGGGGAAACCCGTGTTGACATCTGGGGGAAGAACATTTCAGGTACATGCAAAGGCTCTGAGATGGACTAAGTCAGTCAGTATGATCTGAGTATGATGATCTGAGTCAGTATTATCAGAGTAATTAAGGGGGAAAGTGGTGCAAGGTAAAGGCCAAACCATATAGTACCTTGTAGGCCATGGACAGACCTTGAATTTTGCTCTGAGTGGGATGGCGGCTGTTAGACCTTGGAACCGAGGAGTGACATGACTTATGATTCAATGGGATCACTCTGGCTGCCGAGATGAGAACAGACTGGAGGATCAGTGGTGGGGTCAGGGAGACTGGTTAAGAGGATATTGCAGTCACACAGGGAAGAGGAGATCAGAAAGGTAGTGGTAGAGGTGATGTTTTTTAAGGTAGAGCTGTAAGAACTTACTAATGGATCAGATTTTGGGAGTGATTGGAGGAGGGAAATCAAGGACGATTCCAAGGCTCTGGGCCTAATGTACTGGAGGAACGGAGTTGCCTGAATGGATGGGGAAGACTGGGTGGAACAGATTTTTAAGGCAGAGGGTAGGAGGCAGGGAATAACAAGGGCTTGGTTTTTGACATGATTTGTGAGAAGTAGCAAAGATACTTTAAATATCTTTTAAAAATACATTCAAGTCATATGTGTGAAGAACAATTTACCTGAAGGACCCTATTATATAACCAGAGAATTGCCTGATATTTCTGCCCTTCGGTGCCTTCCTAGAGTACATTTCCCTTAGTCTCTTGAATAATCTTTGTTATTGAACATTTGCTAGAGGCGTTTCCAAAATCCTAGTAAATTATTTCCCTGTTTCCCTTTTGGTGACCTGCTTGGTTATGTTCTTGGAATTTTTTGGTTCCTAATGCATGACCTCTGTAAGAACAAAGATCAGAGGCTCTAGATCCCAGTCTTATTTCTTCCCGGTTGCTTTATGTATAAACTGGGACAGCCGGGGTGAACAACTCCATGGACCCTGAACACGCCACCACTGTAGGATTGGTTAGTTGAGCTGAGGCTATTGATTTTTTTTTTTTTTTTTTTTTTGCGGTACGCGGGCCTCTCACTGTTGTGGCCTCTCCCGTTGCGGAGCACAGGCTCCGGACGCGCAGACTCAGCGGCCATGGCTCACGGGCCCAGCCGCTCCGCGGCACGTGGGATCTTCCCGGACCGGGGCATGAACCCATGTCCCCTGCATCGGCAGGCGGAGTCTCAACCACTGCGCCACCAGGGAAGCCCCTAGGCTATTGATTTTTGAATGTGTTCTTCCCACTGAACAGTGTGCTCCTTGAGGGCAGGGGTTGTTGGCTGCTTAATCTTTATATTTCCTGAATCTAGCCTAGCACTTGATACAAGGGTTAACAGTAAATGTTGAATATGTGAATGTTTCTGAATAAATTTTAAGAAACTAAGTATGTCTTTTCTCTTTTGTCTCATTTGCATAGCGCCTGATGGCAACAAAGTGCAAGATAAGAAAACCGCGGCCTCCAACAGGCCTTCTTCTGCTATTTCAGGACAAAATAGCAACCACACAGGAAATAAACCAGGTACTATTCATTGCCTTTGCTGTGGAAAAAGGAAGCTTAACCCAAAGGGCTTAGCCATGGTAGAATTTAGGAGAGCTTGGTTTCAGTCCTGCCACCAAAACACACACTCAGACTGACTCGTATGAATATGTCAGAGAACCTCTCACGCCTTGATTTTCTCTCTTTAAAATGGAGATTCAAGGCTATGCCCTACTTACCTCTCAGAATCATTTTGACAGTCAGTGAGATGGTGTATGTGAATGCACTGTTTACTGTCAAGCAGTGTATAAGAGGAAATAATTTTGCCATTCTGCCTGAAATGATAGATATGACACAATTTTCTGTACCTGTATGCCCAGCATTGTTGCACATCTCTTTTGTGACTTTTTCAAAAACCACTTAAGGAAATCATTACACACAGCATAGCTAGTATAGAATGATGTTTTTGTTCTCCATTCCCTGCAACGATTGTACACCTACACAGTAATTTCATCTAATAGCCTGTGATTCATGGTCTGTTCCACTCAGTGATACGACGAAGCAAGCACTCTGTAAACATAATACAAACAATTGAATAGACAATGCAGTTGCTTCCAGGTATCCAACAACCATTGTGTGGTCCTTGGGAGAGACTAACTTACAGTCTGATGATAAGAGACAGTCAAAGGAAGATAAAGGCAAATTGAACACCCCATGAGGTTCTTGGAAGCGTACTTCTTGCTGCATCCAAGGCCAAAGTCACTCAAGAAAAGTGAATCAGTGAGAATAAAGATGGAAATAACTGTACCTAGCCCCATAGAAAACATTCCCTATTGCACCTAGTTTTGTGGGGCTTTTTTTCCCATGTGGAAAATGTCTTGAACAGAGAAGGTAAATCTAGCTTGTCATTTAGGAGAGAAATAACCAGTACTATTGCAGGTATCGCGTGAGTAACCATTAGTGGCAAATGATGTGTAGTTTCAGTGGAGTTTTTATTTGTAGGCTAAGATTTCCCCATTTAGCCAGTTTGCATTTTCATTCATTTATCCATCCATCTATCCACCCAAAGCCCAGCTACCATCTAATGTTTATTGAGTAGTTGCACTATGACTGGGACTGTGAGAGATACTGTATGAGCAAATCAACAGGGCCCCTGTCCTCATGCAGCTTGTTCTAGTGGACTTTTGTTCCTTATACTCCAGTGAGCATCCTTGTAGAAGTAGAAGCTCTTTAGCATGAAAATCCCGTTTGTTTTACCATGAGAATTGAACATAGCTAAATGGTTTGTACTGGTTTTCCCTTGTTCTCCCCATCAACCATTGCTTCTAATTCCTACATTCTTTACTGTGCAATTTATACTTTTATATCCCGATAACTTGTTTATTTATCTGGTGCTAGTACCGTATAGGTAGTAGGGAAATATTATTAAAAGACATAATTCCTACCCTCTAGCTGACAGTATGGTGGAGTAAACCAGTATATGAATAAATCATTCTAACACAGTGTTTCCATTATCAGAAGAGACATATGCAGAGTGCATAGAAATATAGAGGCCAAAAACATCTTTTCTGCTCCAACTGGCCATCTCTTTATAGAGCCATTTGATTTATGTTGCCAGAGTCAAGTTCAGTGAGGAGACGTTTCATTTCAGGTTACATCTTTTAAGTATCCTTGAGTCTGCTTTCTTGTGTATACACATAGCAAAGGTGCATAGAAGACTCTTATTTTTAAAACCACCATGTTATCTTCCTGAGTATCTCTGAAGGTGACATAAGCGGTTCCAAGTTGGAGTTCCAGGCTTGAGTAAAACCTTTTGATTTTATGGGATATGAGTCACAGGAATGTCTGTCTAAAGCAGTTTTTGTTGATTTTCTTACTGTAGGAACTTAAAAAGAAAAGAAGCACATGCTGTTTGGGGGATATTTTGAGTATTGCCCTAACCAGATGCAAGTATCCTAACAATGAAAAAGGGTCCCTTTTTATCCAGTAAATTTTAGTTAAATTTCTTGCCCTCCTTTACTGTCTGATACTTATGCTCTAGAACATCTCTGATTTAGAAAGCATCTGTTCACATTCAAATTGTTAATATTTTACTTTTAAAACATGTAATGGAAGGTCCTCATGGTGTTTTATGAATATGTGCACACTATGTGTCTTGTGTTATCCAAGAGGGAAGGGTACTCTCAGCTGTGACTACTTGAACCAAGTCCAAAAGAGACACTTTGTAAAGTTACAAAGTCTGTTTATGACTGCGGTTAACTGAGGAAGAGCGAGATGCTTCTTCAGAGCTCCATCAGCTGCCTCCAAATGGTAAAAGTTTTGTTTGTTTGTTTTTTAGCAGATGTAAGCTTTTATATATAGAATTTCCTGGATAAACAGCAATGTCCTACTGTATAGCACAGGGAACGACATTCAATGTCCTATGATAAACCATCATGAAAAAGAATATTAAAAAAAGTGTATACATGTATAAATGAATCACCCTGCAGTACAGCAGAAATTAACACAACACTAAATCAACCACACTTCAGCAAAATAAAGTTGTCTGTGTATGACCTAAAATCAAGCCTTGGACTCCACTGTTCCACCCACTTTGGGAAACACCAAGCTTACGTTATTCTCCTTCTGTAACACCCTCCTCCCATCCCATCCACACTTCTTAAAGCCAAGTGTGTCTCTGGCGATCCTTCTCAGTTGCCACATCCCCTGTGAAACTTTTACTGAGAACGAGCTGCGAATTTTCTTCCCACGCATTCCCTCTGCGCTTCGAGCGATTATTTCTTAGAGGACTCATTTCACCTCATCCTTGATTGTAACCCAAGTGGTAAAAGTTTGACCTGATTAGAAGAGGAAATTGCATTTTCTTCATGAACTACTGTGCACGTACCTGAGAAGAGCAGAAACTCCAGTTTATTAAAAATGCCTCTTAATTCCTATCCCTCTACTATTCCCCACCACAAGTCTTTAGAAGAGCCAGGAGAACTTTCTTCTTATAAATAATAAATAAATTTCCCTCGTGGAGGAAAACATGACTTGTAATCTTCCAGCCGTTTTCTGATTCTAATGACTCTGTAGATGCCATGCTGTGAAAAGCGGGGACAGGATTGAGTTAAAGATGGGATTTTAAGCCCTAACTCTGACACCTAACTGTGCCACCTTCCTTAGTCACATGCATTTATTTCCTTCAGTTTTCTCATTTGGAAAATAGGCACAATAACTCTTCATTGAATGACTAGCTGCTTGGCTAACTCATAGGATTATTGTGAAGAATAAACTGATAACATATATGGAAGTCCTTGTAAAATGCAAAGCCCTAACAGAAGCAGTTTACTGTATAAACAGTAGTGGTTCAGATAGGAGTCAGGGTCTAGTGAGTTCTTGGAAAAAAGCCTTGTCAAAGTGAGTTGATTTTCTTGATCTTTGAGGGTCACTCTTTAGTTCGGATTTTTGCAGAATAGTCCAGGTTTACACACGTCGCCACAGACAGACTCTTACCAGCACGCCATTTCACTTTTAAGAGTGCCCTCATTTGGGTGGTCCCTCTACTTTGCAATCATCACAGGTAGGAGGTTGGATGCAGAGTGTAGCTGCAAGCTTACCGCCAGCGAAATCCTATTTCTCTTAAAACTTCTCCATCTGAGAATAAGTAACCCAGTTCTATTCTAACAATGTTAGATCTGTTGGGAAACAATGTGAAATGTTCGTGATGTCAACTCATTTTCTATACCTTCATTCTGTTCCAGAGAAAAGTGACATGAAGGTAGAAATGAGAGGGAGACAAAAATTACAGAAAATTCACTATTTACTTGGAATTATTCAGTTGTATTTTTTCTTTCTGAAATCCTACCTTTAAAGATCATTTTTTTAATCAGTTTTTAGTTATTAAATCTTAAAATTGTAATCGCTAGTATTTACATTTTTAAAAGTCTGTTGTCAACTACAAGACTGGTATGAGATTGCCCCAGTAGTGAAGGTTGATGGAAGTGTACTGGCTCTGAAAGTTAGCTAAAGCTGTTGGCTCATTTGTTTATTCATTCTCTCTCTCTCTCTCTCTCTCTCTCTCTTTTTTTTTTTTTTTTTGGCCGTGACCTTGGCATGTGGAGTTCTTAGTTATCTGACTAGGGATTGAACCCACGCCCCCTGCATTGGAAGCACAGAGTCTTAACCACTGGACAGCCAGGGAAGTCCCCTCATTCATTCATTTAATAAGTACTTATCGAATGCCTTCCTTCCTGTCAGGTATAGTCCTAGGCATGGGGAATATAACAATGAACAAAACTGACCAGGCTCTCTGCTCTTCCCTACCTGCATTCACAGCCATCTGTCATCGGTCACAGGGTGTTTATTAACATTCTAGTATCAGAGTGGCTTTTTATTAATGTGACCAGAAGGGCGGAAACAGAATTCAAACTGAATACCTTCTTCACTCTACAGTATTTTCTATTGCCAGGTCCCCAAACCAACCGAAATTGTCTAGCATATCATAGTCAGTATGCATCTTATACTTTAGAAATGTGTTGCATTTGTTCTCAACTTCCTCAAATCTAATTCTAAATAAATACTGATTGAGATCAGTACTGAAGTGATAAAGGTGGCCAGTGGGAATTATCCGACTCTTAAGCATTGCCCTTATTTATAGTTTTTATTGATATATCTGCATAGAACTGTATACAGCCTGTTGTTGTATACAGTTGTTACCAGACAGGATACAGTTTGTGAAGAGTGTAATTTTCATATGAAATGATACCATAGAAATCAGAGGTAAACTGTGACCCCTCTTGCATTGCTCTTTTCCAACTATGCATCTAAAAGGCAAGCAAGCATTCCATTGCATAACTGAGTATTGCCTCATGACTGCAGGAACATCAGTTATTGACTTAGAGTTCTCAGGGTTGGTTTGGATGGAAGAAGGTAGGTGAGGATGAGTGTGTGTGTCCCATACGTTGTTATTAAAACCTGCTTTTCAAAATTTTGTGTGAAATTTGGCAAGTACTTGAAAGTAAGGTAGAAATGTCACATATCCATATTCCATGAACAAAATCTGACTTTATAGACTCTGTTTTACAGACTTTCTATAATGTGCTTATGTGGCTTTTATAAATAAAGTTGGTTTTCAAGTTTCATAATAAAATCAAAGTTTTCATGAGGGAGTAAAACCTCATTATTTAAGGGCTTCTTTTAAGCAATAAGTAATTGTCGGAAGTCTTTCTTCTAACTTCATTTTGGCTTTTGTTCTCAGATCATTTTTTCTTCAAAATACCATTTTGCTATGGCTGTCATTTCCAAAAACAAATGACAGCAGAACTCCCCCGTCTGTGATCCTTAACAAAGTGCCTGAGGGGAGTCCACGTGCCCCTCTTCTTGTGTCAGAGGAAAACCTTTTGGGACCAGAGGCCACATTTTTCTACATAAAAAATATTTGAGACCTCATAAATGATTAGTAAATCTGGGAAATAATTATCATAATGAGTATGAGATAGTGAGGGATTCATATTGTGAATTTTTTGAAAAAGCATACCTTAAAGCAAAGGAAAAGCATAAAATATCATCGCCTGGTTCTGCCCATGATGCACACTGCCAGGTTTATGCAGCTCCTAATGTGCTTTTAGACAGCTTTTTTTTTTTTTTTTTTTTTTTTTATGTGGTACGCGGGCCTCTCACTGTTGTGGCCTCTCCCGTTGCGGAGCACAGGCTCCGGACGCGCAGGCTCAGCGGCCATGGCTCACGGGCCCAGCCGCTCCGCGGCATGTGGGATCTTCCCGGACCGGGGCACGAACCCGCGTGCCCTGCATCGGCAGGCGGACTCTCAACCACTGCGCCACCAGGGAAGCCCCTAGACAGTTTTTATTTCCCTTAAATGTACAAATTCCGTGACGTTTAAGACGCATTTGGGATGCAAGTCCTTTAAGTCTGTTGATGAAGCTCTGCCAGTTGTCTCTAAAGTATTATTCCAGTAGGTTTCTATTTTTAATAAGAGATCTTAAAATTGTGATGTTAATTAAGTAGCAGGGAAAATAAAGCTGATTTTAAGTGTAATTATCATCATCATCATTATTATTATTACTATGCTTTTCATTTTATTTAGTAACAGGCAGAGTGAGTGTATTCATGTGACCCTCTGCTGGAAACTCCTCGGTGGCATCTCACTCAGAGCATAGTCCAGAGTCCTCACCAGGCCCCCAGGTCTCTGGCCCCATCACTTACTGATCTCACTCTGCTGCAGTGGCTCAGATCTTCATATCGTTTCTTGAATACCTTAGGTACTCCTAACCTCAGGGCCTTTGCACTTGCTTTTCCTCTCTTGGAATATCTGCATGGGTAGCTCCCTTACTTCCATCAGGTTTTTACACATAAAAGCTTCCATCACAATTAGACTTCCCTTGGCACCTATCCAAAATGTCAGACCTCCCCTTCCTGCCATTTCACAATCCCCTTGGCTGCTTTGCTATCTCCTTAGCGTTTATCGCAGCCTAACATTTTATATATCGCCCCTTTTTTCACTCTCTATATTTTACTTATTTATTCTGTAAATTTTCCCTAAGCAAACCCCATTTGGGCAAAGATTTCTGTCTTTTTTGTTAATAGCTCTCTTTTCAGCACATACAACACTGCCTGGTGCACAGTAGATATTCAGTGTGTTCAGTAAATGAATGAATTTATTGAGATTTATCAAGTGCTAGGCACTGTGCTAACACTGTTACAAGCATTATTTTATTTAATCCTTACAATGATGTGAGATAGATAGATTCTATTTTATCCTCATAGGCCGTAAGTGAAAAACCCATGAACCCCATATCGTAGCTTAAGGCTTAGAGAACTGGGTGAGTAATTCGGCCAAATCTCACAGCAAGTGAGTGGCAGAACCGGAAGTGATCTCATGCCCATCTGACTCCAGAGCTGGGCTGTTCACATCTATCTGGTGAACATCTATTTAGTATAATAAATTCACTTAGGAGTCTATGTGTTGTTAAGGAACAGGCTTTTTAAAGCATAAAAACAATAGAGGTTCAGTAGCTTAGGAACACAAAACCTCATATATATTGTTTGATAAATACAAGCCAAAGGCACAGTTATGTTTTACACAAATTTTTTTTGGGGGGGGGGCTGTGTGTCTTTTTATTTTACTTTATTTTTTTGAGTTTTATTGAGATATAATTGACATACAGCATCAATTAAACTGTGTAAGTTTAAGGTGTACAGCATAATGACTTGACTTTATATTGTGAAATGTTTATCTCAATGTGTTTAGTTAACATCCAGCATCTTATACAAAAAAAAAAAAAGAAATGGGTTTTTTCCTTGTGATGAGAACTCTTAGAATCTAACCTCTTATGTAATATTTTTAAATAGAAGATAATACTTGGAAATTCTCAGGAAAATTATAATAAAGTGTATCACTGAAAGTATAGTTACATGTACTAATTGTTGTCATGTTACTATACATAAGATGTAGTAATATTTCATTCATCAGATTTACTGGACAAAAAGATATTTATCAGTGTATATCGTTTCTTAAAATCTGCCCCTCTTCTCATTTTTTTTTTCTCCTTTTCAGACCCTCCACCAGTGCTGCGCGTTGACGACCGGCAGCGGCTGGCGAGGGAGCGGCGTGAGGAGCGGGAGAAGCAGCTAGGTATCTGCAGCCCTCGCTTGATCTTTCAAGGACACCGTTGTTGAAATGTTACTTTTTTCCCCTCGAGGATGATGGACAGACATCACTCTAATACGCATGCTTTCTAGCATGCCTTTATGAGTTTTGCAGATGGATTGGGAAACAGAATTTAGTATGTTGATATAAACATAGAACTAGGGCTTTCCTGGTGGCGCAGTGGTTGAGAGTCCACCTGCCGAGGCAGGGGACGCGGGTTCGTGCCCCGGTTCGGGAAGATCCCACATGCCGCGGAGCGGCTGGGCCCGTGAGCCATGGCCGCTGAGCCTGTGCGTCCGGAGCCTGTGCTCCGCAACGGGAGAGGCCACAAC
>NW_006796604.1:161756-163885 GCF_000442215.2 Lipotes vexillifer | reverse complement strand
AGGCAAAAAAAAAAAAAAAAAAAAAAAAAAAATACCAGGAGAGTCAACATGTGGTTCAATTGTGAGAGTCAATTGTGGTTCAACATGTGGTGTGAACAGTTATGAGACTGTGCACTGCTAGGGCACTCACTGCTTTCCATGTTAAAATAATGCTGCTGTTGAATTTATAGACTGATGCTACCAATGTGCTGCCAGGAAAAACACAAGACCTGTGCTGAGGGGTCTGATTTTTCTTTTGTTATCTAAGGCCCTTGCAAAAGTTTAGCCACTGCAGCATTTGCCACATAATCACCTAGAGAGCTGGGTCACAGGACTAGCTTACCAGGAAGCCAAGATCCAAGCACTCAGCAGTCCTTGTCTTCCAGAACATTGAGCAAGGATATTGGTGCCAACTTCTCCTTTAATGTCCATTTATGCAAAGTTGCTAAAACAGGATACTCTCTTTATGTGCCTTGGAAAGGTGAAATGTCTAGTCAGTGTGTCTCATTGTTTCCAGGGCGTCTGGATATTTTAAAACCAGAGCTGAGTTAGGCTGCCACAGTCTTTCCAGTGGATGACCTATAACTTTTCTAAAGTTCTGCTGCATTTTGTAAAAGTTAATGTTTCAGTTGGAAAACCCAGCCCCATATCCCATCTCTGATTATTTGTATTCAAGAATCCAAATTTGTGAAATTCACTGGAAGCTGATTTTCAAAAGTCTGTTGACATTGTTTACATTCTTTGAACACAGGCCTCTTTCTCTCCCTTGCCATCACGGTCATGTGAGGTCATTTCTTTTGCTGCCAAGGTTTTTTCAACACAGATTTCAATGACTTGCTGGAAGTAAACAAGCTGCGTGTTTCTGTGTTTAGAGTTTGCACCCAGGCTTGAAGTTCCCTGCCTCTATCAGGTCTCCCTCGGGCTGGTAGGTTCTTGGAGAACAGGGCTGCCTGTGGCCCTGAGGCGGGTCCCTCTTTGCTTGGAGTGCTGTGCAGTCTGGAGATCTTTCTTCTGTGAACTGTGCTCACTGCTCCCCAGTAAAGGTCAGTTAGACAAGTGGATCAGAACTGAGAGGGAAAGGCAGAGCTACTAAAGCAGGAAGAGATTCCAGGTGAGCATAAGTATTTTTACACTCTGGTTTTGGATCCATCCAAGCAAAGATAAGCACTTGTGTCCTCTCCCCTCTCCACCCCATCCCTGTTGGGTTAGGTTTCCCACTGTTAAATGTCTCCTTAGCACTGCAGTGCGGATTCATATCTACCTGAGTAAAAGTAGCTCCATAGGGTCAGGAGACTACTCCTTTATAATTTAAATCCCATCTTCTACACCTTAACTCATACCTTTCCATTTGTGTTTCTTTGTCTTTCAAATCCAGGCGTTATTAGTTCTTTTTGTAGAAAGTATAAATATGCTAGTCACACAAAAATCATTTCCCTTCTTATGCTATTAAGTTGTATAGCTCTGAGCCTGCAGATTCTCCCTACAAGTTGCCTAACTTTATCTGTTGTGTGGCTGGGTTTCTTCTTAATATGTGGCCCCATTTTAATTCATATCGATGATGTAGAACATGGCTTATTAGTTTATATAGTTAAAAACTCTATTTGCTAGGTATTGTGTTAAGAAGATGAATAAAGGTTGAGGCCCAGCCCTCCAGGGCTAGCTACAGTCTAGTGGTGGAGAGGCGGGAACAGATAAACACACAGCAATTCTAATAGAGGGTGGTATTGAAGGGGTATGCACATGGGGCATCGAGAACCCCACAGAAGGACCTAACCCAGCCTGAGGATGTCAGGGGCCACCTGAACGTCCAACTAGAGGATGAAGAGGAGTCGTCCAGGGAGCTAGAAGAGGTGGGGACTGTAGAGCACTGACGCAAGACAGGTGGCAAAAGGGCATCTGGTAACAGACCCAACCTGCTTATCAGATTCTTATATGGGTCAAAGTAACGTTCAGATTATTGTATTATCCTGTGGTCACAGCTTTACTTCATTGGTGAGCTAGCGTATCATAGACATGTTTTTTCTTTCTTCTTACCCCTACTGTATTTAATACCATAGTTTTTCTTCTCTCTCTCTCTCTTTTTTTTTTTTTTTTTTTTTTTTTTTTCCCCCCCCCCCCTTTTTGGGGGTTCTTTTTTCCCCCCCCCGGGG
>NW_006796604.1:141333-161113 GCF_000442215.2 Lipotes vexillifer | reverse complement strand
GCTCTCTCCTTTTTTTTTTTTTTTTTTTTTTTTTTTTTGACCCCACCACTCAGTTTGTGGGATCTTAGTTCCCCTGACCAGGGATTGAACCCGGGCCCTCGGCAGTGAGAGGAGTCCTAACCACTGGACCGCCAGGGAATTCCTACTTTTCCTTAATTTTGATATTATCTCTTTTGTTGTATTGACAGTCATAATCTTAATGAAATACATTTTTATCTATCATATTTCTATTTTATTTTATTCATTTTTATTTTTTTCTGCATTATTTGCATTTTCTTTTAAAATTTCTTTTAAATTTTGGCCTATTCTTTTACACTTAAGCTGTCAGAGTAGAAACTAATCTTCATAAATACACAACTAAACATACATGCACACGTACATTTGTAAAAGAATCATCTAAAATCTAGCATCTAATTTAAGCTGTGCCTTAGAATACATAAGGGTAATTTCTAAAAAAATTTTAGTTCTAAAAGAAAAAGTGCAGCTGATAAACTACCCATAAATATAAACTGTGCTTTGCAGAAGCTATGATGGGAGTAGAATAGTTAAAAAAAAAAAAAAAGACAAAAAAAGTGGGAGGGGTGGGGAAGGGTTGTCACTTAGCAGCAGGTCTTTGGGGTGTGCTTTCTGAAAACACGAAAGCAGTTGATAATATCAACTATTATCAAACTTTCAAACTTTAAAGCTTTCCAAGTTAGAAAAAAAATACATTCCAGAAATTCCAACAAAGCAAAGTTTAAAGTTATTGGCCGGTGAGATTGATTATTCACTGTTGGATGTAGATTGAAATTAACATTGAAATCATTAAAGATTTTTTTTTTTGTAATCCACATTTTTAAAAAGCAAGTTAAAAAGAGGGAGAATAAAGGTCTTTGTTTTGGGTTGCATGTCAGGTTTGTATTGTTCTGCAAACAGGGAGGATCTATTAATAACTTTCTGTAGGATACATTTCTGAGTCATGCCTTAATGCTTTATGGTAGGATTATATCATGTGGCCTGCTCTTTCCACATTATCCTTCAATTTATCACATAAAATCAGGCATAATTCTTCAAGTACGGGACTGTTCTGTTTGTTTGGTTGAGCATATGCGCTCTGAAAGCTTTATTTTTCTGCGTTAAAAGGTTTTCCCATGAAGAAATCTCAACCACTCTCTATTTCATCTGATTCTATTCAGGCCGTTCCTTCAAACTTCTCTCTCTTGACTTCTGCATCTTTTGTACCATCTCTCTTCTAAGCTTTAATTTTGGTTTCCTTCCTGGGGTAAGTGGGAGAATTGTATTTGTAGTTGTACAAAAAAGGAGGGTTGTGTCATGGTTTCAACCCTCCTTTTTTGATAATGTGGGTTTCACATTTCCAACTCACTCATAAGGCAGTAGATGCTTTCCTGTCATCTGAAACTCAACCTCTATACCAGCGGTCCCCAACCTTTTTGGCACCAGGGACCAGTTTCGTAGAAGACAATTTTCCCATGGGGGCGCGGTGGCTGGTTGGTACAGGCAGTAATGCGAGCGGTGGGGAGCGGCAGGTGAAGCTTTGCTCGCCTGCCCAGCCCCCAGCTCCTGCTGTTGGGCCTGCTTCCTAACAGGCCTCGGACCGCTACCAGTCCGTGGCCCGCAGATCGGGGACCCCCGCTCTATACAACTACATTGCCCATCAACTTTCCCTCCAGAACACTCCTCTGAGGAATTTCTGTGTCTCGGTCAATTGCACCAGCATCCCCCCTGCCCCGCCCAATTATCTTTCCGCTATTTTTGATGCTTTCTCCTGCTGCTGGAGGTACTGGCATCTTTCTACCAGCCTTAACTACCGCATCTTTTACAGAATGAAACGTGGTGGTCCAGGTCTGTGCACTGCCTAGTCTCCACTCGGACCTGTTGAGCCACTTGTAGGTACCAGTGGTCAGTCTGGACTCAGCCTAGTCCTCTGGCTGGGGCTTCAGCTACCTCTAGCCTGGTTTTTAGGTGGAATTTGCCACGCTCACTATCCCTGAATCCATTTAGTCACAAGACCAGCAGGCCTCTGTCTTCAACATAGGTCTCAGATCCATGCCTTTAAATTTGCTGCCTCTGCTCTCATCCTAGTTCAGACCTTAGTAAATTTAGATTTTACTTACCCAAAACTATCTCATAGATATACTTCATTCCTCCAGCTCGGTCACGGTTAGTTCCAGTCCTTCTTTTTGACGGCTTCCTGGTTTTTATGATCTTTCCCCTTTTGGAAACTCTCATTTTCTTCCTCTATATCTTGCATAACTATCATATTTTAGCTCACATTCTAGTGCTACTTTATATGCTACTGAACGTTTTCTATTTGGACTTTATAGAACTTTCTGGTTGTATATATTTTAAAGGGTATAGCCATGGTTTTCTAATTCTTTTTATCCCAATATACAGCGCGAAATATAAAACAGACGCATAATAAATATTTGCTGCTTTTCCTGATTTTACCCAAGCCTTTAATTACGTATTAATAATATTAATATTATTCATTAATAATAATAATGTTTATTGAGCACTAACTATGGGCCAAGCAGTGTTCTAAACACTTCACTCTGTATTATCACATTTAGGTGCAAATTAACACAATGGTTGTACTTTTTTTTTTTTTTTGCGGTACACGGGCCTCTCACTGCTGGGGCCCCTCCCGCTGAGGAGCACAGGCTCTGGACACGCAGGCTCAGCGGCCATGGCTCACGGGCCCAGCCGCTCCATGGCATGTGGGATCTTCGCGGACCAGGTCACGAACCCGTGTCCCCTGCATCAGCAGGCGGACTCTCAACCACTGCGCCACGAGGGAAGCCTGGTTGTACTTTTTGTTATGTGAGCCTGCCATAGTTGCTGATGTTAAGTTATTTTATGGACTGTCATTTATTTTATTTTAAAAGTGCATTGTGATAATTTAGCTCAAGGGAGGAACTGAATCTTAAAAAATGGGATAGTTAATAGACCCTTTCTTCTTTCTGTCATATCAACTATTTAAGCATATATATATATATATATATTTTTTTTTTTTTTTTAATCTATTTATGGTTGTGTTGGGTCTTCGTTTCTGTGCAAGGGCTTTCTCCAGCTGTGGCAAGCGGGGGCCACTCTTCATCGCGGTGCACGGGCCTCTCACTATCGCGGCCTCTCTCGCTGCGGAGCACGGGCTCCAGACGCGCAGGCTCAGTAACTGTGGCCCATGGGCCCATTCGCTCCGCGGCATGTGGGATCTTCCCAGACCAGGGCTCGAACCCACGTCCCCTGCATTGGCAGGTAGACTGTCAACCACTGTGCCACCACGGAAGCGCCTAAGCATATCTTTAATATGTACAGGGTCACCAAGATCAATGTTTACATTTTTCAACAAGTGGTGATTCTGTTAAGTAGAGAGTGGTCCCTATGCTTCAGATGCGGTGGTAGATTTTCCGAAGTTTCAGAGCTGGGCACATACCCAGCTCTCACGTGAAGGAAGAGCTCTTCTGCTTCCTCATGCACAAGCAAGGTACATGGGTGCTGTACTCACTGTCCATTTGACACAGAACCAGAGGGTAAATGTAAGTGTTGGAGCAGATTCTGATATCTTTTTGAGAAAATTTTGTGGCATTGACCATTTGTTAGCCTTGGAGTCCATTAAGAGTCTGTGGGCTTCCCTGGTGGCGCAGTGGTTGAGAGTCTGCCTGCCGATGCAGGGGATGCGGGTTCGTGCCCCGGTCCGGGAAGATCCCACATGCCGCGGAGCAGCTGGGCCCGTGAGCCATGGCCGCTGAGTCTGCACGTCCGGAGCCTGTGCTCCACAACGGGAGAGGCCACAACAGTGAGAGGCCCACGTACCACAAAAAAGTAAAAAGAAAAAGAGTCTGTTAGAACTTGGAATAGATCCTGGTTACTAATTTCTCTTCAAAAACATCTACAAGAATCAAAGCATGTAGAATTATGCAATAGTATACATTTTTCACTTTAGATAGTTTAAAGTAATACTAACTACCACCGCCACCTTTTTTTACAGCTATTTCCTGCTGTTTTAATTCACATATTCATTCACCTAATATTTGATGTGCGGTCACTATTAAGCCAGGAACCCTGGGGCTCTTAAAGTGAAAGATCAATTTTCTAACCTCCTGGAACTTACATTGCTATGCACTCCACCTGGAATGTTTGTCCTGAGAGATGCATGTAGCTCATTCTCTCTCCTCCTTCCGATATTGTTTAAATTCCATGTCTTCAGTGAGGCCTTCCTTGGCCATCTTAGTCGAATTTGCAGCTCCCCCAAACTAGTCCTCTATTTTTCTCCACGTCACTGTCAGTATCTAAGCATGTATATATTTTATTTGTTTGTTGTCTGTGTGCTTTCACTGGAATATAAGCATAATAAAAGAAAGGACTTGTGTCATTTTTAAATTTCTATAGCCTAGTACCTAGAATAGTGCCTGGCACATAGTCGATGTCTAACAATTGTTGGTTGAATGGTAAATGAATAGTAAATCTGTATGTTTCAATATAAGTAGAGGTGAATGCAGCAGGTATACTGCAAATTAGTTAGACATTACCAAATTATCAGGTAATACCCACCCTTATAATAGTCCGCTCAAGCAAGTCTGAAATTCTTATTCTTAAGCATTTTCTCAGACGAACAAGGATACAAAGGTAATCTATAGAATAGTTGTGCCTTTAAACTGCTTGGTCTTCATATATGTTATGAAACTAATAGTCCTACAATATGTTGACAAATTCAAAGGAATATTTAGCAGACGAATAGTCTTCTGTGTTTAGGAAGATATAAGGTTTCCCTTTTTTGAAGGTAATACAGATTATGGTTTGAAGTATTGATGCGAATGGAGTCACATTCCCAGCTGGGGGCTTTCTGAAAGTCTATAAAATCATGGAAGCTTATCAGAGAATTGTATGACTGACTCATAGCTCATGAAGAAAAAATAAACTTAATCAAATCTCTCATTCAGTTCATTCATATTGGGTTTTATAGCTAAGTTCAAAGCTGTACAGGAGATCTATCATAATGTATTATATTAGAAATAACAATAAGATAATATGAAAAGGATTTTGACCTTCAATTAAATTATTTTTGCATTGTTTCTCAGATAATTTCACCAGACCTCCTTGCCCTTCCAGTCACAGCTTTTCTGCTTTGCTTCCTTCCGCACCCTTCTTACTCAGTGTGTGTTGTCACCTCGGGCAGCAGTATTAATAAGAGTGCAGTCAAGAGATAAATGATCATTTCAACCTGGCTTAGAATGTTCATCTCAAAAATGTTGATAGAGAGGTTAGAATTAATTAGTAAACAACCAGTGATGCCGTACTCTGATTAGCATCATAAGTGAAACTGTCCCTGGTTTTACATTTCACATTATTATCATTGATAGACAGTCATTGGTTTTAATAAGACTATCCACACACCAAAAAAAAAAAAAAAAAAAACAGAAACAGACTTTGGGAAAGTCTTTCTAATCCAAATTTTTACTGGGTAAAACTTTGACAGATCTGTGGTCAACCACGGCATCTGCTCTCCTAAAGTTGTCACTTAATGAATGAAGTGTAAAAAAGCTCCCAAGGCCTCCAGGCAGGTTATGAACAACCAAAGGATCTGAGTACATGTTAGTGGGAGGAATTCGGACAGGAGCACATACCAAAGCACTGCATCATGAGTCAGGCTCAGGACTGGAAAGAATAAATGCTTGTTGCGGGATGGATTAGATAACTCAGAGGCTGAAGCTTTGACATAAGGTGAATCATTGTGACTAAGCAGCCATTGTTTATTTCTCCCAGGTTGACTTTGCCTTTAAAGCTGACAATTAAAAGGTCTTAAAGCCTGAAAAGTAAATGGTCTTTTAAATAGACGATGACGAAGGCCAAGAGTGACGTTGGAAGATCAGGATCTTCACATCATTGGATGAACACTTTGTCCCGATCTAGAGGAGGAACTTTAGTCATGGGGAGGTGTTCCAAATCCTGCCTTTTAGCATAATGGTTCCTCGTTTTCTTCTAGAGTCAGACAGTCCAGAGTTTGGATTGCAGTTCCACCACTGACTAACTTTGAGACATCAGACAGGTTACTTCACTTCTCTGTGAATAAGTTTAATAAAATAAGTTTAGTAGCAATGTCTACCTCACTGGCAGATATCAGCTATGAAGGTACTGCCTGTAAATCACTTGGTGTCAGCATAAAGGACTGAGCACAGCTCACCGATGATGATGGTGGTGATAAAGATGAGAATGGCAGGTCATGTGACCCCAGAGACTGACCTAGATGCCTGGGATTGGCAAAACCTAATGTTTCTGAGCTACAGGGAGACAAAGATAGAGGGGTGTTTGTGCTTCTGGTCTAGTAGGCTGGGGCTCAGTAAGACAGCCAGGGAAGAGGATGGCAACAGTCTATGAGGAGTGAAAGTGAATTAGGGTCGAGGCAGTAACAAAAAGATTCCAAGGACAACGATTGCTCTGTGTGCTTTAGCAAAACTCCGTTTACTTTAGCTGAGGCTAAACCCTCCTTTAGGCCTAGCTCTGAAGATAAGAAGTCCTGGCACAGTATTGCTTTCCTATGTCCAAAGAAAGGGTCTAGACATTTCACAAGTATAAGCACCTCAGCTCTGTCTCAGCACCTCAGTCCCATTAGTCTACCGCTATGTCAAGGGACGAAGGCAAAGTAGGAAGTCCCCTCGGGCAGGAGACACAGGTGTTGTGGGTATCTGCAGGGTCATCCTTATTACCAGGCAGTTCTCCAGCGTAATATTCAAATGAGAGGAAAGTAGAAACACAGTTTAAATGACTTGTTGAGAAGGCTTTGAATTAACACTAAGGCTCAATGTAAATCACTTTGCTTGGCAGTCATATAATCCTTTAACTCCTTAGCTCATTTATTCATCATACTTACTTTTATCATCTGCTAAACTAGACACCGTTTTATATGGGGAAGAACTCAGTAAGAGCAGAGTAGTTAACGATCTAGAGTACAGGTAGGAGTCTGAAGGAGCTATGGGAGTTACTTTGCCACCAGAGGAAGGGCCATTTGACCCAGGACTTGAAAGATGGTTGAAGTTTGCCAGGTGGGAAGAGGTGTTTGGGGCAGGAGGTAGCTTGTAAAAATGTACATGATTGTACGGTCAATCTAAGGAGTTGAACTGGGGAACAGTGGGGAACCAACAGGTTTTCAAGCAGGACTGTGACATTCGGTTTGTTTGGGGGTGGGGGGGAAGATGTCTCTGAGAACAGTATGAAGGATGGATGTGAAGAGGAGATAGACTAAACACCAGGAATAAGAAGGGAATGAGGGCTTAAATACAGTAGAGTCGAAAGGTTGGGAGGGGAGACACTGAATTCTGATGTAAAATGATGGAGTCAATTGTGGAAGTGTGGAGTTAGGTTGGAGCATTCATGAGGTGAAATTGAGAATGACCTCGAGGGATCTAACTTTGTAAACCATTAGGAGGTCATGTATCTGCTATCAGAACGTAGAAGGCAGAGCAGGTTCTGGTTTGAGGTAGGGATGAATATGCAGATATGAGTAAGGTTATGTGATGGATCTGACCAGGAAATAATTCAAGTGGCAATTTTAGGCAGGAAGCTGTGAATACGGAGGAAATAGTGTGTAGTAACAGAAAGTACAGGCTTTGGAATCAGAGCTGACTTAAAATTTCAACTCTACCTCTTTTAGACCATGTGATCCTGGGAGAGCTGTTTATCTCCTTTGCGGTTTTTTTCTTCATTTGATTTTTACTACCAGGCAAAATGGGATTATCATTCCCACATTTATTACAATTTTGTTTTCATTTGCCTGATAGCTATTTGTTCATTCATTATTTTCTTTGACACTTGGTTTTAGGTTTGTTTCTTTCAAACTACGTAACTGGGTGTTTTGTGTTTTGGCCTGGTCTAAAAGTCTCAATCTTAACCAGTAGGCTTAGTTTTATTCCTTTAGCTTTTCGCTTTGGCCTGGTCTAAAACTCTCAGTCTTAACTAATAGGCTTAGTTTTATTCCTTTTAGCTTAGTTTCATTCCTTTTAAACTTTGTTTTTTTCCCTTTTTATGGTAGGGGTAGGGTTGGTGGTATAGAGGTGTAGGCGTTGGTTTGATGCAAGTACTGTTCATTCCATGATTCCCCGTATTAATTTAGAAATTGTGCTACAGTTTTCCATACTATTAGTGGTTACCTTTTCATTCCCATTTCTTCATTATTAAATAAAATTAATTGTATTTCCTACACAGATGCTCTTATTTTTCAGTCCACAGCCCCCCTTCCCAGGGTTGATTAACCAAGTTAAGCCATTTTTTTTTATTAATATTTAGCACACACAAAAAAATCAGTGTTTTCATACCAACATGAAAATGAAATTTATTTGAATGTAAGTAATCACAACAATTATTGAGATAAAGCACAAAAATTAAATTTTTAGCCCTCAAAATCAAAACAGAAAGAAAGCTAATTGTAATCCCTCATATGTCCTCAAAGGTAAAAACAACTGAGTCATGGGAGTGAATTGAAAAAGATCTTGGAGAACATTTTGTACACGCTCTCTAACTTAGAAGTCAAAGGGGTTAGCTCATTTTTTCCAAGGTGACACAGAGTTAGCGGCAGAATCAAGATCCAAACTCAGATATTATCACTTGTCGTTTTCTGACTTTTCATGATACTACTGGCTGTTCTGGTAGCCAGTGTTACCAGCAACCTATTCATATCCTTCCATATCCTAGCATGAACCTAAGCTGTGTGTGTTTCAGAGGTTCAGTGTTAACATTGCTCTATTCTCTGAGTGTCATCATTTTCTTTCCCTCAGACGGTAGTGGAACACATTCTTCACCCACACTGTTGTAAGACTGCTCAGAAGGACCAGGCTGGGCACTAGGTGGTCGAATGTGACTGGGACTGGAGTTGACCCAGCCCACGAGTGCACCATCTGGTTCTCTGTCCTATCTGTGTTCTTCTGTTTAGCTGCCTTTTTTCTGTAGTGATAAGACAGGAGTTAGTATAACGATCATAAAGATTCACTCACTATAACTATCTACATGTACGGAGTCCCTACCATGTACCTGGCACGTTATATGTTACAGCGAGCCCACCTGGCAGCCCTGTCAGGAAGACGGTTTGAGGAAACGAGACCACAGAAGTCACTGCTTGCTCAGTGACACATACTGGGGGGTGGCAGGAGTGGGGGGTGGACTCAGGTTCCTGTGAAGCCGGAGCTTCTGCTCTATCCTATACCCTTTCATTTCAAACTCCTTTTAGTACACGAGTCACTGTGTGTTTCTAAACAGAGTTCAGATTGATGGCGAATTTCCCGTTTGTGTGGCACTGACATACTGTTACAGTGTCACTGAAGTATAATCCTGGTGGCAGCAGCTCAGGGATGGGACTGGGTTGTTAAGTTCCAGGGGCCACAGTGGAACATTTCATTTCATTTTTATGTTATGATCTCAGAGTCCAGGAGAAAATGATAACTTCACAAAAGTAAAGGTTAATGATATTCATCACAGGTCCTTTTTTGGGACATGTTATTCTTTTACAGAGCTGCCGCTATGAAATTAGTGAATGTTAATGATTTAAATACTGAATGAGTTGTATTTGTCTGTACAGACCTCCATAACAGACTACCATAGATTGCATGGCTTAAACAACAGAACTTTATTTTCTTAAAGTTCTGGAGGCTGGAAAGTTCAGGATCAAGGCTATGGTAGGCTTCAGTTTCTGATGAGAGCTCCTTTCCTGGCTTTGAGGTGGCCGCTCTGTTCTCACGTGGTCTCTCCTCTGAGCGTGAAGAGAGAGGGAGAGTGAGCTCTCTGGTGTCTCTTTTTATAAGGACAGTAATCCTATTGGATTAGGTCCCTACCCTTATGACCTCATTTAACCATGATTACCTCCTGAAGGCCCTATCTCCAAATAAAGTCACATTGAGCATTAGGGCTTCAACATATGAATTGCAGTGGAGGGGACACAGTTCAGTCCATAGCAATTGTTGATTTTTTTTTCTTGCGTTCAAAAGTCTCATTTCTTAATGAGCAAATAAAAAACTTTGATATTATCTATCATCCACAGGGAATATTTTAAATAACGAAACCTCTTAGAATTAGTTAACTTTCAATTCTTATTAAAATATTGAAATATTTTACGTTATCCTTCAGTTTAAAAGATTGCATGATCTGTACTTGGTGATAATCCTAGCAGTCACCAGCATACTCTGCAATAATATGAAACTGCTGTTTGCTATTTCACCATTGTTTGCCTGTTCTCTGTATGGCTGTTTAAAGACGACAGTTGTTTAAAAAGGCACTGCAATAGGATCTCCACGTCCTGGTAGAAAATTAGAAGTGGAACTCAAGAGTTTGATAAAGAAATATTCTTCCTTTAAAAGATTATTTGGGATAAAACTAATTATTGTTGTAATAATGTCTAGCCCTGTTGTGATTGATAACACAACGTTACGAGCTACCTTTAATTTTCTGAATTGGAATTATGATGATGACAAATCTGGCAATAATGGCTAATATTTACTGAATGCTTACTAAGTGCAGAGAACTATTCTAACTATGTTAGATGTAATGATTCTTTTAATCCTCACAGTAAACCCATGAGAAGGTCCTATATGTAGCCAAAATTTACCCTGACAGAAGTGAGGCATAAGGAAGTTAAGTAATTTGCCTAAGACCAGACAGTTATGGGTGAACGAGTCAAGTAGTAGTCCTCAATGAATCAGGAAGTAATTAATTAGTAAGGCCCTTGGTTATGTACAAGTTGTGAAAAACACTATAGTGAGTGGGAAAAAAGTGTGTGGGGGGGAGTCCTTTGCTACATAGAAATCAGAGTATAAGAAATGCTAAAGTTTGTGGTAGATGTCATAAGAGCAGCAATGAGCCCTGAAGAGATGAAGCTTCTGGAGAAGACCTTAAGGGCAGTGTTCCTCCATATGCCATCAGTGCATCACTTGGGACGAGAATCACCTGGGAAGTTTGTTTAAAATGAAGATTACTGGGCCCCGTCCTAGAAAAAGCGGAAATGAATGAGGGTTGGAGCCCAGCAATCTGTGTTTTCATGAGGCTGCTGCCTTAAAGAATGGATCTGTTTGGATTAAAAAAAAGGATAGCAACTTTCCCAGCAAGGCAACCATAGGAGCAAAGAGATGGGGGAAGTAATGATTTGTTTAGGAGGTGCAGTAAGGAGAAAGGTCTCCAGGGAGAATGAAGAGGATGTTTTGGAGAGCAATGCAGAACAAGACCAAATAAAGATATTAAGGCCAAGTTTAGGTAGGACTTATTTCACTTAGCATAATATTCTCTAGGTCCATCCATGTTGTCACAAATGGCAAGATTCATTATTTTTTATGGCTGAGTAATATTCCATGGCCTATGTATACCACATCTTCTTTGTCCATTCATCTATTGATATGGACACTTAGGTTGCTTCCATATCTTGGCTGTTGTGAATAATGCTGTCTATCTGTTACTTTTAATATGTGTTCTCAGAGTATTTTTTTGAATTTATTCAATCATTCAGTAAATATTTATTGAGCACATACTATGTGCTTTTCCTCTGAGTAAACTTTTAACTTGGGCCTGAGAATTTCTTTAAAGCCATGGGCTTTAAACATTGGAAGGAAGGAACCTTGAAGATCAATTTCTTCATGTTTTAGGCAAGAGTAAACTGAAATGCAAATGAAATTGTTCAGGTCTCACTATGTGTTAGCAGCAGAGCTGCTGGGAAAACCCAGATCTCTGTGTACCACCCTGAGTGATGTCAGAGGACAGGCTTACGGTGGGTTTGTCCTCATCCTTTTCCTTCCATGAAAGTCAGGCCAGTTCAGATCCATTTCAGTAGATTTGTCTCCTGAAATGAATAGCTCTGGAAAGATTTAATGGTAGCAGAAATACAGAATCTCTAATATCAAATATTTAGAGGAAACAAAATGTTCTGAATTTATTGTTTTTCCCTTGAAAAGTAACATTTTAATTGATATACCACCATAGTGTCCTCTAGGTTTATATTCGATATTTTGTTTGGACACTTTTGCCAACAATGTTAATAACTCACATTAAAAATGTGTTTAGCTGTCACAGCTGAAGGAAGCATCATATTTTTTAAAGTTTTGTGGGATTTATTTTTCCCTGAAATGAGGAAGGAGCATATATATGTAAAGAAGAAAGGAAGCATTCCATCATTGAACCATATTTTTTGAGTTGTGTATTTTCATTCAGCTTTTTCTTTAAGTCTTACCTAAATAGATTATGAACTCTTCAGACACAAGGTCCACTGCTTATTTGATCCCTGACATCCTTTTACTGACTCAGTGTGATATGCCTGTGAGGCATATCTTTCATCAACTATCCATCTTTGGGATTTTCTCCCAAATCCTTTTAACACTTACAGAACCAATGCTATGTTGAAACAAATGAAGTCACACACTTTTTTTTTCGTAAATTTTTTAAATTTATTTATTTAATTAATTTATTTTTGGCTGCATTGGGTCTTCGTTGCTGCGTGCGGGCTTTCTCTAGTTGCGGTGAGCGGGGGCTACTCTTCGTTGTGGTGCGTGTGCTTCTCATTGCAGTGGCTTCTCTTGTTGCGGAGGACGGGCTCCAGGCGCTCAGGCTTCAGTAGTTGTGGCACGTGGGCTCAGTAGTCGTGGCTCATGGGCTCTAGAGTGCAGGCTCAGTAGTTGTGCACACGGGCTTAGTTGCCCTGTGGCATGTGGGATCTTCCCAGGCCAGGGCTCAAACCCGTGTCCCCTGCATTGGCAGGCGGATTCTTAACCACTGCACCACCAGGGAAGCCCAAGGCACACACTTCTGATCTGGAGGATATCACATGTTTTAATGAGAGAGAGACAGATGGTACTGTGGGTTTGAGGGCATCACATCGCTATCAGCATTGAGTTGTGATGCATGCACTCTTCTGGAGTAATAATATACCAAACTAGAGGGCTGTTCCAGTTCGCAAAGAGTAGAATTCAGTGCATCTTCTTTGGCCTCGTTGTTTGCATATTATGTTACGCTAAAAATTTAACAGTAATATTTTTTTTTCCTGAAAATTTGAGAAAAGCAAAGGCCGTGGTTGGTTAATTAAAACCAAAGACCCCATCCATGTTTGTTAAATATGGGCCGTTTCTACAGCCCTAACTGTTAAGTTTTTAAACCTGCCTGTGTTTGCTTTCCCTCATTTTTCTTCCTGAAGCTGCAAGAGAAATAATCTGGTTAGAGAGGGAAGAGCGAGCCAGGCAGCACTACGAAAAGCACCTGGAGGAGCGGAAAAAGAAGTTAGAAGAGCAGAGGCTGAAAGAGGAGCGTAGGAGGGCTGCTGTGGACGAGAAGCGAAGGCAGAGGCTCGAGGAGGACAAGGTGAGACGCTGCTCTGGGGGAAACGTGGGAGGCTCGTCTGTTTCAGAAACACAGCACATTTACTGTGAAGCTTCCCGTTAAGGCGCTGGGATGCACACCAAGAATGTCTCAGAGGCAGCAGATTTACAGACTCATAGTTTCCAGGGAGGTTGTGGTGTGGAAATCAGGTAGAGAATGGTATGATTGTCACTGTTGCCCCAGGAACTTTAAAAGCTCATTTCACCGGTCTAGACCTATAACTTATTTATGTTTACTTCATCTATACTGAAGTCTTAAGACTGCTCCCAGTAATTGGATTTCTGTAGGGCTTTACCATTTACAAACGTTTTCTCATAGATTGTCTCATTGAACTCTTACTCAGTCCTTGAGTAAGTGTTGTCAGTTTTTGTGAAAATGCACATTTAGACTCAGAAGAGGTAAGTTACAGAAAGTCGTACAATCCATTAAGTCGTGGGGTTAGGATTCCCCGCATCCGTAGATTCCAGATGCTGTTTTTAAAATACAGTACCACATGTGTTTAAGCTAAGACCTGCACTACCAGGCTTATGCGAGTTGATGAAAGCATCACGCTCCCAGTACTAATAGTAATCGTCATTTATTTAAGTACCTGCTGTATGCCAAGCGTTTTATCAGCTGGAACCTAATAATTTCAGTAACCCCCCACCCAGGTTGATATTACTCTCACCTTAAGGTGTAGGACTTAGGAAGTTTAAGTAGTACCTCTCTCTCCACTCTGCCTTAAGTCGAAGACTCCTCAGACATCCAGGTGGAACCTAATCATCAGCTCCTCTCTTCCCTTTAAGGAACGCCATGAAGCCGTTGTACGACGTACAATGGAAAGGAGCCAGAAGCCAAAACAGAAGCATAACCGGTGGTCATGGGGAGGTGCTCTCCACGGGAGCCCCAGTATCCACAGCGCAGGTAAACAGACAGTAACGGCTTTCAAAAATCACTGTTTTTTTCTGGACAGTACAAGTCACAGTTGCTTTTTTATTCTGTGTTTGCAAAACAAAAATCCTGCGGAAATAATTAAGTTACACTTAAACGATGCTTCTACTGTTTGAGGATAAGAGGGTGATGGAGGTAAGAAGATGAGGTTCCCTCCCTCCACACAGGCTGATTTTCTCGTCCTTTACAAAATTCCTTAAAGAATTGGAAATCTATGCAATGTTTCTAAACAACTACTTTCAACTCTACATTATTTTAAGTAATTCATTTGCATAGTGGTTTCAGGATTATGGAATAGGTTAACCGGTTTCGTCTTTTTCTCCGGAAGAACCATAGCAATATTGACAAATAGAATCAATACTATGAGCTCATGTATTCTGACCCTAAAGTATGTGCAACACTAAGGCTCTTCAAGAGAAAATACGGATTTCTGAAGCTAGAAATAGTAGATGTCCAAGCAAATGGATGTTCCCTTGTTCTTGAATTGACATAAAAATCGTACTGAAATTTGGATTTAGTGAAAGGTTATTTTTGTACTGTAAATTCAATACACCTTGAATTTTATATAGCATGTCAGTTCTTTTTCATTTGTGTGAGTCTAATAAGCTTTTTTTTTTTTTTTTTTAATTTACTTTGAAAAATCATTGTCTTACATTCTGTCCCCAGGTGGTTTTGTTGAGTCATCATTCACCTTTCTCGATTTAGCAGGACTGGACCACCACTTCACAACTTTTGGTGGTACTAGAAAACCTGGTACAGACATCCTTGTGATTTGCTGATTGCCTGACCTGTAGCTAGCACCTCAGACCTAGGGCCAGTTCATCAATAGCTGAACCATCACCACCTTAGTCATAATGCATGCTTAATATCCTGTTGCATAGACCTAGATCTGGGACGTGGCACAGTGTTTCTCAAGTGTTGATAGTATGACTCAGGTGACTTAAAGGTATTGAAATAAAGTAATTACATGTGCTATGTTTACTTTCTTTTTAAATGATCATTTTGGATAAAACCTTAAGAAAATGTTTTTTTCACTAATACATCACCAGGGCTCAAAGTACATCCAGTGTGGCTTTATCCACCCAACTGCCCCATCAGTACAGCTGTTGCCACTTTCAGTTTTTATCTGAATAACTATGGATTTTCGTTTGCTTTATTCTCTTTCATTCCTAACATTCAGTGTGTCTTCTCTAACCCCTTCATTTAAAAAGATCTAAAAGCATATGTTGCCACAACTTTGCAGTGAACCAAATTTGAAAGCATGTTTTTTTTCCCTTGGCTCTTCATGACCCAGTGGTATTTGCTGTGGGGCACATATCAAATCTGTGGTCATAAGGATCATTTACATGTGATATTTCTTTCTAGGGATAATTTTGCATATTTGTTCCATGCAGAAAAGCTGTCATGGTATATACTTTTATAACCTTAGTTATTTTTCTTCTACCTGGCTTCATGTTTTACATGTGCACGTTTCACATGTAAACCTGTTACAGATTTTCAAACATTTTTTGAGGGGAACTCAAGTTACTTAGCTTTACTTCTTGCTTCCACACTCAGTTCAATATATAACCTTTGTATTGCCACTCAGAGCAAGAGAAACCAGCGTTGTACTTGTGAGCTGTTGGATAAAATCCTTTTTTATAAGGTTTGTGAATTAGAGAAAATTGCTCTTATACTGGAACAGAGTAGTTTGAAAATAATGGGAATTTGCCAAAATTCTCAAAGGTCAGAATGATGTGCTGAGATCTTGAGAGCAGTGACCAGGTCTTGATCACTTTACCCCTTACTTCACAACAAGGCCTAACTTGTGGTAGGTACAACAAACAAATCCTAGAAACTGAATTTAATCCAGATTAAATCAGTGTGTTGTCTCACTGCTCCCACATCAGCTCGCACTACTTTGTAAAACTTTATACGTTTTAAACCGATTCTTCATAAATCCTTTTGTGGATCTGTGTTTTGTTCAGAGAGGAAAAGAAAAAGATTAAAAATTCTTATATGTTAAGTAATATAATAAATGCGTATTATATCTCCATAATTTTAATGGTGCATGTTAGGCCTGCACGTAGACACAATTTCCCCCCAACTGAAGCTTAACGTATAAAGCAATATCAGAAAAGGTATTGCTGTAAGATCTCCTAGAAATGACTTTCATTTTCCTTCCTCGTGCCCTTGAGCCTCACATTTGATCATTAAGATGTTCCTTTTGACATTTTACCCTAAATCTTTTCGTTGTTAGGATTGCCCTAAGAGCCCGTCAGTTAAGTGTAAATTTGAGTCACAGAAATGATGTTTGGTTATTTTCCTTTTAATAATGAAATTGCTTCATGTAAGTCAAGGATACTTCAATAAATAAAAAAGATTTTAATTAAATTGCTTCAGCCTTAAAGATGAGTCCCTGTAGCATGTCTGATGTTGGTGGAAGACTTGCTTATCCCATGCGCACTGTAAATAGTGGCCCAAAATGGTTATTCTGTGGGGGAAATTGTAACATTTTTACCACCAGGGTTAGCTAGACCAGTGGGAACGGGGTTTGAAGGCCTCTCGCACGAGGAATATTTTGGTTTGTTTTCAGTTTTAGAAGAAGCTAACCATAGAAAATAAAATAAAATACGGCAAAACCTCTTTAACTTTGGCTATTATAGGCCAGAAAAGCTCCCTGCATCCTCCGTAAATATAATGATGAGATTTTTAGACTTTTCCTTACATGCAGTTTTATTCAGGGAACGTGATTTACGCTAGTGAGTGTGGTTATAGCTTAGTTCCACTGTACAGAGAACAAACTATCAAAGCTGATTTTTGCCTTTTATACACACACAGCTATTATTTCTCTTCTGACTTGACCTTTAAGAATTACCCTAAAATGATCCAACAGCAATAAGAATATTATTAATAAACTTAAAGAGAAAGAATTCTGATTTTCTTTGCATTGCTGCCAGTTTTGTTAGGCAAGTTTGTGGGCTCATTCTACATCTGTAAACCACACTAAACTCTGTGGTATAGGCACACAGGTGTGGTTATTAGTATACTTTAAAAAAAGAAGTGCTCTGGGGGCCATTCTTTCCACACCTAAAGTGTTTCTTTTTCTTTCTTTTTAATCTGTTTTTCTATAATGAACTTTAATGCCCTGGGTAAAATGACTCTACAAGCAAAGGTATCAGCAGACGCACAGAACCTGGTGTTCTTTTTATTCTAGTGTTTGCATTCTAGCTTACCAGCACTATTACTACTTTCTTTTTCTTTCTTTTTAATCTGTTTTTCTATAATGAACTTTAATGCCCTGGGTAAAATGACTCTACAAGCAAAGGTATCAGCAGACGCACAGAACCTGGTGTTCTTTTTATTCTAGTGTTTGCATTCTAGCTTACCAGCACTATTACTACCCCGTTGTTCACACTTCGGGAAATTATGCAGGCGTTCACTTTTCTTTTTTTTTTTTTTTTGCTCTTTCAAATTAATTATTTTTCCTATTATTCCCATTGTCTTTAAACCTTTTAAACATATTTCTAATATCTGAAGTTTAGGTGATGTTTAATTTCTTCTGACCCTTCATCCTGTTAGTTTATTTTCTTGTGAGCTTTCCTTGCGGTTCTCACATTTGGGGATCCCACATCTGGGATGTCTCCAGTCAGCACCTTTCTTTCTTTATTCCAAGGGGGCAGGGTGGATGGTCCACACAGGAGTGAGGGCCATGTGATCAGCCAGTATCTGGAAGGAACACTGGCTTCTCAGTTTGATCACTCCTCTGGATCCTTCTCTTGTTTACTTCTGGTCCTAAGAAGCTCCCAAATTTTCCCATCAGCTCTGTTGGGCATTTTAAGGATTCTTGTAACTTTTGAGAGTTTTTAGTTGTCTGCATTAAATGACTTTTGGGAATATACATAATTTTGTTCTAAAACATCAAATATCCACCTAGCATCCATGAGTAAAATATTTCACACAGACATTTGTGACAGAACAGTGTCTTATAAGAAATCCTGATTTTCTTCATTTAGAACACCACTCCCCCCCATATATCATATGATAACGTCGTTATTTGTAGAATGTAACTATTTTCTTAATTCTTGAAAGTGTTTTTATGTTTTGTACAAATTTCTGAAGTGATAATCCTCCACTCTAATGAATAACACATGTACATGGCCAGAATTCCTGTTTTTCTTTTCTTTCTTGTAAGGGTGCATTTTTCTCCCCCAACTCCAGTTTCATTAAGGTATAATTGAGAAATAAAAATGCATATGCTTAAGGTGTACAACATGATGTTTTGACATATGTATACATTGTTTCCTGTAACATTAAGGTAGTTTGGGTAGAATTAGGTGAATTTAGTCTTTTGTCTCTAGTTTCAATGCTTCCTCCTTAGCACTTCTTTGACTCTGTAAAAGTAATCTCAGTTTGGATTTTCTGTCTAATCCAGTAGCTATTTAAAATGATCCTAAGTTCCATTTTCATACAGCTAGGTAGTATTTATTGGTTATACATTAACCGATGGTTTTTAAAATTATTATTCCCAGTGCTGAGAAAATATGACCTGTAGGATTTCATAAAGTTAATGGCACATTTTTTAGGCCTAAAACCTTGCAATGTTAAATAATATTTTCTGAAATATTAAATAATATCATTTGAAAATAATAATTTAATTTAATAACTTAATTTAATTATTACTTGAAAATAATAATTTTCAAGTAGTATTTGAAAATTATGTCCATACTCCGTTTAGTGCTCAAAAATGCGTTTCATAAGTCTACCTGTGTAGTCATCTCACTGTTGTGGCCTCTCCCGCTGCGGAGCACAGGCTCCGGACGCGCAGGCTCAGCGGCCATGGCTCACGGGGCCCAGCCGCTCCGCGGCATGTGGGATCTTCCCAGACCGGGGCACGAACCCGTGTCCCCTGCATCGGCAGGCGGACTCTCAACCACTGCGCCACCAGGGAAGCCCAAGGTGTTCACTTTTATGGGCCCCTTTTTGCTTCACAGTCCCCTTCCATTATTTTCGTTGTCCTCTGCTGGCTTTCCTTTGGTCTTCCTACATTTGTTGTATTATAACAATATGCTTGAATTTCCCTAGCTGACTAACTGGTGAGCTGAATAGTTATTTTATATTTTTATTTTCCTATAAGAAAAATGAGTATTATTTCTAGCCTTTAAGTTACCTTTAAAATGTCCACTTAGAAAACTGTGCTATAGTAAAGATCTAGTCATAGAGCTGAAAGCATCCAATCCTAGTTTTTCCTTCCATCAGTGAACTAGGAAATTGCAATCCTGCATGCTGGCTGTCAATTAGCATTATCTCCATTTGTTTTAGATCCAGACAGGAGGTCAGTTTCCACCATGAATCTTTCGAAACATGTTGATCCCGTCATTAGCAAGCGGCTCTCCTCTTCATCTGCAACTTTACTAAATTCTCCAGATAGAGGTACAGTCAAAAGGAAAACAAAAAAAGTGTTCTGTTATTTCCTTAATGCTTTTTTTTTCCTGGATGTTTACAGATAAAAGTAAGCATCTGAAGTTGCTTTCCC
>NW_006796604.1:89633-141308 GCF_000442215.2 Lipotes vexillifer | reverse complement strand
TTTCCCTACGTTTCTTAAATAGGAAGAAAAAAACTTCAGAGTTAAAAAGCAATAAACGTCTGAGCGGCATTTTCCTTGCGACAAGAACGGTTCTCATTTTAGAGCTTGGCTGAATGATTGCATTTAGCAGTGATGAAAGCGGTGCTTCTCTCAAGTTTTTAGTACATGAGTTTACAGCTCCAGAAATCACCCACTTATCCACCAACATGCAAATAATCTTTGCTATGAACATTTATTTCACTTCAATCAGATTGTCTTTGACTTTTCATCTGTACTTGGGGAATTCCAGGCTTTAACTTTCTAAAAGACCTTTTTAAATGATTCATGTTGATAGATTTCATTTTGCTAATTTATTTCTCCTTTAACCAAACCTTTCTTACTGCATTTCTTGTGTGTGCGTGACTGGTTTTCTGGTGTCCATTCATTTAAAGGGATTTGGCCTAACTTCAAGAACATCATTATTTAAGCCTCCTAAAAATTTCAATATTCGTAGTCCTCCAATTAACATTTTATTTGAATTTTGAGTTTCATTCATCCCATGGATTTACAGTACATGAATGTTGAGTTACTTATGAAATGAAAGTTTTATTTTACATATCTGCGTATCATAGAATGAAAAATCGAGCTTTTAAGATAAGCTACTTGTTTTACATAACTAAAATGATTTTAAATTTAAAAAACCAAAGAATTATTGTGCAATATAAAAACACATACTCTTTGAAAGTAACAAACTGTGGTTACTTTGAGTGCTTTATTAAGAAACTGATTGGTTTTGAAGTGTTTATAGTCTTTAAAAAGGATGTAATGTGTGCATGTTCTATATGTGTGTATGTGTATTTGTATATTTTGTATTGTATAAAAGTTATGGTGTCATTGTTATGTACAATATAATGCGTTGATGTTTTAATTAATCTCTTAAAGCAGTAAATGAATCAACTGCCTATTCTTGCCTTTTAACCTAAATCATTTTTTTTAACCTAGTTTGCCTAAATCATTGATATTAGACATGTAGTTAAATTAATGGCCTTTTATATGTTAGAGAAAAGTATTATGAATTGAAGTTCCTTTCATAAGTAGCCTTTATTTTCAAACCAATTCCCTTAAAATAACGTAAAATATAGCATGCTATTCTTAACAGTTGTGTATTCATCTTTTCTTTGGGATTGGTCACTTAGCACTTGAATTTTATATTTTTGTGAACGTGGGTCTAAGACAAACTATAACTGGGACTTACGGCAGTTTTCAGTTAAACCTTGGCTTATTGCCTCCTACAATCCCATAGCCGAAACTGGGGCAAGGTTGGGGGTAGGCAGATGGGCAATAAACCGAACAGAATACTATCCACACTTCTGTGGATTGACAGTGCTGTGTCAACTAGAAATAAGATGTTTTGTAGACTCTGCATGACAATATCTGATTGAATATTCTTAAGTAATTGGATCTTAGAACTGGGAAAAATTTGTTGGTTGGCTCATCTACTTCAGTTGGGATAACAGAGCCCCTAAGAGGTGAAGGGCCTGACTTCAAATCCTACAAGTTAATCGCTGGAGTAGAGGGACTAGAACAGAGATCACCAGCTCCCAACCCATGTTGTTCTGCACTGCGTTTGTAGTTCTCTCCTTCATGGATGTCCTTCCTTACATCAATCCTGACTCCATGCACTCTTCCTCTGGGTGAGGTTAAGGGTCAGGGGCAGTTCAATAAGCAGTTAGTTCATAGCTGGGGCAGGGAAATTGCCCCTTGAATCATGGTGCAGGCCTATAAAACCCAGTGCTAAGCTGGGCTAAAAGGATAAGGGGGAGAGCACTAAGGTTACGGGTTCCATGTCTCCTCTGCCCTTATCAAAAGAACTGTGAACCAGTTCTGGTGTAACTGACGAGGCCAGCCTGGAAGAAAGATCCGCTTCATCCAGGGGCTCCCGTGTGGTCCAGGAAGCGATTTTTTTTTTTTAAGTTAGGCAGAACCCTAGCACAGTGAGAGGGCTCTGTCTTTTAATGAGAATAGAAAGCTTCTGCATTTGAACTTCTCTAATTTAGAGATTTAAGTAATTTAGTTAGTATAATTTCTTTTCTGCTATTTTTTAAATTCGATTATGCTTTATTATCAAAGTAGAGAGCATTCTTATCAAATTATTAGAGGCTTTTACAGTCTGATCATAGAGAGTGTACACCATTACTAGATTGTTTGAGCTTTCTCAGCCCTGCAGCACAGGCCTTAAAGCTGATATTAAACTGAAGCTCTGATACTATTAAAGTTGACATTCAGCTGGAATGCTCTGCTGGTTATTCAAAATGCTGGAATATTTCCATACCAGTTGGTAAATATCCACTTCCCCCAGCTGTGCTTCCCCAGGCCCTACAGAGTGTTACCTACTAGCTCTACTAGTAGAGCTCCACTGGTGCCTTGCCCCACCAGTTTTTAAGTATGTTGATCATCACACCTGAATATAGTGTCACACAAACTGATAAAATGCCCGAGTTAAAGGAAACCCCTGACTACCAAAGATTTCTGTAATCACTGCAACAGAGAGAATATTGCCCCTGGAAATTTTTGCATTAAAAATGTGTATTGCATATTATCTTAAGCTTCCTGCTTAACCAGCTTTTTTCTCAAGGAAGAAGAATAGGGCGTTTGAAAAAAGTTAAGAAGGAAATTGGCTACTCCTTGCTGAAAATTAGTTCATACATTTTTTTCCCCAGAATCTAGATTAGAGGACATGGTGGAGGACCTAAAGCTGAATCCTGCCCACGTGTTCTGTTTGACCAGAGCAGGGGTTTTTTGTTCCTGTTTTAGGTCTAATTAATTGCCATCATATTAAAAAATGTAAGATTTCATATAACATTTAGGTCAGGATGTGGCAACACTTGCCTGATTTCTGCATGGCACCCATCATCTGGAACTGAATAGTGATTTCCTGCTTGTGAAGGAACAGGGTAACACAGATATCTCTAATGTTTGATTGTGTCCTTGGACCAGATGGTCTTTTATGGGAATTGTCAATATCTCATTTTAAGTGCTTACGTAGGATCAATACTATAGTTGTTTCATGGGAATTAGTACCTTTCCTTCCGGAGCTTATCATCTCACGATTAGGCCTCTCTAAGTTAAAAAAAAAAAAAAAAAAAAAAAAAAAAAAACAATAAAGTAACTCTCCTGTACTAACCTTTACTAAAAAGTTATGGAAGAGATCTGTTTCTCTCTTGCTCAGAGCATAGTTATGAACGTGATAGAAGTGGAAGTGTTTCTCCTCGCAAAATCTTTCATTCACAGTTTCGAAGTTATAAAACAAATCTCTTTGGATTTGCTTTAAACACCAGTCAAAGAGAGTGTTTAGTGATCTTCATTTGAGGCAGATTCTTTGGCTGATGCCTTAAAGACCAACAGAAATAAAGTAATTGAGCTTCTCAATCAAGGGGGAAAAAAAGACATGGCTTTTCATTGATAAACCATCTCTGCAGTTCTAAGCCAGTCATCCTACAGAGTTTATCTAAGAAAAGGAAACATTCACCTCTTCTTCCCTTTATCATCTACTGAAAATACAATTCTAGTGAAGATTTTAGTTTAATCCTAATCACTTTTCCCACTGATTTAATTCTCTGAATGTATTCTAATTTTAGGTTAGACTATATTCTGCTGTTGATACACATACACACACACACACACTGCCATACTATAGTTTATAATAGCACTTATCCTACTGTGCATTCTACTAACTGTAACTATTACAATAGTTTTTATAACAGATCTTTTTATTTGTCAGCAGGTTGAATTTAACCATGAAGACTCTCCCAATAAACAGAAATTCTTATAAAGAATTCACTAATTCTTAAATTCACCAGCTACTCTTTTAAAGTAAAGCTACTCTTTTAAAATAAAGTCCGATAATTAACGTACTTATTGGAGGTTGGTACTTCCTTTCAAATAGGAGCGGATATTTTCTACAACAGCCTTTAACATCGGATGGCTTCTATTAACTAAAACTAATTTCCTAGAATTCAGAAGTCATTTCTTTAAAATATAACATATATAAAAAATTATTATAAGGACAGTTGCTCCAGAGACCAGAGGACTTGCACCTGCTGTTTATGGTGCAGAACAGAAGTGGCCTCGTCAGGTTTAGACAGTTTGAAAGACTTTTATAAGCAACTTGGAAGTGTATTCTAAAATAGAGATACAGTCCTCCCTCAGTATCCGCAGAGGGTTGGTTCCAGGAGCCACCGCAGACACCCAAGTCCTCAGATGCTGAAGTTCCATAGTGAGCCCTCCGCATCTGCCGGTTCTGCATCCATGGATACCGAGGGCCAACTGTATATTTATTGGGAAATATAAAATGTGGAAAAATCCACGCATAAGTGGACGTGCACAGTTCAAACCTGTATTGTTCAAGGGTCACGTGTATATGATCACTTTATTTTAGTGATATTTGTAGGATTTTGCAAGCTTCTTTCCTGATATCTTTGGAAAGTAACTTCTATGTTTTCATGGACCGTCACTGGAAGCTAACAGTATAAGCAAAGTAATTGATTTATAATTAGCATGCATTTCCTAACAGTGGTCTTGCGAAGCCCCAGTACAATTTGGGACTCCACTTCATTGCATCATTTTAAATTTATTTTCTTGACTCTTTGCACACCCACTAGTAATTTCTGACATTACGATTATATTGAATTTTGTCTTTTCTATCTTAATTTTATCTTCAGCTTTACCCTTATCCTCCATCAGAATTTTTATGTTGTTGCCAAACCAGGGACCTGAAAGAACTTGCTTGCTAAATGGGAAAGTCAAAAGAAAAACTTACATAGAACTTTGCATGAGTCCTCTTTCACTTTATTATATCTAATTTCCTCCAGTTGCCCAAGTAGCAATTCATGGAGATGTAGCAAAATTTAATGGAGACCTTTTCTCTATCCACATATTTCCAGCCTTGCATGAAGCTGGCAAAGCCTTTGTTGAAGTTGACATTCAGGGTACTTAGGACGCCTTTTGGCTGAGGTGTGTGCTGTCTGCTCACCGCCCATCCTGATGAGGGCAGATGGGTTCGACAGACTCAGAGATACATGCCAAACCTGCTGGAAATGGTTCTTCTGTTTTGTTACCTGTTGGATCCATAGGAGGGTGGTTAGCAAAATCTGTGTCCATAAAACTAATACAGAACCTGCCACAAACTTAACATCTTGAAGAGAGGCACCTCATGGAATAGCTGCTCCTTTGAGCAGAGTCCCTCCTGCCCTGACTCTCCACCAGCTTCCTCCCCGGACAGCCTGGTCTCTGTCGAGGTCTCTCGCGAAGGCCCGGCGTGTGGGAGCAATAGGGGTGATGCCTTGCACCCCCTCGCCCCTGGAAAGAATGCTTCTAACATCTCACTTATGTGGTGACGTTTAGCTCGCCGCCTGCAGCTCAGCCCATGGGAGAGCAGCGTGGTTAACAGATTGCTGACGCCCACACATTCGTTCCTGGCCAGAAGTAAAAGCACAGCTGCCTTGTCTGGAGATACAGGTAAAACTGTCAAGGTGCAACTTTCTCTGTGAGGTAAAGTCCTCCTTTAGAAGCATCTCTAAGCCACCCATCTTCATCTAATCCCGTCTCAATTTTTCCCATCGCGTGCTTCTCCCCCTGGTGGAATGGCATTGGAAATGTGTCTGTTGGTGTTGGTTTCATGCCCCTGGTATCGTTTCCTCTGAGCATCCGTCTTAGCATCTTATCTGGACACCAGATGCCGGGCAGGTAAAGGATGCCCCTCCCTGTGATCAGATGGCTTCAGAGGCTTCTGTCTGTTCATAGTGTTACCAGAAAATCCTATCCCTTACCCACCTTTCTTTCTGCCCCTGCATCTGAGCAGATGATCAAAGGTAGAAATAATTTAATATCTAATACTAATTTGTGGGCCTGGGGATAAACTCAAGGCACAAGCCGATTTAAGCATAGCGTTTCATAGTGTAGCTGTGGACTAGTCACTTATCCTCCCTGGGCTAGTCTTTTATCTATAATCAAGGAATAGTACCCTTTCAAAACTCTATAAAGAGTTGTGGAGAAGGCTAATTACAGTGTTCTTATTTGTTACATACTTTGAAAATATGTAAAATGTGCCAAGTACTAGTTATTGTAATTAGTTATAACTCCTCTACTTTTTTGAAATATAAAACACCCCTGAATGAGCCAATTCGTTTAATGAGAAGTTAGTATAGACTCTACATCTAGCTGGAAAGAAAGATACATATTAGGCTTTTGGCAGTGTCTCTCTCATGGTGAGTTGATTTTGACTTTCCCAAATATCTTTGGGCACAATTGGTGTATCTGTGTAACCAGCCCTCATGTTTGGCACGTGGGGAATTGCATAGCCTCCTCATAAAGCTCCCTTTAAAAAGGCTTTGCCTCTGCAAGCCTCTTCATGTTCACTAGCCCTCTTTTTTAATAATAATTCTTGGTGGTTTTATGATATCTTTCATCTGTGGTGTCCAATGAGCTAGTATCAACCCGAATTCTCACAGTACCTCTGAGAGGCAGTCAAGAAAGCAAGTGCAGGCATTCCCACCACCTGCCTGCGGAAAACAAGAGATTGACAATAAGTGAGTTATACCAGAGGCGCTTAGACAATTGGCGGACTAGGTCTTAAACGTGCTTCTATCCTCGGCACCCTCGTGATGCTCTCTGTACCATTGTGCGTTCAACTAGCTGGACCACAGTGATCTGTGTTTTCTGTAAAGTAACTCTCCTGTCAACTGTCACATTGCATCTGAGATTTTTCTGAAGGAAAAACTATAGTTTATTTCAAGATACTTTATTTTTATGTCCATTTTGTCATACTTTCATATAAGTCATGAAAGCTGTTCTTTATGTCCAGCTAATTGAAAAACCTTTAAAACTGCTTTTCAGTCCTAATTCATAGGATCTAAATAGTTTATGGTTCTCATGCTTCTGAACCTCCACATTGTATGTTGTTTCATACTGAAGGACTGCCTCACAGCTAAAAAACTGTCTTTCTTTGCTATTTCTGTCATCACTAACTTTTGTCAATTCTTTCACTATTCCTCTAGTCTCTTCCAACACCATTTCCTCATTTTCCACCCATTCGACTTGCCCAGCTTCCCACCTTCCTTGGTGCTCAACCAAGGTGCTTTTTAATCTGCTAACTGGCTCTTCTTTACTTTGCAACTTTTCCATTCTCCTTTTCACAAATTGATACATTTTTATAATGTATTTTAGTGTGAAGCAATGCATACATAGCCTTTACTTGAGTTGCCTGTTTTATTAATACATTCCTTAGATCATTTTACCTATTATTGCATTGATAACAGCCTATATTTAATGAACCAAAACTGTTGTGTTTAGAAATTTCCATTTGAAATTATTCATGTAAACGTCTCTTACACTTATCTCCTCAAAAACATTTTTCCCATCACTTTTATTTTTCCATCTGCTCTCCTTGATTATTTTTTCTTGTCTTCCCATTTTAGTGTCGTCCCTTGAGTTCACCTCATATCCAGTTGCCATTGGCGAGAGGATGACCTACATCCAGAGCCAGGGTTACAGTAGCAAATCAAAACAGCCATCCTTACTCCTAGGGTGTTTGGTGATTGCAAATTCCCAGAACAAGTAATAAGAACAGTTGAAAATTGGAAATCAGAGTCTCATATGTTCCATTGTGACCACTGCTTTGGGTTGATTTTTTTCTTGCCCATTTTTCAAAATACATTCATGATACATGTCATTATTAGAACTCAGGATTAAATGAGTTAACACATGTAAAATGTTTCAAATACTACCTGCACGTAGTAGGCACTCCATAAATGTTGTTATTATTCTACTATGTAATTATTCTCTCCGCTGCACTCCAACCACTTGAACTGCATTATCTTTTCTCTGCAGCCATTATTTCACATAGAAAATCCTGAATATGTTAAATTAATGCATGCTTGCTACCAACAGTAGAAAGAAATACAGATATTGTGGAAGGATTTCTCAAAGACATTTCCATAAAAGAAATGTTTAATAAAACTACTTTGGGATATGGAGGGCACTCTAGGAGGGAAAAGAAAACAACAATCATACATTGCTCTTCCTATTTCTTCAGAAGGGCAAGATTATTAGAATAATTGATTTAAAGGTTTCAGGTTTTTCAGTAGTTGCTGTTAAGAACAGCGATGAATTCCATGAAATGTAGTATCCTTAGAATTAGCCAGACGATGTTTCTTGAAGAATTAAATTTGAGGATTTTTGTATGGACTACATTAAGTAGGTTTAAGGACATTTTTTTCCTTTCCTTCACATTGACTCAGCACTATAATAAAGAATGAACCAGAGGCATGATGAGATTGGTTACATCCACGGTGGTCTCAGGAAATGCTCCAAGGAAGTGCTCCACAGATACCCCTGAAATTATTACTTTCCACTAGAGGGAAAAGAAATCATATTTCTGTGCTTGATTCCTTTTTCAGTGTCAGACCCATGGCCTCAGAGCAGGGCTGTCATCTAGGGTTTCTTGATCCTTGAGCAGTTAATGGCCTCTGGCTGTGCCCTGGGCTGTGTGTGCCTCTCTTGGTCATTAATCCCACAAAAGTGCCTTGTGCCAGGATGTTCTTCTTTAAAGGCATTTGATTGGCTTGGAAGAGGTTTGCATTAATGAACTCTTTCTTTGTCTGGGAAGGGCAACTGCTTTGTTGTGGCACTTGAGAAAAGGTTGTTTTCCAACAGTTTTCCCTGTGATCACAATAAGCCAAATGAGGAGAGGGTCTCCTTCACAACACAAAGGAAACTTCCTTCACGATTAAGGTCTGAGGCAAAGCTTTATGTCAGCTTGGAAGTAAGACATATACCTTTTAAGGAGAACTGAGGGAATGCAAAGTGTTTCAGCTTATCCAAGAAATAAGGGTTCTGTTTTCAGATGATGGGAGAAGAGAGTGCAGTTTCCAGTCGATTCACCACCTTGACCATTCAGTGATAACCAGAAGATACTGCAAGGCATTTAATGAAAGAGAACACAGGAATACAGATGCAATCTGATGGACTTTCTGTCTGTAGACTAAACCAAAAAAGCACTTAAATATTTTTAACTATAATTCTGAAATTGAGGTTACCTTGAATTTGTCCTGTTAACTTTTGAGTTTTTAATTTATTAATACTGTTATATTCAGTTGACCTAACAGTCTCTTTAAAGGGTTGCTACTACAATGTCTAGGGTCGGGTAAAGTCATTTTATAACATGGTCCAGATACATAGCATTCCCCTCAGTAGTCATGTTTAATTGTCTTATTTTTTGCTGGAAAACAAGATTTCTGGACGAGATCTGAAAATGAACCTTGGAACATTCGTACCCACATGTTTGATACCTACGCAGTGTTCTGTGAATTTCTTTAAACCCACTGTTACTCAGAATCACTTGATTAATGACAGTGTTCCTTTGAAGGTGAATGGTGAGAAGCTATGTGGTTTTCAAAAAAATATTTCCATCTTGAGTAAAACTGCAACAGCTGTTCGTGATTCAACTTTATTTTTGGCAATTCTAACATATTTATGTTCCCTTCACTGTTTTAAATGATGACATCCCATTTCCCCATACGTTCTGCTGCTTGTTATGAACCATCAAATGCCTTGGCTTTTGGGGAAAACCCAGAAGCATGCATTTGATTTGCCTTTAAGTAGATAAAACACTTACAGAATTTTTTTTTTCTGGAAATTATTAGTTATTCTTGTAACAAGTCTTAATACCTGATAAGACTTGGTCATTTAACATCTTAAAATTTCAGTTGCTTTTTTTCCCCAGTGGTTGTTGAATTTTACTCCCCAAATAGTTGCAGTATCTCTTGCTTGCCTGCTTGCTCACTTGCTGTCTTTCCACCGTTTGTTCCATCTTAAAGCTATTAGGAAAAATCTAATTATAAACAATCCTTATCTTAAAATTATCTGTCACTAATGTCGCATTTTACCAGAACCATCTGTTTATGGGACTATAAGACCATTGCTCTCTGTAATTATTGGCTTACATCTATATCTTTAATAAGTATTTAAATAGCCAAATAGTTTATATATTCCAGATTTTTCATTTGGACATGCCCTCCTTTTGGACACACTGTAAACTAATAGGACCTTGAGGAGAGTTGAGTATGATGGTCTGGATACCTTTAGGTAATAACATCTTCTCCCTACTTTTCTCTCTATCTCCGCTTTGCTACTTTTCCTGATCCTGCTTTTGGCTTTTCTTCAACTGCTCCTCTGGCACTCTTGCGTGTAAAACAATCACCTGCACCCTAGTTACCCCCATGTGTCCTCGTTCAGCATCTTGCAGCCCCATCAACATCATGCCCTACAAAGCTGCACACTCTAGAAATCCGATGGAGCGACCAAAATTCTTTGTAACACCACCGGAGGGCTCCACGCGAAGGAGGACTGTTCACGGCACAGCGGTGAGTAGCTGTTGGGAGCAGCCTGGCGAGTCTGCACTGTTTCTGTGCGTAGTGGACACCGCCTCGAGGTGCAGTGAGGATGTAAGCCAGGCGATGGTGACATCCGTCCTCCCATCCGTCCCACCAGTCTTGAATCTGGCTGGCTGAGTGGTGCTGTCCCCACACTTCCTCCCCACTTGGTGATTCTGCTCCCCGCTGAAAATCTGAATTTGAAGATGAAAATTGTTCTTTGTTCAAGCATGTCTGAGTGGCTGAACTGCCAAATGGGTGCCTCCATACAAATAAGTGCAATGCCAACATACTATATTTTTGAAAGTAAGAAAACCTTTGAAGGGGAAGTGGGCCTGGACTGCTGCCTTTGCGTTTTATTCCAACCCTGTCCAGAAGCTGGCTGAACTCTAAATGTGGTTCACTAAAAAGCAACATAAGGAACATTTGTCTGTTTAGCTAATCCGTGTCAAGGCCCAGGTCTTAAAATATAGTGACAAACACCATTGTAAAGCAATTATACCCCAATAAAGATGTTAAAAAAAAAAAATATATATATAGTGACAAAGAATTGAAAACACTAGTTATTCACTAAGTAATTCTTGAAAGGCTGTTGGGCTGTGTTACAGACTCACATTTTGCAAGTGAAGAATATAATTTGTACCTGTTGTTTCTGACAAGGTGGCTGAACTAACATTAATTTTCACCATGCTATAAATGCAATGAGGTCACTTGTATGTCTCCAAGAATCTTTCTTCTTCTTTGTTTTATTTAAACTCTGTGTTATTTGGTAGCCGTTGAAATGTATAGACATTGTTCTGTGGTCTTCAGACGTTGTACTTTAGTCTTAAAGGACTTCCCAGTCCACCAGAAGATCTCATTGCTCCTCTCTCATGGCAATAGCATGACCCATGAAAGGCTGGAACAATTTTTTTCAATCCTAACTTCTCAGAGCAATTCAGATTTATAAAGCTGATGAACACCTGAAAGGATTTTGCTTAGACCTTTGAGGGTAATGCAAGGGTTGTGAGAGCTTGATGGCTTTGCCTACAGGCAGTTTTCTTTCAAGCGCTTCAGGCTTTCAGGAGTCAAGGTTTAATTCATGATTGAATCAGACCCCCAGCCCTTCAAGCCAGAAGTGAAACTACCTTTGATGTCTGGGAAGTCTTCCATCATTAGCACTTTGGTGCCTCAGAGATCCTAGCTGTGGACAGATAGCAATAGTTAAGCAGAACAGTTTTGGCCCCAAACATTGGATATTTATTGGGTAGAGAAAAGCGTGTACCAAAGAAAAAAATACCTTGTTACGGATAAAAACAAAAATTAACACTCCAGGAGGGAAGGATGAGAGCTGATCCTTGGCCAACAGATTAAATGAGAGGGATTTGTCATCATACGATCCAAAACCTATAATTTCTCACCGGTTTTGTTGTTGTCTTTTTAGTGCCTTCTTTCTGTATTTGATCTATTGGCTGCCTTTTCACTTCTTTGCAATTAAATATTTAGGCAAATACCTACTGCCAGAAAACGACTCACAAATCATTTATACTCCAGAGCTGCACTGTGGAATTCAGCTGAGCACTTGAAAATGTGGTAAATGAGATTGTCGGATCAAATTTGAAATTTAATTTTCTTTTAAGCAATTTTTAATTGTGACAAAAAACATATAACAAAATATACCATCTTAACTGTTTTTAAGTGTGCAGTTCAGTAGTATTAAGTGTATTCACATTGTCGTGCAACCAATCTCTAGAACTTTTTAAATCTTGCAAAACTGAAACTATACCCACTGAACAACAACCTTCCATCCTCCTCCCCCAGCTCCTGGCAACCACCATTTTACTTTCTGTTCCTATGAATTTGACTACATTAGATACCTCATACAAATGAAATCATACAGTATTTGTCTTTTTTTTTTTTTTTTTTTTGCAGTACGCAGGCCTCTCTCACTGTTGTGGCCTCTCCCCTTGCGGAGCACAGGCTCCGGACGCGCAGGCTCAGCAGCCATGGCTCACGGGCCTAGCCGCTTCGTGGCACGTGGGATCTTCCTGGACCGGGGCACGAACCCATGTCCCCTGCATCGGCAGGTGGACTCTCAACCACTGCGCCACCAGAGAAGCCCAGTATTTGTCTTTTTGTGACTGGCTTATTTCACTTACCATAATGTCCTTAAGGTCTGTCCTTCCACGTTGTAGCATGTGACAGGATTTCTGTTCTTTCTAAGGCTAGTAATACTCCGTTGTGTGCGTGTGTCTATACATATATATTTCTGTATGTGTATATATACACACACATGTATAGATGCACCACATTTTGTTAATCTGTTCATCTGTTGATGGACATTTGAGTTTCTTCTTCCTTTTGGCTATTGTGAATAGCACTGCTACAAACGTGGGTGTGCAGATATCTCTTCAAGATCCTGCCTTCAGTTCTTTTGGATATATACCCAATTGTTGGATCTTATGGTAATTTTATTTTTAATTTTTTGAATAACTGCTATACTGTTTTCCAAAGTGACAATCCCATTTTACTTACATTCCAACCAACAGGGTACAAGGTCTTCCAGTTTTTTCACATCCTCACCAATACTTGTTTTAATCATCAGTGATGCTGAGCATCTTTCTATAAGTTTGTTGGCCATTTGTATAGCATCTTTGGAGAAATATCTAATCAAGTCCTTTGCCCATTTTTTAATCTTAAGTTTTTTAATCTTATTTTTAATTTTTGTTGTTGGAGTTATTTATACATTATGGATATTAATCCCTTATCAGATATATGATTTGCAAATATTTTCTCCCATTCTGTAGGTCGCCTTCTTACTCTGTTGCTTATATCCTTTGATGCATAGGAGTTTTTAAGTTTGAAGTCCCATTTGTTTATTTTTGCTTTCATTGCGTGTGCTTTTGGTGTCATATCCAAGAAATTATTACCAAATCCAGTATCATGATGCTTCCCATTTTCTTCTGGGAATTTTATAATTTGAAGTCTTACATTTAGGTCTTTAATCATTTTGAGTTCATTTTTGTATATGGTGTGAGGTAAGGGTCCAACTACATTCTTTTGCATGTGGATATCCAGTTTCCCAGCACCATTTGTTGAAAAGACTGTCTTTTCCCCATTGAATGGTGTTGGCACTCTTGTCAAGGATCCTTTGACCATATACACAAGGGTTTATTTCTGGATGCTCTACTCTGTTTCATTGGTCTATATGTCTGTCTTTATGCCAGTACCATACTGTTTTGATTACCATAGATTTGTAATATGTTCTGAAATCAGGGATTGTGAGACCTCCAACTTTGTTCTTCTTTTTCAAGATTGTTTATTCAGGGTCCCTTGAGGTTCCATATGAGTTTAGGATGGAGTTTTCTATTTCTGCAAAAAATGATGTTGGCTTTTGATAGGGATTGCATTGATTCTGTAGATTGTTTGGGATAGTATTGACATCTTAGCAATAACAAGTCTTCCATTCTGTGAACTTTAGATGTCTTCCCATTTATTTGTGTCTTCTTTAATCTCTTTCAGCAATGCCTTCTAGTTTTCTCTGTAGAAGTCTCCCACCTCCTTGGTTAAGTTTATTCCTAAGTATTTTATTCTTTTTTATTCTTTTATTCTTTTTTTTATTTCTTTTGTTTTAAATGGGATTGTTTTCTTAATTTCCTTTACAATTTTATTAAATTTTAATTAATTTAGATCTAAATTCAACTGCCTGCTATTGAGTACTTGAAATATGTTTTGTGAGACTAAATTTAACATTTAATTTTAATTAATTTAGGTCTAAATTCAAATAGCCAAATGTGGCTAGTGGCTACCATTTTGGACAGTGTAGGTGCAGAACATTTCTTTCATCACTGTACTCTTGTACAGTGCTGCCTTTGAATATATGTTTATATTGTCTCTCTTGTGGGTTATTTGTATTCTAAACCTAACTCTAGTTGTAAAGCTAAAGTCTTTGTCCTGCTGGTAAGTTGCCTAGACCACTGACATGGGCTTGCTGTGTGTGTTCCACCTTAGCCTTGTGGAACGTGTTAACAGGAAAGACTATTGTACAGACCACTGGCTGTTAACTCAGATCAGGATGAGAATCAGGAGCATCTTTACATGTGTGGAACTCAAATAGGTGATTGGGTCCAAGACCAGTGGAAAGATATTTGAAAGAACTAAGAGGGTAAAAGCATCTATCTACCTGCCTGGGAGGGTGTTATGTCAAATACTGAGCATTTTTCCAAACTGCTTCTCCCTGTTCCCGCTACTCCCTAAAGGTGATTAAAGGGAGGTCAGTTTTAAGAAAGAAAGAACTGGTTCAGTGGCACTTTAAGGAAAAGAAGACTCTGAGGATTATACACTTTAATGTAGATTTATTCCCAGATGCCTGTCTTATCAAGGCGTAGATGATGACATTAGTCCCCAAATCCTCCGCACAACAAATTACCTTTCCTGACTTATTTTCCCATTCAGGTCTCTCCTTGATCTGACTTCAGCCAAATTAAAATGTTTTGAGAAAAAGAAAGAAAAGCAACTCAAGGTGCTTAACCCCAACCTCCCTCGGGAAGAGGCCTGTACCTTTCACTCTGGGGACTTGATCTGCCAGAGGCATAATTGCCATCCTGTACACCTATCAAGAGGGTTCCATATGGTGGCTGCTGCTTCTGCTACACAAGCACTGCAGCTGTTCTCCAATAACCTGCCTCCTGCCTTCTACTACCAGAGATGGGGACAAAGGGTGGTCATGCAGCTGCAAGTGATATAGAGGTGGCACCCTGTGAAGCTCTTTCACCCTGTGAAGCTCTTTCCTGCCTCATCCTTCATTTGTTTTATTTCGAAATTCTGGGGAGACATTGAGTATTATTTGGCACTGAGATGTTTTTCTCCCACCTATAGCCCAGTCCATCAACTAGGATGCAACTAAGAAAAATAGAAGCAATTATAAGAGATGCTGAAGGGAGCAAAAGGGGAGGGAAGAAAGAAAGGGCGTGATGTTTGAGCCAGGCAGAAAAGGAAAGAAAAGAAAGCACACGCCAGCTTATTGGCCCTGAGGCTAGGTGTTGTTCTGCCCCTTCCCTAGCACCCTCAGTCTGCTTTCCTGCAAGGATCCCACAGAGTGAAGGACTGACAGGCATCCACACAGGTCCCTCCAGCCAACATCTGTTCCCATCCCAGAACACTGTTGGCCGTGTTTCAGATACTTGGAATGAGTACTTTCTCCCTTGCCCTGTGCCTTGTCTTTTTGTTTGTTTCTGTTTGTGTTTTGGTTTGGGGGGTTTTATTGTTTGTTTATTTTTGTCTTCGTTGACTTGAGATTATCAGAACACTTCCGGGTTTCTTTTTGCCGATTTCTACCTAGGAAAGGTGTCACCTCTCTGGCTGAATTCCTAGTATGCAGTCATAGGAGGGCTGATGTTTTGGCCCAACCTCAGAGATTTCCATTTCATCCCTAATGAGGAAGACTAAAAATAGCTGAAATTCCTCACCTTGAACCTGACTTTTCCTTCAAGGGTAAGAGGACACTAAGTGAGGAAGGACTTGTTTGTATAACATCCGTATAAAGAAAAAAATGAATTAATGTCTGACATAGCAGACATGTAAATTAAAAAAAACAATAAACTGAGCTATAGTATGTTCCAGGGTAAAAAAAAAAAAAAAAAAACTGCTTAAGAATTAAAAGAGATAAAGGTAGGGGGAATAAGCTGAAAGTGACCTTTATTTTGACATTTGTGTGGGCTAAACCAGACTATGAGAAATTTTGCTCCGGATAGTTTTAGATACAAAGTATAGGTGCTTTCTAAAAGTGTGTTTTTGTTTTGTTTTTTTACAATGTAAGTCCAGATCACACATCCAGAACCTTCTTATTAGTGTCAGATTGTGTTAATTCAATTATAACGTTCAGTTTTAACCTAATAAAGGCCTTTTGTTGGGGTGGAATGGATATACATGGCAAAGGTTGGAAATTTTCCCAAAAGCCATTCAATGGATTGCAGCTCCACTGTTGAATACTGTGAATGTGATTGTCCCGCTCATGGAAAAATCTAATTATTGTGTTCCTCTGAACTTAGGGCTATAAAAGAGAAAGGGAGAGAGAAAACTTGCCCTTCCACCTCACACCCGGCATCCGAAGGGCTCTATCTCCATCTCATCCCAAAGCCAGATCACCAGCTTCCTCCCGACTTTGGTAAGTGAAATGTAAGAGGCTGGCAGGGTTGTTCCACGTTGGAGAATTAAGAGCCTCTGTCCTCTGAAAAGAAACTGTTCTCCCCACACTGTTTGGCCTTCACTTGGAGAGTAATATTTTTCCTCAAAGCAAAGAAAAAAGAAACCTGGAATGAGCCTCTAGTGAGTACTTCTGCATTTGCCACATAAAACACATTCACACAGCAAAATATCTTCATTTCTCTTCCGTACTGGTGTTCCAAGATTATTACATGGTGGAGGTATGGGGAAAGGAAGGCTCTGGCAAGCCTGTTCTCATGTGCCCCTTTCTTTTTACTTTGTTTGTTTGTTGCCCAGGCTCCCATCCAAGTCCTTTCCCCACTTGCCTGGCACCCCCAGACCAGCATCCTCCACGCCTCCTGGACCCGTCAAACCTGCCCCTGCTCAGGTCCGGCCCCCCTCGCCCGGCAACATCCGCCCCATCAAGAGAGAAGTCAGAGTGGAACCTGAGAGAAAAGACCCTGAGAAGGAACCTCAGAAAGTTGCCAACGAGCCCTCACTAAAGGGCAGGGCGCTTCTGGTGAAGGCAGAAGAAGCCCCAGTTGAAGAGGGGACACCTGTCGAGCCAGAGGTTGCTCCCGGTAGGGATCCACTGACTCGTGGTGGAGTGTGGGTTGCTTGCTCTCTTTATTCACTCTTCCTTTTTCTCCTGCACTACTTTGACTTAGCTTTTTATTTCTTTCTCTTTTTCCCTTGTTGGGCACTTGAAAATTTTACTCTAAGGCTAATCTGGGGAACTTTTCTTGAATATAATTTTCCAACATATAAAGAAAGAATCGTCCGTCCTACAGCCTATGGTCAGAGCCACGGCATATTAATTCAGGTGTGGTTTATGAGTCCTTTCATTGGCCGAGTTCCAATAATTTGACAAAATGTGGTATTCAGAGCACCTGCATCAGAATCAGTTTATTATTTATCCTATTGCTGTGTAAGAAATTTTTCTAAAACTTTGCAGCTTAATAACAACAACAGTTATTATATCACGCAGAGTCTTGGGTCAGGAATTTGGGAGCAGCTTAGCTGGGTTGTTAGAGGATGGCTCATGCACAGGGCTGTCGGCAGGTGGCCTTCGTTTCATGACACATGAACCTCTCCATAGGGCTGTTGGATGTCCTCACAGTCTGTCCACTCTGCTGGCTTCCTGCAGAGTGAGTGAGCTGGGGGAGAGAATCACGAGGAGCCCACAGTATCCTTTATGCCCAGTCTCAGAAGTCACACACGCAGAAATCACGATTTCTTTTCGTTTTTTTTAATTTATTCATTTATTTTTGGCTGCTTTGGGTCTTCGTTGCTGCCCACGGGCTTCCTCTAGTTGCGGTGAGCGGGGGCTACTCTTCATTGCAGCGCACGGACTTCTCATTGCAGTGGCTTCTCTTGTTGTGGAGCTCGGGCTCTAGGCACGCGGGCTTCAGTAGCTGTGGCGCACGGGCTCAGTAGCTGTGGCTCGCGGGCTCTAGAGCTCAGACTCAGTAGTTGTGGCACAGGGGCTTAGTTGCTCTGTGGCACGTGGGATCCTCCCGGACCAGGGACTGAACCCATGTCCCCTGCACTGGCAGGCAGATTCCCAACTGCGGTGCCACCAGGGAAGTCCCAGAAGTCACGATTTCTGTCATACTGTTCATTAGAAGCAAGTCACTAGCTTCAGCTCACACTCAAGTTGGGGGGATTAGCCTCCATCTTTTAAAGGGACGATTTTCGAAGAATTTAGGGAAATATTTTTAAACGACATCTATATTGTTTCAAACCGTAGAACCCTGCCCCTACCTCAGACCTATTGAATCAGAATACGTGGTGGATCCAAGGACTCTGAGGGATACTAAGCTCATCTGTTGACTCTTGTGCAGGATTGCCAGATAAAATAGAGTGGCAGTTATCCTGTGTGTACTGGAGTTTGGGGACCACTGGCTTAGCGTATGTGATTGACAGAGGTCAGAATTTTTTCCAAAAGACCCAGTGGATCTCATCTCTACCAGGTTAACCAGATGCTGTTTAGAAGTTTAAAATCACCTGGAACTAGAAATTCGATGTATCTTGTTGAAAATTGTCTTCATTCAAGAGTTTTCTCTTTAAGACTTAATTTGAAGATAGAGGATGGGGGGCAAAGAAAGAATAGTGACTCAAGACAAATGATAGTATAGTAAGGGAATGGACGAGTCCAATACCTGTTTGCATGGAAAGAGGGAGAAGAGAAGGGCCAAAAACTGTCCTGAGGGCAAAGAAAAATCTGTGGGAGCAGCAGGAGAAATGCAGATCTTGAAAGGAGGGTCTGGAGTGGTCAGGTGCCAGGGATCACACCTCACCATGGTTCCTATGGCGGGGGCGCACCAGCCATAGGAATCCAAATAAGGTCAGAAGAGAACTACTCTCATCTTGCATGTTGGCATCAGAACTGGCAGTGGAGACCTGCAATATCTAAGGAGCACAGGTGCCATCTCCCAAAGAGGCTCTTAGTTCTTCCCTCCTCAGACCTGGAGGCAGCTCTGGGTAGACAGAAGAGGCCTCTTCCTTGGTCTCTTCCCACCTGAGTCCGGGCTCAGTGGTATGGACACTGGGCATGGTCACAGAAAGGCTTGAGTCCTCTAGTGATGAATAGTCACTAAAGAGAAGGAATTTTTTTTTAACGTAATGAAAGGCAAATGGAAGATCTCATCTTCCTTCTTCCTGGGGTATAACTTCCCACAGAACCTAAGATGAGGCTCTATACTTAGTACACATTCGATATATGTTGTTAACTGATTTAACTTGTATAAAAATAAGGCTTGGTGACAGAGTGTCAGCTTCGGATGTCTCACTTACACACGCGGCTTTTTGTTATCTGTTGCCCGGTTACAGATAGAATACAGTGAAACCGTGAGAACGCGCAGTAATAAACATTCCCTTTTCTTTTACAGCGATGAATTCGAGGCCTGGGGTGCGGGGGATGCTAGTTTTTGTGTTGTTCTTTGGCTTTTGTTTCCAATTGGTTTTCTCCTTGTACTTGTTTGTACAGCTGCTCCGGAGGCAGCCTCAGCACCAGCCTCTGCTCCAGCCTCCACTCCGGCCCCGTCATCCACTGTGACTGCCATTGCTTCTCTGAAGACCTCTGCGGGCACCACTGACCCGGAAGAGGCCACGAGGCTGCTAGCTGAGAAGAGGCGGCTGGCCCGAGAGCAGAGAGAGAAGGAGGAAAGGGAGAAGAGAGAGACGAAAGAGCTCGAAAGGTAAAGGAGTGACACTGCTCAGTGACACCCTAGTGACACCTTGGATTAAGTCTTCAGTCAGGGAGAAGAGGTAATAGTAGTGAATAACAGTGAAGGTGAATCTATCTAGTTGTTTCAGAATTAGTCTCCCCTGGTGTTCCCTTGAGCACTAAGCGACTTTTTTAAGCCACATTTTCTTATTATGATGACAGTAAAACAAAATTGATGGAGAAGGGGTTTTTTGTTTTGTTTTGTTTTCGAAGGACTAGGGAGAAAGGTTTAAAGAAAAAAAAAAATCATCCATATTCTTACCAGATTTCAATAATTGTGTACATTTTGGGTCACCCTTTCCAGTCTCTGAACAGTGTGTGGGTGTATATACATGCATAAATATATACATACACACATAGATTTGCATAATTGTAACCACAGTAGAGGTACAGTTGTACAGTCTTAATTTTTTATTTAACATATCTCTCATCTTCATGTTTCCTCATTATCTTTCTCATTATCTTAAAGCTGCAATAATAACAGCTCATGTTTTCTTCCAGATAGTATTTATTTCTCTCAGAGGGTAGCTGCGTGAGATAGTTAAGTGCCCCATGACTGCCTGCCAGACAGTATGCCAGGGGCAGTTTGCTTAGTTGCCCCCCTTCTGGAGCTAATAAGGCTAATGTCAATATAATTGTTCTTCAAATAAGCAGAACTGCCTCTCCGGAAAGGACGGCAGCCCCAGTGCTGGGCCGCCATCTTGGACATGCCCTACCCTTGGTCCCAACAGGGAGCTTACATGGGCCATCTTGTCCCTGTACTGAAACAGAACATTATAACCTTTATTTACTTACAGAGATTTGGAGGGGAGCGTTAAATTCGTTACTAAAAAGTCACATTATTGGATTAAACAGATCTCAGCCTTTAAAGATATACTGCAGATCCTTTAAAAAAAAAAAGAAAAGAAAAGAAAAGAAAACAGGGGCTTCCCTGGTGGCGCAGTGGTTGAGAGTCCGCCTGCCGATGCAGGGGACACGGGTTCGTGCCCCGGTCCGGGAAGATCCCACATGCCGCGGAGCAGCTGGGCCCGTGAGCCATGGCCGCTGGGCCTGCTTGTGCAATGCCGCGGAGCAGCTGGGCCCGTGAGCCATGGCCGCCTGGCCTGCTTGTGCAGAGCCTGTGCTCCGCAACGGGAGAGGCCGCAACAGTGAGAGGCCGGCGTACCGCAAAAAAAAAAAAGAAAGAAAAAAAAAGAAAACAAGCTCTCCTCAGAATATGAGTGGATACATTCTGCGTCTGCTTCCCAAGAGGCAACGGGAGGCTGGGAAGGGGAGGAGGAAGGAGAGAGGGTGGCTTCACGTGTATCAGTGGATGCTGTTGGCCAGATCTCCCAACAAACTGTTCTCGCGGTAACCACAAACTCGATCGCGCCTTGCCAAGGAAGTGCCCTCACGTATCTTCGTCTTTTTCCAGACAAAAGCGAGAAGAATTGGCCCAAAGGGTGGCTGAAGAGAGAACCCGCCGAGAGGAGGAAGCCCGCCAGCTGGAAGCTCAGCAAGCCAGGGAGAGGGAAGAGCAGCTGCGGCGGCAGGAGGAGGAGCGGGCCCGGCGCGAGCGGGAGGAGACGGAGCGCATCCAGAAGCAGGTAGCTGGGGGCCGGCTCCGGCCCGGGAAGCAGGTCGGCGCAGCCCTGGCTCAAGATGGGGCAAGGGGCAGCCCAGATGGGAAGAGGAAGCTGTTGAGCGTGTGGTTAGGATTGCTCGTGTCTCCCCCGTGTGCGCTCGTGGTCCTCGCGTTCTCCGTCCTCGGGCGCCCCGGGACCTTGGGGGCAGCGGGCAAAGCCGGCCTGTGTGTGAGAAGCAGATGCCGACTTCCCGTTTTCAGAAAGAAGAAGCAGCTCGTGTTCGGGAAGAAGCAGAGAGGGTCCGGCAGGAACGGGAGAAGCATTTCCAGAGAGAAGAGCAGGAGCGCCTGGAGAGGAAGAAGGTAGTTGCGTCTCTGCCCCCGCAGCCCGGCGCCCTCGCTGCTCTTGATTCTGCCTAGGCTGAAGCCGGCTCCAGACCAAGAGACTAGCTCACTGCCATCAGAAAACAAAAGTGTCCTGCCCGTTCCAGGTTAACTAAAGTAGCTCTCAGCATTAATGTTTTCCTCCAAAGAAATCGCTCTTGGTGTTTCAGGCTTCACCAAAAACAGTTGCTTCCAATTCATGCGGCTTAAGCCAATTTCAACTTCTTTGAGTAACTCCAGTTAAGACACAGACAATTATATTTTCCCAAAATAATGGACATGTTTCAATGCCCTGCTATTTGCTTAGTCAGTGAAATGCGCCAGGCTAACTTTCTTTCCATATCTGATGTGTTTGCTCAGTTCTGCCTTTTTTTTGTAGCGGCTTGAGGAGATAATGAAAAGAACCAGAAGACCAGAAGCTTCAGATAAGGTATTGAGATGGCCTTTTTTTTTAACTATTCTTAATGGCTTTTTTTTTTTTTTAACTTTCATTTGTAATTTTAACATTAAAGAGTCTTTTTTTTTTCTTTGTTAGAAAACCGTTGATCAGAGAAATGGAGATATAACCAAGGGAGCGCTCATTAGAGAGACAGGTATTTATTTCAGTGAACTCAAATCAATACAGATATAGAATTTTTTAATTTATTCTGTGGAGGTCAAGATAAACATTGATTTAAAATAAAAATACTCATTGACTCACAGAAGCTTAGGTGTTTCTCATCTAGTCCACAAATAATCCCCTTTGTCTAAAAACCTCTAGCATTTCTAGCAGATTTTTTTCACATTTGTTTATACTCTAATGGAGTATTTAATATCTTAAGTCATTTTATATCATATATATGTCTCTCTATATATCTATGTGTATGTATGCCTCTATAGATATGTATACACATGTATATGTGTATATACACACACGATTAGAAGAATTTTCTTTGAGTTTATAAAATTAAATTTCATTTGTCATTTACTATCTGCTAAAGGAATCTGTGTTTATATTTGCTATTAAGGACATTAAATTTAAACATTTTGACAACTTGTACTTAACGGCATTTCTCAGAAAAGGCTTTAAATGTTATTTCTTTTAGTTCTGACTTCAGAATAGAGTTAAAATTTGGAATTTGTTGAAATTTCATTAGAAAGTTGTTCATGTGCCATAGGCTTTGGACAAAGATGATTAATTTCTTGGTGATTTTAAACCAAATTTGGTGTATATAAAAGTAAAATTTATCTTAGTGTTTTAGTACTCACACTCAACTAATATTTATTAAATGCCTTCTTTGTGTCAGATACATCTGCATACATTTTCTTGTTTAATTTCCATTGCAGGCCTGTGAGATAGGAGATGTTTTATCTTGGAGTAAGCAGGCATTTTCAGAAAACTTTTGTGTGCCAGGCCCTTTTGTAGGTGCTAGGATTCAGTGTGAACAGGTCAGCCGAGGTCCCTACCCCCGAGGAGAACTCAGATTGAGTGACAGGCCCAGCTCGCACAGCTGGAGTCCAAGTCACCAGCTTGTAATTTGGCTCCTTCCGTGATTCCACGTGGTCTTCATGATGGTACATACAGGTGGTTGGTCGATAACTCATTATTCAATCTTCCTCTTTCCTCATCTGCAGTATCAATATGAAAAGAAAGGACCAGAGATACCTCAGTTTCTTTTCCTGTTTATTATAGACTGGAGTAAAGATCAAATGAAATGATTTATGTGAAAGAAAATTCTCTGTTCTGAGGTTTTCAAATGTAAAATATTGGTATTTGGGGATCTGGTTTTACTTCAGTAGAGGCTATCCGAGTTCCTGTATGTCATAATCCCTTCAGTGTGGGGCTTTTCATTCTCTTTTAAAGATGCCCTAATTGTATTTGTTTGGAGAATAGCCTAATGGTTGCATATTAACCCCACTGCATTTTTAACAGGTTGCCTCCAAGAATGTTGTAATACATGTAGGCTTAAAGCAGGCATGGCACCCAGTAAGTCATCAGAATGAGCATTTTAGAATGTAAATTACACCAAGCCAGGATTATTTGAGGAGCCAATGCTGTAGTTTGTACATGGCCGGGCTCCTTGTTGGTTTTTTTGTTTTTCCATCTGTCTTCTTCCTGCTATTCCCCTATCAATTCTTTCGATTATTCTTTGTACCTCAATTCAAGAATGAACAATGGCCAGAAGGAAGGTGAAACTTGTCAGTCATCACACCTGTGTTTATCAACTCTCATAATAAATTTGGTTTGAGTTAATAGTGCTAAAACGAGGCCTGAGGATTATCTAACATATGTTCCTCTTCTCCTGGTCCCACATTTGGTTGAGGACTGAATGGTATCACCAGTGCTCCAAAGAGAATTCTAGGCTGGGCAGGCAGGTGAGTTTGCAGACCTATCAGAAGTCTTCTCAGAAGATTCCTATTACCAGCTTTGCAAATTTTGGCAGCTTAGTCTCTTCTTCTTAAGACTTTACGTAAACCTGGCCCAGATTTTGAAGTCCGTCATCAATATTGTTTGCTCGCGCTAGACTCCAGTGGGGAATATTGAATGACTAGGTAGCACAGTTAGGTACAATTCACTGGCCTTCCATGCATGAAATCCCTACCATTCTTAAGTGGGACTAAAACTGAATTTTCCAAAATATTTTTCATCACTTAGGGTTTTTCATGGTGATTTGCTCCAAATCCTTCAGTAATAATTTGTTCAGCGTCGGCCTGACCAAATCAACTTACTGTTATCTTCATCAATTGCTTTGGTTGCAGTATTACATACTTTTTTGTCCAAAGTCAATTTGGTGCAAGCAGAAATAATCACAGCACTGATTTCCACCCTTACAATGTGCTGGGCAGTGTTCTGAGTACTTTGCGTGCGTTAATACATTTAATTCTCACAGTAGCCTATGAGTTAGGTACTGTTACTATCCATGAGGAAACTGAGGCACAGAGCATTTTGTGGCTTGCCCAGGGTCACACAGCTGGTAAGTAGCAGAGCCAGGACATAAATCCAGGCATTCTGGCTCCTGGGGTTTGGGTTTGATAGTAGAGTAGTAGTAACCCTTTGTTCCATCTTCTTTGCCGTGTCCAGCGGTATCTGCACTTCCAAATATGGCAAACTCTCCAGGACAAGGAGAACCAGCAGCCGGCCCCCATGTGGTTACCTCACACCAATCAGAAGTGACTGTGGAGAGGTGAGTTAGACAACTGCGGCCTTTCTTACTGACGCACATTAAAGCAAAGCACAACTGTTTTTGGCCCACCAATCCCACCAGAATTTTCTGGGGCCAGACAGAATTTGAGTTTTAACATGAATATTTATTTACGTTCATTAATGTTTGGTAGAGCTAGTCATGCTGTAATCTGAGAAAAGGAAAATGTCTTTTTTTCTTGAATCTCTAAATATGATGGTGAGGTTTTTGTGTGGCTATCAAAAAAAATTACAGGGAATAATTTGTTACTTTCCTTTGTATGTATTTGGCATGATCCTGGACCATCTTCACACCCTTTGACGATATACGGCAGCTGTATTTTCACTGTATATAATATTATAGTGAGTCACAGGTTTGTTCCTTAGTAAAAGTAATTTAGAGCCAATATTTCTTTTACTAGTAGTAGAGCTTCTTATGGAGGAAACAGATGGTTGCTAACAATAGTTAAGAAGTGTGGGTTAAAGAAAGATTGCCTTTCTGTTCCCTTGCATTTATAGTGACAGCATTGTAAGAGTGCTCTCAAAAATGAAAATTAAGGGTGATCATAGCCTGTGCCTAAAAATCCAGTCATAGAGAACCTGTAGAAATATTTATAATAATGTTCAAATTTTTCAGCTGCAACTTCTTAATTATCAGAATTTAGTGAATTATGAGTTCTGTCTCTAATGCCAGAGTCTGCTACCATAAGAGAATTGAAGCTCCTCAAATTAACTTTTTTAATAGATAGAAAAATGTCTTTTAAGATCTAAGATCTTTTTTTCTTCCAGTTTTACTGAGATATAATTGACATACAGCACTGTATAAGTTTAAGGTATATGGCGTAATGATTTGATATACATACATTTTTTTCTTAATCTAAAAACACATACTATACAACATTTTATATTGTTGGAAGCCATGAAAAGACAAGTTGTCCTAAGATGGACATCCTAAGATATCTATAAGTCATAAGGTATCTATGTTTATCTGTCTGGGACAGTAAACATTTTTTTAATTTGCCCACTATAATACCAAAGAAAATAATTTTCCTAAGAGAGATTTTAATAAGCGTTTGATTGTGTTTAATAAATTTATTGTCATAATTACCCGAGATATATTAAGTGATATTTCATTTTTTTAGTTATAGTTTGATTTTCAAATAAAATACTCATTTCCAACTACTGTAATTTATGGCATTTAATTCATTGATGTCAGAGATTTTTAGAAAAGGATAAAAAGTACCACAGAGAACCCCATTATTATATAACAAGGGATAGGTTTTTTAAGCCACTGATAATTCTCTCTGAGGAGTAAAATTAGCTTATACTTTAACTGACTCTCTTCAGTGGTAAAATCAAGTGATTAATCATTGTATAAGAACCTGAAACATATCTTCAAGAGTCTTGCATCCAACTTCAACCTCCAGAGAGTAGCCAAAGAAGGGGAATTCAGAAGCCGGTACTTGCATCTTAAGAGGACACACAGATCCATAAACCCTAACCCCAGCAACTTCAGCTTCAGTTTTATAGTTTCTGCTGGTCACAGTGTCCTCTGAACATTTAATAATTGTTCATCCAGAGCGTAGGGCATGATTATTCCTCTAATTGCTAACAAGTAAGAATGGGTGGGGTGGTTGGGTAAGAGTGGGAGGGGAAACGAGGTCAGCTGTTGATTGAAGCCTGAGGTTGGCGTTGCCATTACAGCTTGTCAGCACACGCAGACCTGGAAGGTGACGGGAGTTGCCATGGTCGAGGAAGAAGGGCTTTGAAGATGCATTTCTTTTGCCAAAACTTCTACTTAAAAATCTCTGTGGGATGAGAACCAAAACTCTTCCCCTGATTACATAAAGCCCATTGGTACTGGGAAAGAGCAGGAGGATGGGCGTGGCAGCGCAAGCACTAGATCGGTATTAGGACGGGCTGTGTGTGCGAGTGCACACGCGCTAATGTAGGCTACTGCGATGCCGAGTCTCTTCTCCCCTCCTTAGTGAAATAGCGGAAACGCACCACTATAGTCAGTATAATATTTTTATGTTCTCTTCCACGGCACTTTTACAAATAATATTTTCAACATACCCTGCAATACCTTGTGAAGCACTTAGGTCAGGCATCTTTATTTTTTTTTTCTAGAAGAAAGGATTTAATAAGTAACAAAAAATACCATAATACCCAAATCAGAAATGTTTTAGAATATGTTCCACAAAGTCATTGTATCTCACTGACTGGGGAAAGTAAACTATTTCCTCAATAGAGAAAAAAAAAAGCAAAGATTCCTTAAAAAAAAAAAAAAAAAGGAAAGATTAGATGTCTACTAGCTTCATTTTCACCATTTGGGAAGGAGATGGAAAAAGACTAACTTACTAAAGTTCAAGTTGTTGGCATTACTGACAGTAGAGACCTGACTTTCTTATCTCTTCCATAGATCTCTGTCTACAGATAAACATTGTTTATGATGAGTGTGTATTAGAAGTTAGAACCATCACGATTTTTCTTTCACATTTTTAGTCTTATTAATATTTTCCGTTTGAAAATTTTAACTCTAGAATTTTGTCAAATAGGGTCATTTTTTATACATGAGCCACTGAACAAGTTATGAAGTTTGCAAATATGTTTACTGCTGCAGTCAGATCAAGTGAACAATATAATTAATCTAGCGTTCATTTGGTGCACAGGCATTGTTTTGCTGCATTGTAAAGCATAATAATGAACATATAACCTAATGGGCTGCCTATTTGGTTATGGAGTGTGTAAAGGGAGTGAAAAACCTAAGAGAGGGACTTCCCTGGTGGTGCAGTGGTTAAGAATCTGCCTGCCAGGGCTCGATCCCTGGTTCGGGAAGATCCCACATGCCGCGGAACAACTAAGTCCGTGCGCCTAGAGCCCAACAACTCCCGAGCCCACAAACCACAACTACTGAGCCTGCGTGCCACAACTACTGAAGCCTGTGTGCCTAGGGCCTGCGCACCGCAACAAAGAATAGCCCCCGCTCGCCGCAACTAGAGAAAGCCCGCGCACAGCAACGAAGACCCAATGCAGCCCCCCAAAAAAAACCCTAAGAGAAACTATAGGTAGAAACTAAGAATTTGTTGGCCAGTTAAATGTATCTCAAAAATCCAAGTTATTAACCATGAATTAATAAGAATCAAGGGTCAGAGCCAGATTTAAGGGGCAAAGATGAGAAGGTTGGTCTTCAACAATTTACCTATAAAATTATGCACATGTTTTAGGAAGCTGGAGACATCCAGGAAGGGCTGGAATTTGAATAGCTGGGACTATAAAAAATGGCATTATGAGAAAAACATAGGACCAGAGATCACGCATTCAATCTGGACTGTCTCCCAGTAGTTGTGTGACTTGTGCAAATTATCCCCCCCTATAATCCCCTCATCTTTGAAGTACAGATCCTAATAAGGGCTACTCTTTATAAGACAAAGAGATATAAAATGCCTGCAGTAGACAGGCATGTTAATTATACGTAGAACTGTTGATGGTGAGGATCTATTCTAATTGATAACTTGGTCCATTTGATAAGTTTTATTTTAAAAAGCTGTTTTTTTAAATAAGAATTTAAAGTACAAATATGTCAGAATTCACCATTTTTGTTAGTAATGATGAGGTCAATCATTCTAACATTTCGATTGTAAGATGATAAAAGTATTTATTATAAAAGTTTGTCCTAAAAATGTTTTCCAGTTTTAATACTAACTCCTTTTGATTTTGATTTTTCAAACTCCCTAGTACTCCCAATTTGGAAAAACAACCAAATGAAAATGGAATATCAGTTCAGAATGAAGATTTTGAAGAAATTATAAATTTACCCATTGGATCTAAACCATCCAGGTTAGATGTCACCAACAGCGAGAGTCCAGACATTCCTCTGAATCCCATTTTGGCCTTTGGTGATGAAGGGACACTTGGGACCCTGCCTCAGGTAGATGGTGTTCAAACACAGCAAACAGCAGGTAAGCTTGCCTCGAACTCCCTTCAGTAATCATCAGAAATAAGTATGTGACACCCAAGAGGGAATGAACCTTCTGCTGTGTGACTGTGGCACACTTTGTCCTTCAAGGGACCAGATAAGCCACGTGGAAGAGATTGTGCATGGGTCATTAGAAGTTGAATTTTGAGTTGGGTTGGGCAACTTTTAGGGCCCCTCTTGTTCTCCCACTCAGTGTAGAAATTCGGTCCGCAGCACCCACTGGGTATCCCTGGGCCTCTCCTCACGGAGCGGCACGCATTGCCCAGTGGCAGTGTTTCATATTGCGTGCCCAGATCACGCTTCATGTTAAGACAGACGACCATAACTGAGCGGCCACTGAACCTAGTTCTGTCCACTAGAGGAAAGGTATGTTTGGTTTCTATTCCATCTTTCTCAGCTCTTCAGATATGTTAAGACTGCCAACATGTTCTCCCACCATTTTTCTCTCGTTTGGGTTTAGCAACCTGGGATGATATACTATTGTCCTTTTTAAATGTAATAAGATAGTTACAGTTTAAGGTAATGCGACTAATATTCCAGACTAGGCGCATACTGAGCCCAAGGGCCTTCCATCCCTTGTTGAGTGACCGTAGCTGTTGAAACTGCAAGTGACTCTCTTATACCCTGTCTCTGGAACTCACACTTAACCTGAAGTCATTGTGCAAAAAGAACAATAGCTTTACAGGACCCAGAGAAATCACAATATAAAAAAATTACCAGTGCAGTGCTCATAGTAACTCAACAGCACAGTCCCATCAGTGTCGAGAACAAGCGGGATAATCCAGCTCCATGTCTTTTCAAACCTCTTTGATTTCTATCAGCTTCTCTCCCAGCACCTCACTTTCATGTATTGACCAGCATCTTTTTATACTGTTATGAGGAGAGCCAAGCAAATTCAGGATGTTTATAGATGAGTCGGTAAAGCATTATTTGTGGTCACATTGTTTTGTCATTTAGATTCCATCTGTGCACTTTTAACATATTTCCCACTTTAAAACTGGTTGAAAAAGCCAACTTTGAACCTCCTATCCAAATGAAGCTAGTCTTTTTTCCCTCTCTAATATACTGACCTGGGGAGTGTAACTTCCCTTTAGTGATCTACTTTTCTAGATTGTAAAAGGAAGGAGGTCCAGCTGTCAGTGGAAGCTATAAAGCTTGACATTCTGACTCTTAAGCCTTTGAGAACAATCTGATTACCTGTGTGTTGGTGGAAACATTCCTGGTGCAGCTTCCTGCTTTGTCATGTCACAGATTCAGAGAGATGGAAGGAACATTCAGATGACTTCCTGCTTCATTCGCCAGGCTTTAAATCACCTTTTGATGTACCTGTCATTTCGTTCTCACTCTTCCATACCTTCTCTAGGAACATAGTCCAGTATCTGTGATATTAAGTGGTGTTAGGTTTCTTTTGTGGTCACGACTACTTATCAACCAACATTTATGTAACCTCCAACGTATGGTTGGAACCCGAAGTATTGGGGACTGAGGATTCAAGACAAATGAATGTAAAGTCCCTGTTCTCAAAGAAAAGTACAGTTGACTTAACGTAGTTTGGAAAAGGAAATGATATATAGCCTAAGTTAAAGAGAAGGACATGTTTTCCTATTAGTGGTAGAATTCACTTACATATAAGACCACGGATCCTGGTAAAATTGCCTATTCTTATATAAGACAATGTATATAAAAGCATGGTAAAGTTTTAGGAATGTAAGATATTACCGTAGTATTCTTTAAGATTTTAGATAAATGTCACATTAATCTGTTCTTTTTTCTGTCTCCTAATATAGAAGTTATATGAGCATTTCTTCTAGAGAACCAAAGCAGAAATTTAATAAGAATTTCTACAATTAATGGAATTCCTTCCATGCTACAAAGGAGCATCTCCCCTTCCCCCGTTTCCTAAAGGTTTCTTGACCATCATTTTGAAAAGACTTTATTAAAACCAGCTAAAGACAACAGACTGGATAGCTTTTCTAATATTTTTCGCCAATAGAGAAAAAGAAATCCTCCCTTGTTCTTCAGTACTTTAAAATAGCTTTTTCCAGTGTGCTCCTTCTTAGGAAATCAATATTTTTCTGCATTCTCTAAAAGATGAGAGCATTTGGCTGTAAAAGAAATGGGCCGAGTAGGCATGATTTTTCACATAGATATTTTGGACTTTAAAAGCTAACATGTAAAATTGGCACAAAAATTTTTACCTTTTACAGTGTAATACTTGAAATATAAGTACCTCTTGGTTCAACAAGCAGAGTGAATAGGAGAGATGTTTAAATTAAGCCTGTTTGTTTAAATATTATTGCAAAGAGCTCTATTTGTAGAGGCAGATTACCAGGTTCTTGTAAATGCAACTTGTACATGGACATTCTGCAAACCCCACTGTCCCATTCTTCTTGCATCTCCTTTTGCAAAACATACTCAACAGTTTTAAAATGTGAAAAAAAAAAGAACATTATTTTTTCAGAGCAAGAAAATAATTTACTGTCCTCTTAAATAATGTATTTATAAAGTTTTTTTCAGATAAACTAACCAAATAAATTAGAACAATGTGACAACGTTGCAGAATTTGATTTATGAGATGCATTCCTTATGTTACCATGAGAGAATGCTGTTGATGATTCAGGGCTATTTCTGAAGTCTGTTTATTGCTGCTGTCCCCAGTGACGGTGGGACTTAACCTTTGCCTTACCTGATCACAAATTATTTGGAGGTGGGGGAGAATAAAGATTTAATATTTCTTTAAATAAAAAAGAGAATTTGGTTTTGCTCGTTTAAGAGCAATGGAAAAATGATGGAATGTGGACTGTGTTTGGCACCCAGGACACGGCAGGAAGATACCTTCATGAAGGTCCTTGTTCTGCGTGGCATCCATCAGCTTTCACCCTTCACCCTTCTTCACTTTCACCGCTGAGCTTGGCTGTACGAACTTGCACTTTCATTTGATAATGTAAATTCAATTTTATTTTACCATTTGAGAGACTACTAATAACTAAATACTGAAGGAGAGAAGAACACTGAGCGAACGCATTTTTTTATCATGGAGTGTTTAAAAAAAGGTAAACTTCTGCCACTAGAATGTGTTTTTATTCAAAGTGGGATTGATTAATCTAGATTGAATGAGGGGCTGTTCATTTACTGGACCATTTCCTTAAAATCCAAGCATACCGTCTTTAGTAACAGCTGTAATTTGTTAAAAACATTAATTTGGGGTTTTCCCCTATTCTCAGTTGTCCATGTACACATAGTCATATTAAAAGAAAAATCTGTTCAACCAAATTGGTTTTTTTTTAATCGACCTACCATGAAACACCAAATAAAATGTGTATGACATATTTTACTTTTAGGTTTCTCATATGTTATAACTTCAACTTTAGGTTGATTCTTGAGTTTTCAAATTGTTCTTCATTTAACCTCAACCAGCTTCCTCTGAACAGGCATATAGAATAGGTTGATTTAAAATTTAGAGCAGGAGTTCTGTTTTGGCTAGGTTTTCCTTTATTCGTTTATATTTAACTTAAGCAATCATTAGCAAACTGAATGCCTCTAAGTAATCAAGTTTTAATTAGAAGTGGTAGAAAATTGTTAACTCTATTTTGTTAACTACACTGCCAGAGGATGACCTTGACCTTTACGATGGCTAGAATGCTTTCTGTCCAGCCCTTGAAGATCAGTATTCACCTGCTGATCTTAAAGAGGTCCTCAGTAGGCACTACATTAAGGGAAGGTCTCAGGGATCAAATATGACCCTCTCCACGGAATGAGGGTGCATGGGCTTTTAGTTTCCTTTCCCACAGCATTGCAGTCTGTTTTAGGCCAATTTAATCACCAGTCACAAGTTCATTTGGTAGATACCTTCCAGTAAAAGCTGGCAGCTAAGGCTATATGTTTCCTCCTGCATAACATCAGTACCTGGTGGTATATTATGATAAAAGCAAATCTAAAACAGAGTTTTAAGGGGAGAATGAGGGAATAAGGAGGCTGAGCAGGCCAGAGAGGTAAAAAAACTACAAAAAGCTGGAAGAGAGGTGCTGGTCCATGTGAAACTCATCTGGGTTTGTTGTCTTATGAAAGTGGGGCTCCTACCGTCTTGCAGAGGGTGGGAGATGGGGCCCTATCTTCAGGTGTCAGCTGGAACAGTGTTTCTCATCCCTGCCTTTGCTACTGCTGTTGCCTCTGCTAATAATACTCTCCACTTCATGTGAATGTTTGGAGGATTCCATGAGGTCTAGCATATAAAGATCTTAGCACCATGCTTAACCCATAGTAAGCATTCGGTATTTATTAACTAAATAAAAAGACTCATCCTTCAATATTTAGCATGTGTTTCTCCCTTCAAGAAACCTACTTTCCTCCCAGAGTCTCACTCTAGGTTAGGTGCCCTTCTCTTTTCTAATGCTAACTCTCTGAATATGCCTCTATCATTGTGCTTGCCACAATCTATTACATTTATATTCATGATTCTCTCCCCCACTAGACTGAATCCTTGAGGGGAAAGACTTTTATTCATCTTTGTACAGTATTCCCAAATGTCCAGTGTGGTACCTGGTACCCATTAGGGACTTAGCAATGTTAATTGTTACAATGGATGGATGCTGGCATGCATGCATGAAATCCTCATCTTGACTTTTTGACAGCTTTTGAATTATTGATTAGCCCTTTATTCTGGAATATCCTTTCTCCAGTGGATTTTGTATCAAATCAGAGGTCAGTTGCGGACAACAGAAACCACCACAGTATTTTCAGCAGAGGGGGGATTTAAACACTGTTAAAATTGTTGGAAGGACTGAAGAGCATGCTCTAGACTGGGCCCTCAGGAATGACTCCCAGATCACAGCAGATAGGACCCACTAGGAGAGCTACTACCTCTCCCACTCAGGAAGATGGGAATTCAGGAAGCCACCCCTGGAACCACTGAACATACTGCCTTTGCTGAGATCCAGAGCTCAGGAAGCCACCACAACGGAACTTTCTGCTAGAGCCACACAAGCAAAACATGGATTCCCAGGCCTTTGCCTCTTGTCCCTCTGGAAGCTGATGTGGGAATGCTGAACACTGGCCAGGAAGGGCAGAGGGAGCCAACAGTCCCATGACCTTGTTGCCAGCAGAAGCAGCCCAAAAGTGCTATCTACATCCTTGAAGCCTCACTCACATCCCCCGATTCTCAGAGCCTGCATCACATCCAGACCCTCTGGTTGCAAGGAAATCTGGGAAATGTAGTTTTCAGTCTTAACACTGCAGAAAGGCATGCTAGACTCATGGTGGATTGGATGTTAAGACAGCCCCCAGAGATGAATGGATAAAGAAGATGTGGCATATATATACAATGGAATATTACTCAGCCATAAAAAGGAACAAAACTGAGTTACTTGTAGTGAGGTGGATGGACCTAGAGACTGTCATACAGAGTGAAGTAAGTCAGAAAGAGAAAAACAAATACCGTATGCTAACACATATATATGGAATCTAAAAAAGAAAAGAAAAGAAAAGAAAATGGTCAGAAGAATCTAGGGGCAAGATGGGAATAAATATGCAGACCTACTAGAGAATGGACTTGAGGATACGGGGAGGGTGAAGGGTAAGCTGGGACAAAGTGAGAGAGTGGCGTGGACATATATACACTACCAAAGGTAAAATAGAAAGCTGGTGGGAAGCAGCCGCATAGCACAGGGAGATCAGCTCGGTGCTTTGTGACCATGTAGAGGGGTGGGATAGGGAGGGTGGGGTGGAGGGAGATGCAAGAGGGAAGAGGTATGGGGACATATGTGTATGTATAACTGATTCCCTTTGTTATAAAGCAGAAACTAACACACCATTGTAAAGCAATTATACTCTAATAAAAGATGTTAAAAAAAAAAAAAAAAAAAAGCCAGCCCCCAGGATCCTTCACAGCTCCTGTGGCCCTGCCGCTGTCCTGGCCCCGCCTCAGCCCCAACTCTATCCTCTTAACTGAGTCTTCCTTTTCTTCCCAGCACCCCACCCAATATGATTTTACCCTAAATCATCATCCCTTTCCCCCGAAATTGCCTTGAATAGCAATCATACCCACATTCATTTCCTAGCCCAATTTACAAATCTTAATCTCCAGCCCTGCCCTCCCTCCTAAGGCTGTTCTCTTGGTCCACGTGCCTGTCAGCTGACACCACTTGTGCATCCTGCCAGTACTTCGCGCTCACCGTGTCTAAAATCAACCTCATCATTCCTTCCCCCAATCAGCTCTACCTCTAGACATCCCTGTCTTTTATCCTACCACCATTTCAGTCATCCACGCTTCAGACATCAGATATTCTTATTTTTATTTTGCATTCCACATTCAGTCTCCAGGTTTCCCTCTTACGCAACTTCTGAACTGTTTCTTTTCTGTTTGCTGCTGCCCCTTGCGGCTGCACGCTGCTGTTGAAGCACCTTTTGCCTCAGAAGGTTGAAAGTTCAGACACGGTTGACTCACTTTGAAGGCTCACTCAGTTTGAATGTCACACAGGCTAATACGAAAGGAAAGCAATGGAGTAGTGTCTTAACTCTGAGCTTTTGTCTGCCCGTTCCTTGAGTTTGCCTGTTGTGGGATTACGCATGTCTAATCCCCACTCAGAGCCTCAAGACAGAAAAATCCACCCCAATGCCCACAGCTGTGCCAGGAAGTTTTTCTGATTATGGTTTGCCTGTTATCCACCTTTTGCTACCTGTATTCCTCTGTCATATCAGTGGGAGAACATAAAAAATACGGGGCATAGGCATCTGGGAACCTGAACAAGTATGTACGTACTCATTTGTTGTCTTATGTCCACTATTTCTTGCTAAATGCTGGCCACTTCTTTTGAAATAAAGTCTACCTTTATGGTCCTGCTCTCATCATCTTCATTTCTACTCCGATCACATTCATATCTAATGCACGGAGCATGCTCAAAAGCTTTTGTTTCCTCATAAAAGCTGATGAAGGTTTTTTTTGTTTTTTGGGTTTTTTTGGCTGCGCCGCGCAGCTTGCAGGATCTTAGTTCTCCGAGCAGGGATTGAATCCAGACCCACATCTGTGAAAGCGCTGAGTCCTAACCACTGGACCGCCAGGGAATTCCCTGAAGGTCTTTAAAAGGCAATTCATCAACCGATTTTGACTCAAGGTAGATGATTACTCCAGATCAGAAAAAGATGACATAACACCTAACACAATTTTCCCTTTATGTTCCACAGAGACCGAGAAAGTCAGGTATGAATAGTCAGGTTTTTATGTGCAAAGTACAGTTTCTTTCTCTCATACGGAGATATGAGTAATAAAAATGTTTTTACGATTTGTCTTATCTCTAAGCTTTAATGAATTTTGAAGCTTATTGGTAACCGTCTTTCCAAAATTGTATCCTGGCCTAGAAAGTTAGAGAAAATTTCCTATATTAAGTAGAAAATACAATTATAGTTAAAATAGCTCTCATTCATTGTGTGTTTACTATGTGCTCGTCACTGTGTTAACAGCTATTATACATTAGCTCCTTTAACTCCCTTAATCCTCACAACACGCTCTTGAGGTTGATACTATTATCCTCTGAGACTCAGAGAGGTAAAGAGTTCTTTGAAAATCACACAGCTGAGAAGTACACTGCCAGGACTAGAGCCTAGGCCTGCTTCCAGGGCCCAAGTTCATATCCTCTGCTCCGTCTATGTTGTGACCTCTAAAATGAGTTCATTGAAATCAATGTGCTCTGTGTGTGAAGGGAATTACTGCTTTCGTTTAACAGTAAACTCTCAAGAGGGGAAAAAAAGGAAGGTGCATCTTATTTATCATTGATTAAACACAGAGATCGGCAAATAAGTAAATATATTTGGAGATAATTGGACTAAGGTTCTTCATTCTCAGAATAGTTAGAAATATGGAAACCCAGTGGTGTTGAACTAGATTTGGAGGTATTGATGTGAATGCAGAGTATCTAAGATAAATAGATAGGTAGATAGATAGATAGATGAGATTTCTGTACATATATATATGTATATGCATACATTTATTTCTTAGCTCTGCCTACTGAGAGGACCTAGTAGCAATGACAATCTATTAGCAATGATCACATCTAGGACCTAGATACTGGTTACTAAATATCATCTTCCACTAAAAGGAAAGAAGGGTCTTTAAAGACATGGCTGCTTGCAGGGCAAGGGCAGGGAAAGTACAAGATGAGTTTGATATATCTTATGCCCCATAAAGTGGGCAAGTGCCTTAAAAATTATGGGAACATGTCAAAAGGATACAGGACCCAGTTTGAAAGTCCTTCCACTGGCCAAATCTAGGACAACTTGAGCATCAAAATAATAATGATAGTCATAGATTATGACCCATTAAGTAAAAGAAACTAATGAGCCCAAACTGATTAAAAATAGAAGAAAAAACTCTAACTCACAGTCAAATTTCAGGTAATAAATATAGAAAGAATATGGAATCTTAAAATCATCAAATCGCAATTATAATAATAATTGATTCGGGCAATAATCATCAATGAATACCACAAAAAGTGGGTGGAAATTTGATGAGGAAAGCATACGTTTAAAGTATCTTTCCACAAAATACCTAATATTATTCAGTTAAAAAGTAAAAAAATACTTATTAACGTTAAAGTAGAGAAACCTGTCAAATATCACTGTAAGTGATAAACATTAACACTAGTCCAACTCGTGGGCCAGATCTATATATGTATCCTCATATGATACGCTGAGGAAACACGGCATTTCGATATACCTGCCCAAAATGCATAACCTAAACTTAATGATGCTGAAACATCGGACAATCCCAAAATAAAGAGCATTTTACAAAGTAACAGGCCTGTACTCTTCAGAATGTTAAGGCCGTGAAGGATAAGGAAAGACAGAAACATTTCCAGATCTAAGGAGACTAGAGAGAAAACCTGAGAACGAAATGCAACATATACTCCTTGACTGGCTCCTTTGTCTAAAGAAGACAACATTGGAACAACAGCCAAAACAAATGGCGGGGTCGGGGGGCGCGGTCTGTGAAATAACTGGTGGTGAGTATCAACGTTAATTTCCAGACTGTACTGTCATCAGGTGGGGGAGTACTCTTGTTAGAAATTACAAACTGAAGTATTAAAGAGTAATAGGGAGCAGGTCTGTAAACCTCAAATAGCTTAGAGGGGAAATATACGTCACATACACATAATAGGTATTTTATATATGTGTGTGGGTGTGTATCTGTGTGTGCTTATGTACGTATAGAGATCCAGTGACGAGGCAAATGTAAAAAGTTAACTGGGGAATCTCCATGAAGGGTATATATGGGCATTCTTTGTGTTGTTTCTGTAATTTTTCTAGAATTTGAAATTATTCCAAATGAAAAAATGTTTAAATATATGTACATAACTTTGGGTTGATCTCTGTTCCTTCTGCCTGACATTAGCATAGAAAATATGACAACTGTAACCTAGTTTAAGGATCTCATTCACAGCTGTGCCCTGAACCAGCACCACGACCGCGAGGTGAGTCAAAGAGTAACAGTGGTTTCTATCTATTGAAGTCTTACTCTACGTGGAGACGGTGCCCAAACCGCTTTATACATAGTACACATCCTCCCGACAAAGCCCAGAGGCTCAGGGGGCCTCAGCACCTTGCGCAGGCCCACCCAGCTGAAAGGGGCAGGGGCAGGCTCTGAATTCGGGCCTGCCTCGTGCACAGCTCAGACTACAACCGCTCTGCTACCCTAGTTTACAAAAAGACAAAATTGCACTAAATGCTTGCTAAACGTCTTTTTAGCCCTGACATACTGTAAAGCACATTTCCAGGTTTCTTTTTTGGAGATTGTGATTCTTTTGGTGTGGTGGTGAGGGTGTCCTGGGTAACTCTTAAGAATGAGACTTGCTGGGCTCGTGTGTGTGTGACGGCTCCGCCAGGGCTAATTTGTTTGAGGTGACATCTGGAGCCCTAGCTTGGTGTTTTCTCTTGACCTGCATGTAGGTGACCAGTATTCCCCTCTCAGCCATCCTTTGCTGCACAGCACACTTCTGGAGCTAAAACAGCAGAGCTGCTCTCTGTGAGAAAATCAGGTCGTGTCCATGATTCACGTGCAGTGACCACACATCCTGGTTTGCTGCAACAGTCCTCATTTAGCCGGCTCTCCTGGGATAGGTACAATGAGCTCCCCTTTTTCCTCTTCCGAGGGTCTCTGTTTGAACACAGGTCCTATCATCAGGCTGCTGAAGCCCTCCTTCCTGGTCTGGCTGTCAGAGCCTCTCACAGGCAGTCTGTCTCCTGTGCAGCCGGTCTGTCCCCAACTCTAATCAGTGGATCTCTGACCAGAGCAGGTTGTACTTTGTCCCCAAGCCTTTAAGGAACCACTAGACCATGGGAGTCATTTATAGTTTCACTAAACACAGTATAGATCCTTCAGAGCTTCATGCATTCTCTTAAAATCACATACATACAGATATTGCTCAAGTCAAATTTTCAAGCCCAATACTTTCCTTGCCAAAGACAGTACATGTTTATGTAAAGCCTAAGCACTTCGTGCCAATGGCTTGTCTTCGTATCATGACCATTTGACTATGAAATATAATTCTTTCCAGTCTTGCAGCTCAGACTGGGTTGTCAGCCTGCTCCCTGGTGTTCTCTTGATAATGACCTCATCACTCACTCTCCAGCTGGAAATGACAAGGGTTTCCATGACAAAACAAACAGACTCTGCTGGCAGAGGCTTTTGTATGTGGGTGTATATATCCTCTGTGCCTTTGACTCTCAGCGTGGATGAAATGGGCCTCTCTAGAAGAAAAGGAAATAAAAGGATTCCAAATCGGAAAAGAAGAAGTAAAGCTGTCACTATTTGCAGATGACATGATACTATACATAGAGAATCCTAAAGATGCTACCAGAAAACTACTAGAGCTAATCAATGAATTTGGTAAAGTAGCAGGATACAAAATTAATGCACAGAAATCTCTGGCATTCCTATACACTAAGGATGAAAAATCTGAAAGTGAAATCAAGAAAACACTCCCATTTACCATTGCAACAAAAAGAATAAAATATCTAGGAATAAACCTACCTAAGGAGACAAAAGACCTGTATGCAGAAAATTATAAGACACTGATGAAAGAAATTAAAGATGATACAAACAGATGGAGAGATATACCATGTTCTTGGATTGGAAGAATCAACATTGTGAAAATGACTCTACTTTTGATGGAGAAATTAAAACCTTTACAGACAAGCAAAAGCTGAGAGAGTTCAGCACCACCAAACCAGCTTTACAACAAATGCTAAAGGAACTTCTCTAGACAAAAACACAAGAGAAGGAAAAGTCCTATAATAACGAACCCAAAACAATTTAGAAAATGGGAATAGGAACATACATATCGATAATTACCTTAAATGTAAATGGACTAAATGCTCCCACCAAAAGACACAGATTGGCTGAATGGATACAAAAACAAGACCCATATATATGCTGTCTACAAGAGACCCACTTCAGACCTAGAGACACATACAGACTGAAAGTAAGGGGATGGAAAAAGATATTCCATGCAAATGGAAACCAAAAGAAAGCTGGAGTAGCAATTCTCATATCAGACAAAATAGACTTTAAAATAAGGACTATCAGAAGAGACAAAGAAGGACACTACATAATGATTAAGGGATCGATCCAAGAAGAAGATATAACAATTGTAAATATTTATGCACCCAACATAGGAGCACCTCAATACATAAGGCAAAAACTAGCAGCCATAAAAGGGGAAATCGACAGTAACACATTCATAGTAGGGGACTTCAACACCCCACTTTCACCAATGGACAGATCATCCAAAATGAAAATAAATAAGGAAACACAAGCTTTAAATGATACATTAAACAGGATGGACTTAATTGATATTTATAGGACACTCCATCCAAAAACAACAGAATACACATTTTTCTCAAGTGCTCATGGAACATTCTCCAGGATAGATCATATCTTGGGTCACAAATCAAGCCTTGGTAAATTTAAGAAAATTGAAATTATATCAAGTATCTTTTCCGACCACAACGCCATGAGATTAGATATCAATTATAGGAAAAGAGCAGTAAAAAATACAAACACATGGAGGCTAAACAATACACTACTTAGTAACGAAGTGATCACTGAAGAAATCAAAGAGGAAATTAAAAAATACCTAGAAACAAATGACAATGGAGATACAACGACCCAAAACCTATGGGATGCAGCAAAAGCAGTTCTAAGAGGGAAGTTTATAGCAATACAAGCCCACCTTAAGAAGCAGGAAACATCTCGAATAAACAACCTAACCTTGCACCTCAAGCAATTAGAGAAAGAAGAACAAAAAAACCCCAGAGTTAGCAGAAGGAAAGAAATCATAAAAATCAGATCAGAAATAAATGAAAAAGAAATGAAGGAAACAATAGCAAAGATCAATAAAACTAAAAGCTGGTTCTTTGAGAAGATTAACAAAATTGATAAACCATTAGCCAGACTCATCAAGAAAATAAGGGAGAAGACTCAAATCAATAGAATCAGAAATGAAAAAGGAGAAGTAACAACTGACACTGCAGAAATACAAAAAATCATGAGGGATTACTACAAGCAACTCTATGCCAATAAAATGGACAATCTGGAAGAAATGGACAAATTCTTAGAAATGCACAAACTGCCAAGACTGAATCAGGAAGAAATAGAAAATATGAACAGACCAATCACAAACACTGAAATTGAAACTGTGATTAAAAATCTTCCAACAAACAAAAGCCCAGGACCAGATGGCTTCACAGGCGAATTCTATCAAACATTTAGAGAAGAGCTAACACCTATTCTTCTCAAACTCTTCCAAAATATAGCAGAGGGAGGAACACTCCCAAACTCATTCTACGAGGCCACCATCACCTTGATACCAAAACCAGACAAGGATGTCACAAAGAAAGAAAACTACAGGCCAATATCACTGATGAACATAGATGCAAAAATCCTCAACAAAATACTAGCAAACAGAATCCAACAGCACATTAAAAGGATCATACACCATGATCAAGTGGGGTTTATTCCAGGAATGCAAGGATTCTTCAATATACGCAAATCTATCAATGTGATTAACCATATTAACAAATTGAAGGAGAAAAACCATATGATCATCTCAATAGATGCAGAGAAAGCTTTTGACAAAATTCAACACCCATTTATGATAAAAACCCTGCAGAAAGTAGGTGTAGAGGGAACTTTCCTCAATATAATAAAGGCCGTATATGACAAGCCCACAGCCAACATCATCCTCAATGGCGAAAAACTGAAAGCATTTCCACTAAGGTCAGGAACAAGACAAGGTTGCCCACTCTCACCACTCTTATTCAACATAGTTTTGGAAGTTTTAGCCACAGCAATCAGAGAAGAAAAGGAAATAAAAGGAATCCAAATCGGAAAAGAAGAAGTAAAGCTGTCACTGTTTGCAGATGACATGATACTATACATAGAGAATCCTAAAGATGCTACCAGAAAACTACTAGAGCTAATCAATGAATTTGGTAAAGTAGCAGGATACAAAATTAATGCACAGAAATCTCTGGCATTCCTATATACTAATGATGAAAAATCTGAAAGTGAAATCAAGAAAACACTCCCATTTACCATTGCAACAAAAAGAATAAAATATCTAGGAATAAACCTACCTAAGGAGACAAAAGACCTGTATGCAGAAAATTATAAGACACTGATGAAAGAAATTAAAGATGATACAAACAGATGGAGAGATATACCATGTTCTTGGATTGGAAGAATCAACATTGTGAAAATGACTCTACTTCCCAAAGCAATCTATAGATTCAATGCAATCCCTATCAAACTACCACTGGCATTTTTCACAGAACTAGAACAAAAAATTTCACAATTTGTATGGAAACACAAAAGACCCCGAATAGCCAAAGCAATCTTGAGAACAAAAAATGGAGCTGGAGGAATCAGGCTGCCTGACTTCAGACTATACTACAAAGCTACAGTAATCAAGACAGTATGGTACTGGCACAAAAACAGAAAGATAGATCAATGGAATAGGATAGAAAGCCCAGAGATAAACCCATGCACATATGGTCACCTTATCTTTGATAAAGGTGGCAGGAATATACAGTGGAGAAAGGACAGCCTCTTCAATAAGTGGTGCTGGGAAAATTGGATAGGTACATGTAAAAGTATGAGATTAGATCACTCCCTAACACCATACACAAAAATAAGCTCAAAATGGATTAAAGACCTAAATGTAAGGCCAGAAACTATCAAACTCTTAGAGGAAAACATAGGCAGAACACTCTATGACATAAATCACAGCAAGATCCTTCTTGACCCATCTCCTAGAGTAATGGAGATAAAAACAAAAATAAACAAATGGGACCTAATGAAACTTCAAAGCTTTTGCACAGCAAAGGAAACCATAAACAAGACCAAAAGACAGCCCTCAGAATGGGAGAAAATATTTGCAAATGAATCAACTGACAAAGGATTAATCTCTAAAATTTACAGGCAGCTCATGCAGCTCAATAACAAAAAAATAAACAACCCAATCCAAAAATGGGCAGAAGACCTAAATAGACATTTCTCCAAAGAAGATATACAGACTGCCAACAAACACATGAAAGAATGCTCAACATCATTAATCATTAGAGAAATGCAAATCAAAACTACAATGAGATATCATCTCACACCAGTCAGAATGGCCATCATCAAAAAATCTAGAAACAATAAATGCTGGAGAGGGTGTGGAGAAAAGGGAACACTCTTGCACTGCTGGTGGGAATGTGAGTTGGTTCAGCCACTATGGAGAACAGTATGGAGGTTCCTTAAAAAACTACAAATAGAACTACCATATGACCCAGCAATCCCACTACTAGGTATATACCCTGAGGAAACCAGAATTCAGAAAGAGTCATGTACCAAAATGTTCATTGCAGCTCTATTTACAATAGCCCGGAGATGGAAACAACCTAAGTGCCCGTCGTCGGATGAATGGATAAAGAAGATGTGGCACATATATACAATGGAATATTACTCAGCCATAAAAAGAAACGAAATTGAGCTATTTGTAATGAGGTGGATGGACCTAGAGTCTGTCATACAGAGTGAAGTAAGTCAGAAAGAGAAAAGCAAATACCGTATGCTAACACATATATATGGAATTTAAGAAAAAAATGTCATGAAGAACCTAGGGGTGAAACAGGAATAAAGACACAGACTTACTAGAGAATGGACTTGACGATATGGGGAGGGGGAAGGGTAAACTGTGACAAAGCGAGAGAGAGGCATGGACATATATACACTACCAAACGTAAGGTAGATAGCTAGTGGGAATCAGCCACATAGCACAGGGAGATCAGCTCGGTGCTTTGTGACCGCCTGGAGAGGTGGGATAGGGAGGGTGGGAGGGAGGGAGACGCAAGCGGGAAGAGATATGTACATATATACATATGTATATATAACTGATTCATTTTGTTGTGAAGCTGAAACTAACATACCATTGTAAAGCAATTATACTCCAATAAAGATGTTAAAAGAAAAAAAAAGAAAAAGAAAAAGAAATGGGCCTCTCTAACAGCCTGGAAATAATAGTAAAATGCAGATGTCACAGGCGATATAAGATGTTTTTTTAAATTATTTTTGGCTGCGTTGGGTCTTCATTGCTGTGCGTGGGCTTTCTCTAGTTGCAGCGAGCGGGGGCTACTCTTCGTTGCAGTGCACAGGCTTCTCGTTGCGGTGGCTTCTCTTGTTGCGGAGCACCAGGTCTAGGTGCACAGGCTTCAGTAGTTGCAGCACAGGAGCTCTAGAGCGCGGGCTCAGTAACTGTGGCGCACGAGCTTAGTGTTCCACGGCGTGTGGGATCTTCCCAGACCAGGGCTCGAACCCATGTCCCCTGTATTGGCAGGCGGATTCTTAACGACTGTGCCACCAGGGAAGTCCCAAGATATTTTTTAAACATATATCAAAGCAATAATGCCTTGAAAAGAGGTAATTATTTAAGTTTCTTAGGCCTGAAGAATCCAGATGTTTAATTATAAAATGTTTTCTTCCAGTTCTAGATAGAAGGTCTCCTGGTAACATTGAACTCTGCTAAAGAATATGATTTGTCCTTCTCTTCCTTAGCCCTATTTTTTTTTTTCTACAAATCAAAATGTGACGAGCCATTTAAGTGAGCACAGGCTCAATATGAATAATAGCGACTATTTGTGAAGGGCTGACTCTGCCTGCAACAGACTCAGGGACTTAACATGCATCATTTTGAATCCCCCCACCAGCTGGCAGAGGTAAGTATCGTTATTCCTATTTTAGAGATGAAGAAACAGGGTAGTGCCAGAGCTGGGATTGAATCCACATCATCTTGACTCCAAAGCCTATGTTTCATCTACAAAACACTGCCCAAGGAAAGTTATGCAAATAAACTTTACAGTTAATGCTCACTATTTGGGCTTGACGTTTTAGGGATGGGTTGGAAAAGGAATGGAAAAAATAGATCCGGGAACTAAAGCACCCATGAGCCTTATCTTCCTGTGCCAATCGCAGCCCTAAGATAACTTAATGAATAAAGCCAGCACATAAAATCAACAGTCATGGGCTATAAATATTAACTTTATTCCCCATTTTGTTCTCTCCATGCTGTTCCCATGGAGACATAGCTCCTCAATTTATCTGGAATTCAAACCGCCCAGGGGATGTGACTGTGAGAGCTTTGAGAGAGGCCCAGTAAGAGGCAGGCGCTGTGTAAAGCTTCAACCCCTGCCTGAGTTCACTCAGCCCCTCTCCTTCTCGCTCTTTCTCCCCTTCCCATTTTCATTAGAAACTGATGGTGAGATGGATTCTGTAATGAGATATGGACTCAATAAAATTCTTCTCCGTTTGTAAACATTCTCAGGGAGAAAAAGAAACCTCTATGGTGACCGGCCATTTGTAGGCAAGCCTACAGACACCTTTCTGCAAAGCTATCCTCTCAGGGGTAGAAACCATCCCTAGATCTGGTAGACATTACTGATACCCACGGGGTCTAATTAAACATTCCACACCCACACTGGGCACTGGCTTAATTAATACATTTATGCTGCCATTTTAACATTGAGATATATTTCATTCCCTTCAAACAGTACAGATTCTTGAAAAAAAAAAAATCACTTTCAGATGGTCTAACGTGCCATCAAATGCTGCCCTGTGTTTTTATCTCAAATGAGATTTCTAATTTGGCCATTCTGGCACTATTTTCTTGTTTCTCAAGATAGGTATGGGGGGAAAAAAAACTTAGGTCAAAAAATTTTTTGCTGTCCCTCAAAGGGTCAATACTCAGTAAATTTTGAAAATGAAAAATTCTTGATAGACGAGTGAATGACAAAAAACATTAGTATTGAAAGGCAAAACCTAATGACAGTGACAAATAAAAGTCAAATTGAATTATCTTGAAGAAAAAACTATAACTCATTCGTATCTTCATTTGCCTTTTTGGTTTCTCTCTTTTTTCTTGTCTTCATAAACCTACAAAGAAGACTTTTATGAATTTGTGATTGAAGTTCCTACCCCTTCTTTGCCTTGCCTGTAGAATAAATTACCTTAAAATTGGAAAGTGGTGGGAATCAAAGTTTAGTCCTCACCTCATATATTAATATCTCATGAATAGGAAAGTAAAAAGTAATCATAGCTTCTACGGGCTGAAGGCTGGCTGTGTCTGCTACGAGCCTGGCTTTTAAACTATTCATCTGCATTTCTCATTGAATTCTCACAGCGTTCTTGCAAGATAGGCAATAGTAGAGCCTTTTATCATTTTGCAAATGAAGAAACAGGCTCAGAAAAATAAAGGAACCTACCCCAATCTCACATTTGGTAAAAGCCAGAGGCAGGATTGAAACCTAGATGTATCTCATTCTAAATGTTATATTTTTTCTACTACGCCATGCTGTCCCTCAACTGCTGTACTTAGGCATCCAAAGTATAAGAAACATGGTGATAGAGTGAAAGTGTTTCTTTAAACCTTAAAACCAGGTATGTTTAAAGGGAATAGATTTGGAAGATTTTCTTCTAACATGATAAAGTGCCTGGGACAAAATAGGAGTGAAACGAAACTTAGTTCCTCTTCCCTCAGAGAGAGTAACAACTTGTACTAGAAATTTCCACCAATATATTTTATTTTATTTTTTCCCTTCTTTTTGAAATTTTTATTCAAATAAATAGAAAGGGGCTTAAAATTAAACAAAGTACATTTTTTTGGTCATATATATACACGGAAGAATTTCAGTGCCTTGTTGCAATATATTTTAACATGCGCCTGCATTGGCTTGAAAGTCTTCTCACTACAGGCTGGCAGAGCAATTCTGTGGAAAATACTGGCACACACCATTCACTGCCCTGCTTTCCCCCTCTGTCCGTACCTCCTCCTATCCCTTCCTTCGAGCCTTAATCCTATTCAAGGCCACAGATAATGGGATTAAAGGAAACACAGCCAGCCAAGAAATCCTTTCTAACCTTCATTTTAACGCTGGGCATTTTCTGAACACAGCATATAATCTTTATTAAGTACTGGATGCCCTTGTCATGGCTCCTTCTATACTGAGATTTATCCTCTCAGGAAATGTATGACAAAGAGCAGAAGGAGAAAGAAAGAATATAAACGGGGTGAATGTGTTATTCCAGCTTTCTGCCCAACTGAAAAACAGCCAAACTCCCACAATTACCTCAGGTAATACTGGCTGCTTCGAATCACATTGCTATGCAAATGTGTGTATTTTTCAAAGACCAGATCTGTACTGTTTGGAGGACCCATAAGACTTTGAAGTAAGCACAATTTTGTTCTAGTCATTAATAGGACCCCAGGGTACCAAAGGCCTCTTCAACATGGGCTCTAATGTTTCTCAGCAGCTCTGTGAGCAGGCTTGTCCCTTGAAATATGTATTGCTTTTTGAGGGTTATTTCAAATGAAAAGTCTGTGTCCTTCTTTTATTCCTACAACCATATCACCATCAATTTTTCTTCTCCTTCTCTTCTTTCTCCTTTTTCTCTTCTCCCTCAAATTTTATTGAACTCCTTTATACCATGTAGTTAATATTTATTGATTGTAGTGTGCACCATTGTTCTATTTACCTACATCCCTCCATTCTTATATCTTCTCACAAGTGAATATCTTGTTAAGACTTTCTGCAGGCTAACTAAAAACAATCTTTTTAATTAATGTAAACGTTCAACCTTATTTCAGGGAGAAAAATTTCATGACATTTAGCACAACTCTAAACATTTTCAGAATTCACTGCAAAAGCAATGTTTAAAAATCCACAAAGAAAGTGAGTCTCACTGTGGAGTAATTAAGATACAATATATTTCAGCTCAGAAGAAAACCCAACCTTTTTCTCGCTCAGGACTTAAAACTAAGGCTTACACATTTTAAGTGGTTTGTTCTGAGCTGGCCAGGGTATGATCTTATTAGGACATGAAAAGCCTCTTGCATTTAATTCTCACTAGCAGATACCACCCCATCGGGGACCAGTAACTCAGATCCAAATGGGGCCAAATCAGCTCAGCAGGATGGCCTCAGAGCCTTCTCTGTTCTTAATGCTGCAAGTCTAAGAGATCTCCAAACCTAGAATCAAACTGGCAGGGATAAACATCCTGTAGGATATTGAGGCCATAGGAAGCCTGAAGCTACCTGTCGTGATTAAGAGTACAGGATTTGGAATTCTGACCCTTGTATTTGAATTCTAACTGTGCCACTAACAAGCTGTCAACTAACTCCTCCATTCCTGTATTCTCATCTGTAAAATGGGCATAAAAGTAATACTTACTTCCTAGGGTATTATTATTCCTAGGGTGAATAGGGACTAAATGACATGAGATGTGGGATGCATTAATAGTAGTGCTTGACATGAATATTAGCTATTATTATTACTATTATTACGACAGCAAAAGGAAGATTAAAGCTGCTGTGCCAGGCCTGGAGATATAGTATCTGAATTTGTGGGAGTATTTTGCAAGATTCATTAGCTTGGGCAAAGAGCACATACCTGATGGTTTTGCCTTGGGTTTTAAAAGAAAATATATCTTTTAACCTTTTTGTACTGTGACATATAATATACATGCAGAAACATAGGTAAAATATAAATTATAGTGTAAGGAATTATGTTAAATTTAACACCCATGTAATCTCCCAGGTCAGAGAGGATATTATCAGAACCCCAGAAAACCTCTGCATGCCCTTTCCAAAACACAGATCCCTCCCTCCTCAAAAGTAGCCACTATTTGTACTTAAATATAGTCATCTTTTTGGCTCTCTTTATTCTTTAATCCTAAGCATACCTAAACACTATAGTGCTGTCTTGCTGTCTTTTTACAGCGAATATAAATGGGATTGTACAGTATGTATATTTCTTTGTTTCTGGTTTCTTTTGATCAACATTGCATTTGTAAGATTCCACATTTTATTTATTTCTGTATTCCACTGGATGAATATGCCACAATGTATGTACTGTTTCTGCTGTTAATGGACATTTGTATGGTTTCCACTTTGGACATTTGGATATTAAAAATATTACTGTTATCCACACTCTTGAACAAGTGTCTTGGGGTTCACTCACACACATTTTATATACCTGGAGTGGAATTGCTTGATAACAGAAATGCAAATATTCAAATTTAGTTGACAATGCCACGGTATTTTCTGAGATCAATGTACCATTTACACTCTAATCAACAGTGATGCGACCTCCTGTTGCTCCACATTCCCACCCCAAACTGGTCTTGTTAGACTTTTTAATTTTAGTCATTCCCGTGGGTATACAGTGCTATCTCATCTCCTGGATTATTAATGAGACTGAGCACTTCAATTTTTAGTGGCTCTTTGGATATGCATATCTCTTGCCCATTTTTCTTTGGGGTTTCGTCTTTTTCCTACTGATTGGTAGGAGTTCTTACTGTAGTCTGCATGTGATTATTCTTAATAGAGTTTGCTGTAGATATTTTGTAAAGAGACTATCATATAAAGGAAGTTCTCTCATGCCACTAAGTCTACTGAAGCTTTTACCATGAATAGATGGTACGTAATAAGGGTGGTGATAAAGAATTAAAAAGCAAAAAATGTGTAACAAACAGCCCTGTTATATCTCAAAATGTCCAGAAGGTGGAGGAAGAGAGCCACTAAAAAGACTTCAGCCTAAGATTTCCTTGCCTTCCAACACATTACCAGTTTGAATTGTGCAGAGAAGTTGGCCTATTTAGCTATTTTATCCTCGTTCACTTACTTGTAGCATTCCCAGGCAGAAATAATCTTCACTAATGCAGCGTTATGTAAGGGATGCTGCTTTCCTGGTTTAATCTCTCTGGGCTTCGATACTCAGGGTGCACTCAATCCATGTAAATATAAAAATACCTTAAGGGGCTCTTTTGCTTTGGAATAATGACAATAGGATTCATTTGAAATGACTGAACTCACATGCTGGAATGAGTAAACAGATGTAAGTAAGTATTGGTATATTGCTACACACTTAGTCTGCTCGGCCTGCATAACAACATGCCATTGGCTGGACGGCTTGATCAACAGAAAATTTATTTTCTTACAATTCTGGAGGCTGAGCAGTTTAAGATCAGTGTGGCTAGTGTGAGAGCTCTCTTCCCAGCTTGCAGACAGCCACCTTCTTACTGTGTCCTCACACAGAAAAAAGGAAGAGCGCTCTCTAGTGTCTCTTCTCATAAGGACACTAATCCCATCACAAGCCTCATTCTCATCACCTCATCTAACCCTCATCTCCCCAAATTCCCATCTTCAAATACAATCACATTGAGGGTTAGAGCTCCAACATGTGAATCTGAAGGGGACACAGACATTTAGTCCATGACAACTAACTGCAAAGGATCTCAGGAAGGAGGTGGTAAAAGCTCTCAGCCCAAATGAAGAGAATTGACGCATTTCTGATCAAGTCTCTGTTCTTTTCCTCACTGATCCTCCACTGTGTTTCTGAGCCTATTTTTGTCCTGTTCCATCTGTCCCGAAACTGGAGAACTCCTTTATCAAAGCCCTTCTTACTCAAAATCTGTTATCTTCCTTCTGCCTACTCTCGAACTTCCCTTTAAAACAGTATTTTAATCACACGATGACTAAGTGGGCTTATTTAGTCCACTAAACTGCAAAATCCAAGCCACCTACTTTTCTTAATGTTCTGGGACAATAAACTTTTACAGCTTTTTTGTTTTGTTTCACTTGTCTTTTTTAGTTGAAGCACAGTGATTTACAATATGGTTTGTTTCAGGTATACAGCAAAGTGGTTCACTTATATGTTTTTTCAGATATTTTCCATTATAGGCTATTACAAGATATTGAATATAGTTCCCTGAACTATACAGTAAATCCTTGTTGCTCATCTATTTTATTTGTAGTGTGTATCTGTTAATTCCATACTCTTAGTTTTTCCCTCCCCACATCCCTTTCCCCTTAGAAAACAAACTTATGGTTACCAATGTCTGTTTTGTAAGTAATTTCATTTGTATTATTTTTTAGATTTCCTATATAAGTGATATCATTTGTCTTTCTGACATACTGCACTTAGTATGATATTCTCTAGGTCTATCCATGTTTCTGTAAATGGCATTTCATTCTTTTTTATAGCTGAGTAATATTCCATTATGTTACATTTTCTTTATCTATTCATCTGTTAACGGGCACTTAGGTTGCTTCCATGTCTTGGCTATTGAAAATAGTGCTTCTGTGAACACTGGAGTGCATGTAACTTTTTGAATTAGAATTTGTCTTTCCTGGACATATGCCTAGGAGTAGGATTTCTGGATCATATGGTAGCTCTATTTTTTTT